>NW_008236769.1:8798611-8864908 GCF_000691975.1 Corvus brachyrhynchos | reverse complement strand
TCCCTATTAAAATGGCCCCAGATATGCATTAGAGCACCGGAGCTGTGAAATGAAATACCCTGAGGCTTCCAGAGCTTCACAGAAGCATTGTACTTACAAATGTTCCAAATATATCAGCCTGGTGACAATGTTCAAGCCCTTTGCCTGGCAGGATGAATTGCTATTGCCAGAGACAATTACAAAAGAAATTTTCAAAATATTCCAAACCATTCTGTATCAGCTGGTTAAGGGAACTTTCTAAAGAAGACATAGAGAAAGGCTGGGAGCTAGAAATCACTATTTTTCTAGAGACTGGTAAAAATGTTAACATTGACATTTGTATCGTGGTCTAAATTTCTAATATTGCTTGTGTTCAGTGAAATTCATAAAAATTATCTCGTACCCAAAATTTTACAGTGCTGTTGTTGCATTCTGTGGTTGAACTGTTCAATAGCCTCAAGTCTTTGAGCCAAATGTCTGCTGTGGTATAGACCAACAGCAAGTCACCCTGTTCCATGAAACATGAGTTACATTTTGAGAGTAAAGGACTCTGACACAGGCAGGGGAAAAAAAACAGCTTTCTAGTTGTTTGAGGTCTGGACTGGTCATCCCAGAGACTGCAGCCAAGCCATGGACTATAATTTAGACATTTTGCAAAGACTTAAGCATGATATGGTCAATTCATAAAGCCACAAACATGCCCACTCTAAACTGGTTCAGTTTTTCAATACAAGAGCTAGTGAAATATTTTCTTTGGTGCAAGGCAGGAACAGCATCTGCCATTCTGTACTTTTGCCCTAGGAAAGAGCTGTATCAAAGGGAAGTGCAAAGTGACTGTGACGATGAGAAGCCCTGCACCAACAGTTTATTCTCTATGCTCTGACACTAACAGTGTTTTTCTACCTTCTTGTGCTTCTTCATCCAAAACTGAAAATGGGCTAAGACTGTGTGGATATGCAATGACTTCAGGTCATTGCCTCAATGACCTGAAGTTTTAGCTATCACGACTCATTTATTATTCTAACACATTTTTCTGTTTTAAAAAACATTCCAGAAAATTTACTCTCCCTATTCCTACTCTCCTCATTCAGCTTCCCACTGTACAGAAATTTCACAAATGTTTCTTTTCACTGCACATGAAAAAGTTGAACGCAAAGAAGTAGCACTAACATCTGCAGCCTTTCAGATTTTTTAGAGGCTTATTACCTTAAATATTGCAACCTGATAAAAGAAAAAAATATATTTGGCCTTGTTCATTAATAAAACAAAAGAAACTCCACAGATCTTTAAACAGCGTTCCACAAATCTGCAAAGTCTTATTGTTATTAAAAGTCTCACATTAAACCTGCTCTACTGACAAATATTGCTTGACAAGGAACACGTTCAGCTCATTTAAAGACTAGTATTGCCTAGAGCTTGCCATCAACCCTGACTCAAGCATCACGGTAATCCTTCCAATTGTTACAGACTGACCATAGCCTAATTTACCTAAAGTAAAAAAGTCAGAAAACTGCATTTCAATTTCATCTATTTTCAAAGTAAGTAACTGGTAACACCAGAATGATACATTTTTCCAGTTGTAATGCTTTCAGTCAATGAGACCATGGATCCAAGCAGTGCCGATTGCATAACACCTTTCTACACACAGTATAATCCCCAGCAGCAGCGCCACTTGTTCCCAGTACAGCAGTAGAGTAACCAATTTCATGCCAGTGTTGGAAAAATCAGTATGCACAAAGTGCTGGATCCCTACTGAAAAATTAATTGGTGTTATTTGTATGCATCACTCAACTTTTTGTAACAGTGAACAAGAACTGCATAGCTATTTCCTAAATTTCGCTCTAACTTTTTCGCACTGTTTTAAAATTCAATAAGCACAAATCACTGGTGCTTTATACAGCTAAACAACAAATTGCTTTGCTATGACTCCTACATTTATTGACTTAATGGAGACACTTATAATGGAAAGTCCTTTGAATACCAGCACTTGTTTCCATAGGTGCTCTCTTCTAATTTTAAGGGTTGTAAAAGAAGTATTACAAAAGAAAAAAAAATAAATTACACTGTACTCTAAATTCCTCTACAGTTTCCATAGATCATGCCTGTAATTTCAGAATTTGCACTTCAAGCATGGATATGGCTCAACATCTCACACAAAACACCAGACCCCCTGTAAAGATGTTGTGACAATTGATCTCCATGCATCTAAGTGGGATTTCCATCTGGGATCATCTGGCATAAGGAGGAGACTGCTTCTAACACTGACTGAGGAATCTCTGCACAAAGCAGCAGCATTTTTATTTTACAGGTATTAAAAAATAATTCCTGCCTCACTTAGCACTATTAACGTTCACAGCATTATAAGAAATGAAATAAAATCCTGAATAGCCAAAATAAGCAGCCTGAGTTTCTCAGCAAGCACACAAAACTCCCAGCAGTGAGGCATTTCAATAAAAAAATTTGAATACAATACCTAGAAGTACTATGTATGACTGATTGTTACGTTAACACAACTATAAGACATGAGTTATTTATTTAAGCCTTTAGTAATCCTGTATCATATCACTGATGGCCTTATCCCATTCAAGATCAATCTTAAATGCCTAAGCCTTTCAGATGGGCTAATGTTACCTCTCAGTCTTCATTGCAGTGGGAATGAAGGGCAAAGTAAATGATTAATGGAGCATTTCATTAGTTTTTCCATCACAAACAGTGAATAGGAGTTTCCATTTGACTGCCCAATTTCAGCCCATTTGGAAGGAGATGATACTGGCTGGATTGGTTGGGACACATGGTGAGAAGCAATTCACATGCAATGTGTTTGTGGAGACAAAGCCGTCAACCAGAAAAGTAACAGCCATCATTCTTCTACCACCCACTACCTAAAGGCCAAAGTGACAGCAAAATTAAGGTATGCACAGTCAAGAATTTCCAGTATCTAACTTTTTTCAAACATGTCATTGTAAGGAAACGCTGCAAACATATTCACACACAAAGCAGGTTTAGCTGTCTGGACACAGGCTACTGCGGTCGTCTAAAGCAATTTCCAGCCTGACATATATCCACAAAAAACCCACAAAAATTAAAACCCCTTAAATTTGTGAAATTCTGCATATACCAGCTTAAAATTTTGTCCATTAAGGCAGTTGGCAAAGCAAGAATGACTGAAGTTAAATACTTACTTAACACTACATTTATAATATGTAAATTGCTGAACTGATAACTATATTTTGTAACAAACCAATTCACTGCCTGATAGCAGCATATCTCTTTTCTGAACCTTAAACTCAGCAAAGCTTTTGGGAGCTAAAAAGCTAAGAGTTAAGCCAAACATCTGAAAAAGCTAATAATTCTACTCTTGCTAGAGCAAAATACTAGGAATAATCTGCCAGTGTTCCCGATACAGTCAGTATTTAAGCAATCAAATCAAAATCTAAAATTAAAAAGATGTTGGGATTAACCTGTAGTCCCATATGATTGTGGTGGTATTTGCAATTACCAAGAATTAATATTGAGTTAGATACTAGGCTAATTCTAGAGGGTTTAAGGCTTGGGTTTCCTCCCCAGCCTCTCAGTGCTACAAACTTTGACACTAACTTCAGGAAGAGGAAAGTATGTGCTACTTTCTGCATGTAAAGCTCCAAGTGCTATTTATCAGCAAAAATTAATGAACAGCCCTTCTGGGAAAAGGTCTCAAATCTCAGCTCAGATTTAAATGGCACTTAAACTCTATTTTCACTATCTTCTGGTCCAAACTGGCCAACTGCAAAATTGGAGATCTGCTATTTTGAGGACTTACTCCCCAAACTCCTCCCATCTGCTACCAATCATTCCAAATAGCAGCAGTAAAACCCAGGGGAACATCTGGAACAGTCTTATGGGCAGAAATACCTAATGAGTATCTCCAGCACTATAGCAACCTTGGTTGGATTCATTTTCAAAGTGACTTTTATCAGCAAAGACTAGGCACTGCTAATTAAGAAATATTAATTCAGGCTTATTATTTTTTCACAAAAGAGGGCTAAGCAAATTCAACTATATTCAGCTGAGCCATAAAGCATGTTTCAAACCTATACAGAGGACAAAACCCAAGTAATAATTTCATAACTAAAGCAAAGTGATACTTACTCCTTCTGGAATACGAACTAGCAGAGCATCATTATAAATTTGAAAAAAGCTCAGATGAAACGCTACTACCTGATCAAGAAGGTATCTGCTGAGGGGTACAGAATACTTCTAAAGAGATCAAAAGAAGGCACATGAAATTCAAACAAATAGCTATATAACAGAGACCCAAATCGGTGGGGATCCTATGCCACTTTACAGTCAAATACACCAGAGATGATGTAGGAACAAGATTATCAAATTTGCCAAAGCATTATTTCACTTTTTTTTCTGTCGACCAATATATTAAAATACTGCTCTAGCAAATCACACACCAATCTTAATGAGTACCTAACTTGATTAGCACTAATGCTGTCCCAAACACAGTTGTTCTCCACCCTTCCAGCTGCCTTTGATAAACTGCAGTGCTGTCCTACTTCTCTATAACACGGTTTGCTGAGGCCTTCAGTAGGCTCACAGGCTGGCCCTAGCCCTTCTCCCCTGCCGCAGGCCACGGCCCCCACATTCATACCAAAACCCCAAGCAAGAGGAGCGAGTTAGAGGGCGAAACTGCTGCAAAAACACCTGGCTGGCACCTGCTGCTGTGCCCAAGGCTGTCAGCCAGCCCATGCCCTGCTCGCTCTCTCTGCAGCCACACAAACATCGTCCCCTGCATGGGGGATGACACGGGGATGGGTGGCCTGTACCTGGGGGAGGAGGGGGAAAGGAGCTGCCCCTTTCTATACCAGAGCAGTTTCTGATCATTAAATTGCCTGTGCAACTCCAGCCTTAAGATACATGTTGGACATAATGAGGACTAAGAAACCCAATCCAACAACAACCACAATACCCCAAGCCTTGCACTTGCTGTCCACTTACAAAAAATTTCAAGCCATTCATAGTGGTGTTTTTTTATCTTTTTCAAAAAACATACAGCAGTGTGAAGGCAGTGCTGCTGTGTGGCACATGTCCACACAGATGCTCTGTCCTCTAGAATAGAAGCTGTGTGACATATTATGCTCAGAGACAACTGATTGCACATTCATCTAACCCACATGACCACCCTTATGCAGCTCCATAAAGAAATACATGTGCATATAACAAAGCAAAATGACCACATTAATTGCACAAGCAACATTATATTCAAAGTCAGACTTCTTTTTCACAAATATTAATTTTAATGAACTTACAAATAAAACCTATGAAAGCCAGACAAATTGAAGAGATTAAAGTATAAGATTAAGACAGGCTAGAGAAATTATGCTTTGAATAATTAATCACAAGTCAAAAGTCTTCTGAAGCCAATTATTTTCCTAGGATTCTTTCAATTTTGAATATCCACTATGGAATGACCTATGCCTTTCCCATTTATGCTTCTCTAAAGCACATTACAGGTGCTACTAGCAATATCAAAGATTCCTCTAATTCAGGAGTAAATTCCTTGTGGCAGCAGGGATTCGGGGTGGTGAGGTTCTTGCTAATTGATAAATCTTACAATTAAATCCTTTGGAGAGATTTTCAGCCACAAAAAATCCATGATTTTTCAAATACATACAAAACGATCTGTATCTTGGGCTATCCCATCAGTTCTCAATGACAGAATGGGCAGAGGCTGAACGAAAGAACTATCCAAGTAGCAGGATCATAGAGTGATAGAACGGTATTGGTTGAAAGGGTCCTTAAAGAACATCCAGTTCCCAACCCCCTGCCCTGGGAAGGGACACCTTCCATTCCACCAGGCTGCTCAAAGCCCCAGCCAGCCTAGCCTTGAAATCTTCTGGGGATGGGTAATGCTGGAAGGCTCCTAATTTCAGCAGCACAGACGGGTATTTCACACCGCCATGCAAGTGCATGGATTTCTACTGCAAACATGCACAGTCGTGCTCAGGCTCTCAACAGCATATTGCGAACACTGACCTTCTTTGCATTGCACACTTTTTTATTTTTTCAGCACACAGTCGCTTAAGCAATTACTGCCTGCTGTCTTCTGTGTACTAAGCATTTGGACTGCTTTTGTACCTCTTCAGCACATCTTCAGAAACAAGGTCTCAGCAGAGTCTTCTCTCTTTTAATTGCCTAGTTTGATGCTTTAGTCTTTTCAAAGTGCTCGCAGTGTTCTTTAAATATTTAAGGAGGATACAACCCCTTCATCTTTTGAAAAGGCCAGATTGTCATCCAAAACTCTTTGTTCCAGTTTGAAGCTCCATTGAACTTGAAGCACACAGTCCACAAAACTGTCCTGATCTCTCATGAAGTTGCTCCCCTGCCTCTTTCCTCCACCAACAGTGTGACTTCCCACTCCTCCTTCCAGTGTCCCTTTTACACGAGAGCAAATGATTCATCTACAGATTTCTCATTGCTCACATGCCTCCTGAAGACCCCCTACTGCCATTTACACTATATTTAAAAAAAAACCAAACAAATCAACTTTCTTTTCTAGTAGGTTTTTTTTTTGCCCAACATATTGTGCTTGCATGTGATAGCAATCCCTTTAACCAACTGCTTTCTCCAGTGGTACTTTTCAGCCTTTAAGTTCTCTAAGTTTCTCTGCTGTGTGAACAAAGCACACAGCCCCAACAAAACACATGGACTAAATACTGAAATGTAGGAACATGCATTAAGTTGGGCTCTTTTTTCTGTTGTTTTGTTTCATTTCTAACATTAGGGGATCTTAGAGGAGGACTGCCCCTGAAATGCTTTAGAGAAGCATGCAGTTAAGGAATTCAAGTTAGAAAGGACAAGAAAAAAAGACAGAAAAAGACACAAGGACATACAGAAAAAGTGTATTTGGGTAGGAAATACAAAGGCAGAACAGGCGGAGAGATGAGAACAAGAAATGCAAATAGTAATCTTAGCAAACCACTGAACGTTAGAAGAAAATGTTCATAATCCAAGAGTCTATCCAAATACTTAGCAAGGTCAGTACAAATTAGTTCATCAGGTTTTAGCTGTAGGACAAAGCTCACATCCTATCTGTTCAGGTTATCTGGTCACTTTTTCTGAGCTGGAAACACACAGGTGAAATCAAATGCTGTTGTACAACGTGAACAAACTGCATCAGTGGACCTATATGCAAAACTGTCTGCTGCGAAATGCATGACTAGGAAACGATGTGTATAGAACACATTTGCTTAATGTTTAAAATATTGATATAGGATCTACCATTGTTTTCTTTATTTTTATTTTATTAAAGTACCTATCTCTTCAGTGATCAGCAACTCAGATCCAGTCTTGGTTTGTGAAGAAGCTTACAGCAGCAGCAAGTAAGCTTTAGATAAACACATAAAGTGGAGTTTGTTTTGCCTTACAGATAGAGGGCAAGCATGGGGGAATCTGATGATTTCACAGCATGGCAACACTTCTCTCTCAGCAATTCACAAAGCTGCTATTATCAAATCACAAAAACTGTAGACTTCACAGGTTTCTTTGATTGTTTTCCTGTAATTAAAACACACATTGCACAGTATGTTTTCTACACTGTGAAAAAATTTCACTTTTACTTCTAGTATCACTTCTGAAGGTTTATTTCATTGCCAAAGCTGCTTTTTTCAAGTGTTTACGGAGGAAAAAGAAAACAATTCTCACTTTTCAGCCTCTTACAAGGTTCCTCTCTGAAAACACTTCACAGAGAGTAAGCCCAGCTTATACCCACACCCCTTAACAGCAGACCTCAGGAGGCAACTTGGGAGAAAAGGCAGAGAGCAGACATGGAAAACAAGGTAAGAAAGAAAAAGGAAAACTGGGAGGAAAAGAGCAGGTTCAGAAAAGACCTGGCTCGGTACACAGCCTTTCAAGGCCACCAGCCCAGTGGGAAACAGGTTCAAGAAAGCACCACACTGCTTCTGGGAGTGCTCCTGGGCACTGGCTGAGTCAGGGAAGGCCAGAAACAAAAGGTGCTCCCAGTGTTCCCCCAGTACATAACCTGCTCAGCATTCCTACCAGCTGCAGCCTCAACTAGCAGCTCTTTGGTAAGCTCAAACAGAATGAATTACAGAGGCAAAATTAAGGAGAAAGGAAGACAAAAGGTAATGTGCTGGATTTACTAAACTGTATTTTTTAAAAGAATATATCATGTGTTCTAACTCTCAGTCCCTGTCCAAAGGAATTACATATGCACATAAAAAAATATTACGGAGAGAAAACTCATGAACTGTACAAGCTTTCACAGCTGCTGGAAAGTAATTTTTTTCTGCAATGACCAGAACCAGCTTTACCTCTCCTCTACCCCTTTTTCACTCCTCTCCCTTAGCAATTCTCATGAAACTCTTAAGCCTGGTTAGTAGCACTCATCTCTGTGTACTGAGTGACATGAACTGTCCAGAAACTGAGGCACACTGTATATCTGCTAGCTGACTGCTGGCTTTGAATAGGAGAACATATTGCCAAGGGTTTCTCCTACAATTGCATCATTTAGCACTGACAGAGGCCAAGAAGCTGCTTACACTTTGAGAAACTTTCCAACCCTATTCACAAGCCTCATGGTGAGCGGTCTGAGAGACAGAGGCTGATGTCTCAGGACCAACTGCTACACACTGGTTTTCAGAAACCACCTCCTCTGGAGGTGTTGCTCAAGACAAACCTGATTAGAATTAATAACAGAGACAGGTAGGGAAATCCTGAAGGAGAAATATCTTAAAGTGAAGGCTTTGCTTGAGCTAAATCCAGATGAAACATGTCAGTGAGGGATGTGCGTGCAATTAGTATTGTCATGATTAATATTGAAGTTAAGTATGATGTCATTATCTTTTGCCTCCTTAGTGTACTTAGGAACCACAGACTGGAATAGAAAGATACAAAATGTCCTGACTATCCCAGACACACAGAATTTTAAAATGCATGACAATGATACCTGTGTTTATGTAGGGTATGCCCAGCCACTGCCCTGGAGGGATGTCTGCTGAGATAAGGAGATTGCTCAATCTCCCAGCAGAACTCCCCTGGAAAGGCAACCACTTTCAGTTACGGCGAGAAGAAGACAAACCCAGAATCCTCTGGGAGACCCTGTGCAGATCCTTTGTAGCCCATTGGCCTTTACCCTCTAACACCCACCCCCTGTATCCCTATAAAGCCAGCCCCCTGCCCCTGTGAGGGCAGAGAGAGCTCGTCCCTGGCTCCCCTTCGCCGGAGTACGCACCAATAAAGCTGCCAATAAAGCTCCCTCGTGCGGAACAGCTACACGGGCTTCTCGTCTCTCTCTGGTCTGGCCTGGAGGCTGCCCTGCAGAGCTGAGCTGAAATCACGAGCTGATAATCACTAAAGAGCTGACAGCTTCTGCACGCGCCCTCCTGGCCAGCAGCTGAGGGAAGACACTGGGCCTCAGGAAGGTGATTCCTTTTGGGACCATCTCTCCAGACCAGTCACAGCTTCCTCGGTCAGAGCTACTGACCCCTCACCAGCTGCCATATGTTTAGATGGCAGTATTGACAAAACAAATGCAACATTTACCAGAAAAATCCCTTTTATATAAGTGTTCTGATTAAAACAGACCTCCTGTTCGGGGAAGGAAACTACCAAGACGAGTCCATTTTTTAAAAAATGGGTTAAAATGAGAAATATGAAAAGTCATCAAACATAATAAGCAAACCCATTAATCCAATCAGAGATACCATCTTTCAGAGAGGCATTGCCAAAACAGGAGTGCCCCACAGGAGGATGCACAAAAAGCCAGAAGCAGAGAGTAATGACTCAAAAGACTGACCAAACCCTACACGGGGTCTTGGCAACAACAACTTGAAGATATCCAAACTCATTTGTCAACCTTTTGCTTTTTCTCACTCATTAATGGGTGACTCAACTGGAGGAAAGAAATACAAAGAGCGCAGATGGGCAATGCTCAATATTTGAATAACGGATCATTTCCATTAAGTTGTAAAAAGAATGTAAAATTGCATGGTGATCTATTAATCTGATTTAGTGATGGATAACTAAAATGATGAATATGGATTATATATTTTTAATGAGTGTTACATTTAACGAGCATGAACATTGGTGAACGTGAACATTAGTGAATGAATAGCAAGGCTTATAAAGTTTCAGATCTGACAAATATAACTAAAACTCTTTCTAGCATGCGTATTATTAGTATCTTGAGATTAAACAAGATCTATTGGAGCATGTAATTGTTGACAGATAAAGAGATCTTAACTCATGTAAGCAGTTTCCTCTTGCTTGATGAATATATTTCAGAGTCCATGTTGTACTGCATGGAAATGGTTTTCCTGCAGCTAAACTGAACTGATCTCATTCCTGTCATTTACCAGGCTGGCAACAGAAAGAACAATGAAAAATACAGGGGAGGCTCAAATTTTAGTATAAGCCAATTAATAGTTATGAAAGGAAAGCTCAGGAGAAGCAATGAAGCTGAGACTCAAAGTCCCATTAGAAGACAATCAAAGGTCAGGCTGTCCATGCCCCAAGTAAACAATACTGGAACAAAGACATGCACCCACACAGCCACACCAAGCCAACCACCAGGCTCGCCCACAGCTGTTGATTACCACATTACCTCCTCTACAGTATCCCAAGCTTCTCATATCCAAATTTAAGCATGTTATTTTTCATCTATTCATGCACAGTGCAATAAGGCTTCTTCCTAGTAGAGTTCTACTAGTTCTCTACCCAGTTTTGGAGCAAACACAAAACTCAGTTCACATCAGAATCAGTCTACTTAGAAGAGCCCAGGCTTGAGCCTATCCAACAGTGTCATCTTTTCTTCTTTTTTCCCTTTTGCAGTCTTACATAGGTGCTGCCCTAATGTCAGCAAGTGAAACACACCCTTCTCCTTCTCAAAGCTCCTTTTGAAGCTGTATTAAACAGATAAGATCTATAGATAATATCTAGACAGCTTGACGGCAATAAATTGCAAAGATCTTATTACACTTATAGTTACTATTTGACTTCAGATATTTACCCTTCATCACTCCTTCACTGTGTTATTCTTAATAGTTTTTTGGCATCATGATGGTTGCACACTTACAAGATGGAGATATGAGAGCAACGACATGAAGTTATGCAATGGAAAATGCTTCTTTGAAAAAGAGAGAGGAAGAGATCTTTAGGCAAAAGGTGAAAAACTATTCCCTCTTGCAAACTGAGCACACCAGAAACAAGGTCGTGAGTGGAGCCTCTTGTGGAGCCAGAGACCAAAATCCAGATTTGTTGGTTTTCAGTAACAGGATCTCATCACTTGACCTCCTCGTGCAGTACCTTTACATAGCAGCTGACATGCTCAGGGTATTTATTTGGTTTGCTAAAACTGAGCTTTTCAGCCCATCCTTCCTGTCAACATTTCCCATGCATTTTGATCTAAAGTCCCTTTTTCCTGTCAGCTACGTCAGTCTGCCTGAAAGATGTTAGTTACAAAAAAAGTAGGACTTGGCTAAATACCGTGACAGCTCCAACTTTCCTTAGTTTTCCAATTCTGTTAATTCAGCCACAGAGCTCAATATGCAATGATAACTACAATGCAGTTCTTTTTTTCACATATCAGTGAGTATTCTTCTCAAGAAGGTAATTCTCATTTTCTTTAGCACAACTGAGGTTTGTTTATTTTTCATTTTCCCAGCCAAGGAAGAACAGTCTGCCCTGAGCCTCACTGGTAAGCAATTAAAATCTGGAAGCTTGCCAGCCTCTGTGGTACTGTGAATTCATTTCCCAAGTACACATGTAATTCTTGGAGCTGAAGTTGAGACCATAAAATGTGTAAAACTTGACTATATTATGACTCCTCACTCAATGACAAAGCCCCTTTCATACAAAGAAATTGGAGCAAATCAGTCAATAATGAGAAAATGCAGGCATTAATTATTTTATTACAAATCTGGAAATTATGCATAATTTAATTTTTTGAAATTAAATGTTCTACTGATAGAATAATCTTTTTTTTCAGGCTTGTCATCATTAGGACTCCAGTTGTCTTTAATATTTCTCAGTAATATACTTATTCTCACCATTAAAGCTGAGAAATATTCCAAGTATCTGGACTTCAAAAGCTCATATTCTGTTTGCAACTATCAGTTTGATATTCTCCAGATACTGCAGAAAAGTGGAAAAAAACCCCAGTGATTGAGGGGAAAGGACATTGTAAAAGCAATGTTTTAAAGGTAGCATAGCCCAGTAAACGCAATTAGCGAATCTTTGCCCTGTGTATTGAATGAAATGCAGAAAAACGGCAATAGACTTGCTGGAGGGTTCACGGGAAGGTCACGGCCACAGATGTCAGTGCCCCAGACCAGCCACATTTCACTGGAAGGCTAACCAACTTCCAACAACTTATCCCTGTGGATTGGACGTGGATTTGGGAAAGCTTCAGGTTTCGGGCTGGAAACTGAAGAAAAAGGGCAGGGGGTGGGGGAGAGAAGGAGACTCATCAGCAAAACCATATTACGTTTCCAACTGCACTCCCACAGCTCAGGCCTTGAAAAAAGTTAATCCTAACAAATCCACGTTATAAAATTTTTTCACCTAATTCGTACAGTCATTTTATTGTTTGTGTATGTGTACCTATCCCTCACAAAGATTTAAACTGTGGTGTGCCTTACATATATTGGAAGATTAACAAAGCTGCTACAGCATGTGGCTTGTTGGAATCAAAGGGAACAGATTTGTTCCAATGTCCTATAACTGTTTTAAAATAAATTCAGTGATTTCACCTGAAATCCTATATGGTGTTCTATACTATATAGTCATGATTATGACATTAAAGGTAAAGGTCAATCAAGGTTTATTTTCTAGGCTTTGTTAAGTGGAGGATTTAATTTGGTGAACCCTTTACATGCCAAAATTTAGCACTGTATTATTTGGGTCCTACAGTATATGCAAGTGTATTCTGAAATGTGGTGTAGATCCAGTATAGAGCAAAGGAAAACTTCGGATCCAAACAAATCTTCACACACTTATATAGCAGTGCACAAGAATAAAAATATTAAAAACAGTCCTTCATTAAATGCTCAGTAATTTTATTAACCTTATCCAAAAATAGCTAATAAGAAATTAATATTAATTCACCAGTGTCTTCGTCCTACTTAAGAAAGACTTCTGAATTAAACAATGTATTCTTTTAGGCCAAGGTTCAGCAAAACATAAAAGTGCAAGTTTAAATCCATTTCTAGCTGAATTAGTCTTCTTTATGCTTAATCCAAAGGGCTAAATCCATTTATTAAAGAGCTAAAAGGGGTTCGGGGAGGGAAGTATAGAGCAATACCAGTATTCCCTCAAAAAGAGTGACTTAAGAGGCTGCAAGCTTACTTTACAAAGACAAAATTTGAGGAAACATGATCAGCATGCTATATAACAAAAGCACATGCTACAGAGGGCTGATGTAACACTTTTTTATTTAATGCAGTACCATGACAAAGGTATTCTGAATGAAACAAAGAATGTATCAAATCAAACCTGATCAAGCAAAACAATCTTTCTTGAGCAACTGATGCATGGATTTCCCTGTCACATCGTAAAGAAATCAAGTAGACAACAATGATATTTAGCTCATGGAATGATATTTAGAGAAATAGGAATTTCTAGAGCTGCTGGCAAGTTTTCCATCACATTTTGAAAACCTTATTGAACCCAATTCTTCAGTGTCTCAACCAGTTCAGATACCAAAGAAACCTCTTGACCCATTCTGCACTTTCCTTTAAGCATTTGGTACTCGGATGTTATACACTGGACTAACTGCATCATCGGTCCCCTAGTAACTATGTGCTGCTTGAAGATCAACATACAGATTCTCTTATATCAGCAAGACAAAGTAATTTGGTTACCTGACAGTATAACTGCACTGTTGAAAAATTTGCCCTTTTACATTCTCTTCTTCTGCTTATCCACAGGCTTTATCTGATGCTCTTAAATATTTGACTTTACTTCCCAGGTATACGTCTAAAAGTGATTATTTTTTCTTCTTTTTTTTTTAATGTTTTGTTCTTTTGCCCACTAAAGAACAGCTGCCATTCAGACATGGGCCACAAACGTACAACAGTCTCCAAATGAGATACAAAGATCAGCAGTCATGAGGACAGGTATGTTCAACTGGATGTTTGGATTTTGTCATGACAACAGCATGCCTTGCAACTAGCATTAATTACTTCTCCTGAAGTAGATCTGACAGCTTTACTCTGAATACATTCAATCTATAAAATTTCATGCAGCACTGCAGATGGAATACTGATTTTGAAAATCCTAATACCAACAACTCATTTCTCATCAGATCAAGTCAGCTCAGAACCACTTATAGTATGTTTAATAGGTTCTTTTCCGTAAGGTGCCCAACCCCACATTAAAAGAGCAAAGTCATCACTGAGTATATTTTTATTATTACATTTAGTTTTAAAATTCAGTATTTTTTCTTTTACAAAGCATCACAGTAGTGCAAAGTAATAGAATTTTTCCAAAATCACTAACAGCAGAAAAAAGATTAGTGCTAGCACAGGTCTGAGGACCTGAAGACCAGAGTAGGCTATTTTCTCTACAGGGGCTATAAAATAGTCTTTGTTTCCTGCTATATCACTATAAAATGTAATGCAATGAACTTGTGAAGGATTTGTGTTAGAAACCAAAACAGCATCAGACTCCCTTCCTACAACAGCAAAGGCAGAAGATCCTACAATCAGTGGGGTTACCTTCCAAAATGCAAAAAGCCATCAATATTATTTTAATATAGCACAGACCATGGGAAGGATTGTATGTCCTTATTTGAGTAAAAACTGAGAAGAAGATGGCCTGTACTAAATGAAAAAGGAAACTTCAGACATATAATCTCTTCATTATAGCTATTTCCTTTTAATACAGAATATTTTCTTCTGATATGATGCTTAACGTATAAGCTGTTATTTCTTAAGAAACTGATATAAAGACATCAAACTAAGCTATACACTTGATTTACAACAAAATGTTAATTACTTAAATCATAACAGTAATTTGAACTTTCATACTTTTATAGCTCTAAATACAGATAATTTCTCATAGAAAAAATGCTATAGTAGCATAATTTTGGTTATGTAAAGAAAGAATTTTTATATTCAAGGAATAAGCTTGACTCAATTAAAAGTGTCTATTCTCATATGGCTGATATCTGTCCAAATATGCTTTCTTCTACACAGTCTAATGATTTGAATCTCCTCAGAGGTGCAAAAATTTCATTCTCTATTTCCATATCACTTGTGTCAGCCCTGTTTGGTAGTGCTTGATACCATTGCAACTGAACAGTTAAAAACTAATCTACAACTCAAATGCTTACAAAAGCACTGCATGTACTTTTATTTTTTGTAATACCATAGTGAAAATACCATACTGAAGACAAGCATTCTTACTTAGCACTGTTGCAACTGACTTTTACTCTTCCAAAAAGAAACACAAAAAAAAAGTTATGAGAAAAAGTCAAAGAAAATTAGTACATAATTCCACAAGCACTCACTCATAAAAACCACCCATCTATCCTATTCCCTTTGCTCATATAAAGGAATTCCCATGCAGTGAAAAACATTTGCCTGTGTTACATTGATTTCAGTTCTCAGAGATCAGGACCCACAGGTTACACTTTCACTCTGCCACTGGCTTGTCTGTAACCTAGGTCAAATGACTCAACTATTTCTTTTATATGAAAACTGGGGCTATGAATACTTCCTTTAGGAGGGCAATTACAGGGATTATTAATGCCTTGTGAAATGCTCTGAGTTCTTCCAATTAAAAACATTTAATAAGTACTACCCAGAGTGTAGTGTTATAGTGTAACAATTGCATGCTAGCACTATAAATGGAAGTTATTATTATTTTGAGAACAAGGATAATATCATGAAGATTTCAATTACATCTTTAAAAGAGTTTTGTGAATAGCTTAAAGAAACTAGGTAACTATCATTTATGATCAGCTGGCTTTCTAAGTTGCTCTAAGTCTAAATTCTCTCAAACATTAAGTCAATAATTGACTGTTCTCAAACTGAGCTGAAATTGGGGAATTGGAGGAAACAACATCCCAGACCTCCATGAAAATCAAAACTTCGTATTAGAAAAAGACATACTGGGCTAATGCAAAGCATTTTTTGGTTTTGATGTTCTGAATATTTTTCAGTATCCATTTTGTGCACTAGGCAAATCACTGAGGAAATCAGAAGATGGTTGCCCTTAGTGAACTAACTGTAAAATCCCACTACGTTTTGGATATTCTGAAAAGCTCCAGAAGCCTGTCACACTAGAGGCAGTCTTCAGACAATGTCTTAAAGGCCTTAAGAGGTTATTTAAATCTCCCTGGACAGTCCCTTCTTTAGAACCTACCAAAGAGGAGATGTTTCAGAGCCCACTTCTACCCTGATCTTCAAGGACCACCCTTATGCTGATGAAACCCTGTTGCCACAGGACCACAGAGAAGAATATGTCTGAGTTCACCTGAGCACAATCCTGAACAAAAGACATGGAAAACATGACACACAGTTGGTGATTGCCCTGTACTCAGGCAAACAGCCAAGCAAAGGTTTTCACTTTAACTTTTCTTCCCCCTGGTCTCAGAAAAACACCCTCTATATGCGCAAAAAAAATATAACCAGGAGTAAATACATCATAAAACATCCACAACATCTCACAGAGAATGCAATTCAAGCATGCGTACATGCCAGATTTCATGAGGAACGTTGACACATGAGGTTAAAACCAGCTGTATCAGTCAACACAAAAATGAGCATTTTCCCACTGCTGAACATAATTAAATATACCACTATTCTTCCAAGGGAAGGATTTTTCAACCCTAAATTCTAGATTTCACTCATTTTTTATTTAACCTTTTCAATTTTTTTTTTAATTCTACATAATGCCAGCAGGGACAATTGAATTGTTAAGTTTTCTCATGTTTCTGTATAATGACTAAACCATTTTGGCTTGTGTTTAAAAAGAAAAGTAGACAAAAATCTCCCTCACACCAACAAAGCCCTCACTCTTTTGGGCAGAGACCAAGCACAGACAATTACAGCCTTAGTCAAGTAAGCTTTTAAAAGGAGGAATTGGAACGTAAATACTTTGCAACCATAAGTAGAACTTTCTTCTCTGCTGACTGCATAACTACTTTACATCCTCATCAATCAAGGAATTTTACATGTAGTTCAGTTGTCCTAAAATATTATCTTCTTTTGCAGTAATGCATGGAAAATGAAGATCAACTCGAAGGCACTGCATAACTCAAAAGCCAACAAAATAATTGCAAAAAAAAATGATCCAGAAGCCATATCAGACCATCTTTGCATCTGGAGTGATATATTGAAACCAAGAAGTGACACAGGTGCATGATAAATCAATTCATAATCATGCTACACACAGCACTAGAAATATATCCCTATTGTGCTGGTGAGATTTCACTAGAGCCCAGCAGGTGATAGAACATATTTCACCTCTGGATAGCTTTATTATCCATCTCCATGGGCACATGACAGCATCTACGTGTTCCAGAGCATGACCTCAACCATGTGCAGCAGAAGTAATGAATGGTCATACTTGAACAAGACCTGCTGGTTTCATTCTCTTCACTGCAGAGCTTCAGAGAAACCTAGTGTATAATGCTGGAATAATCAGCCAGAAATTTGATAATTCAAAGTCAGATCCATTCCTTACTGTCTGAATTAAATTCTTCTTTAGCCTACCATGACACTTACGTTCCGTTTTCAAAATCGCACATCAAATTTTGCCTAAAAGCCACACATACAGAAAGTCATGTTTTCTTTGAAACTGGAAGTAAATCATCTTTTCAATTACTTTACAGATCTTCTCTAACTTATCATACCTACGGAAGTTTTTTGCCTTATCTTTTCTTGTAGAGGGCAGGGAATGAAGGGACTAATTTGTGTTTTTTTCATATTATTGATAAAGAGGACACTCCAGTACCATGGCTTCAAATCCAGACAAAGAATTTGTCCACAGTGGGAAAAAACTACCCTTAAAACTTAGTTTGATCAGCAGTTGTAAAAAGTCAACAACTAATAGAAATTATCAATACAAACAATGACAGCAGTTTTCTATTGTAGCTGAGTCACCTCCAGCAGCTGCAGTCACTCCCTGTCACAATGTGCTTGTTTTCAAGGTTTTAGTTCACGTGTATTTGTACATCCTGTTAGCGGGAGTTTAGACCACTCATTCTCAAATGAACTAGGCATTCTCCTGTTCAAACATTTTACCTAAAAAATAGAACCTGCAAGATCTATTTAATACCATGTAAATTATGAGAAGGATTAAATGCATCAAACATAAGTATTCACTGATCAATAGCTTCTTTCCCCTCTCCCTCTCAAATATCTCAGCACTTCCTCATCCAAGTTTGAGCTATCTACTCTCTATTTCTATAAGCTGCATGTTGAATAATGTCTTATCCATCTACATCACCAGAGATTATAGTAGCCAGCGTAAAACCCATTATCTAATTCAACAATCACCATTAAATTCTGCAGCAAGCCATGCCTTTTCTAGATGAGATCGAATGCTACTTTGATGTTCCTTACAGCCTAATTTACTAAAGATTTGTAGAGCATTTATGAAGTTTTCCCTGCAGAGCTCTGAACCTGCCAAGACCAAAATCAGGAGCAAAGATGCAAATAAGAGGAAGTTTAACATACGTACAAGTCAGTCTACACCAGCTCTTCATTTCTTAGACAAACAGTATTTGCATTACTTTGAAGATACAAAACTTCTAAAATGAGGCATCCAGGAGGTATTTTGTTTTTCTATTGAACTTGACCCAGAGAAGAACTGCAAAATACACCACTATGAAAACCTGGTTTGTCCTGGTGCACACAAAATTCTTTGATTGTCTAATGAGGAATTAAAACTTGGCATTATGCACCAAAAAGGAGGACAGATGATCAACAATCCAGCAGTAGTATGGAAGATAAGACAGTGCTGCAGAAGAGAATGAAAAGGGGAAGGGATGCCATCAAACAATCATGATTATTATAGTAATTTGCTGTTAAAGCACATCAGTTCGTTATTATCTGCACTTCTAGCCCCATGAATCAATAATCACAGTATAGCAGGAGACATTATACATTAATGGACCAGCTTTTTCACTCTGAGGGTCAACAATTAAAATATTTCTCAGTTTTGTTCATGGAGAACTTGAAAACAGAGGCTGTTCAGTTCAGAGTAGTTCAGCCCTGAGTTGGCACAGAGAAACTGGCCCAGCAGCAGCTTTGCACTATTCCTGACTGCATTGTTTGCTGCATTTAAACTCACTATTATTATTTAAGGAATGTAGTATTATTAAAAAAAAAAAAAAGAAAATGGAATAGAATAGGACAGGATAGGATTGGATAGAACACATCATTTAGAATAATGCCTAGAGAACAATATATTTCTTGACTAATTCACCATAGCAGTCTACTTATTTATAGCACAGTTGTTTTTCAGTTAATTTACACCACAACAGAGGATAAATATCCCTTTAAAAATATCCAGACAAGCAAGTGACCTTCCTTTCTGATCCTATATTTTCACAATCTTCAAAAAATGCTTTCATCAAAAAAGAGAAACACTCCCTGAGGTAGAAGCAGCAGTGGCTATAGAGCGATAATATTCTTTCCACATTTCAGATCAGAGAGAATGGATTCCTACAGGAACCTTATGGCACGACAGTGGTTTTCCTTGTTACATTTCCGCAGTTAATTTCAGGAGCATTTGCTCAGAGTCACCCACATGCAAGCAGCCACTCACGCCACTTAATGGGAATAATTTTCTCTCTGTGTTGCAAGCACACACCCATTTTAGTGTGTGCTTTAGACCAGAAGAAAACATGATGAAAACAAGCCTGTTGCACTGTACTTCAACTTAGAAATAAATGCAATAAATCACTATTTCCCAGACATGTTCTAAAGCAAAAAATACAGCTTGGCTCTTTCACCAATTTCTAGAAGAGCTGGAATCAGCAAACTGGCTTTGGCATGCCAGGTTGGGTAAGCAGCCAAATATGGACCATGAAGGCTGGTGGAACCAAAGGTCTTTTTACATTTTAAGAATGTGAGACTGGAAAAAGGGGCTTGACATCTCAAAGGAAATTTCAGAGAATATTTAACCACCATACCATAGGAATCAAGGTCATTGCATGTACCAATAAAATGTCAAGAACTTGTCCTTATTTCTACTAAAAAAAAGTCTTTGATGAAGTGTTGTTTAAGGAAGAAGCTCAATGTATTTCAGATATATATTTCTGAAAGGCCAGACAGATATTCAGCTGTACACCAAATTTTCAGCACTAGGTAAATTTAAGCTGTCTCCCAAGCAATATCTCATGATCTCACTGTACTATAGGCTGCATTCACTTGTCTAGTTCATGAATAAAATATTATGATATAGTGTGGACCTAGTAGTGCAGTACCTTTAAATATTAAAAAACTTTAAACTCCTCTCTAGAGAAAAATATTACCTCTGCTTCCACAAAATGGATAAAGAGTCTTGCCTTAAATCAAAGCAAATAATTGGCATAGTTGAGAATGAAGTACTTGGGACACAACTGTATGAGCCAAGCCTTTGTCTTTAAAGAAAAGACAAATCCTCTTGAAAAACGTGATTGAGAAGATGAGGTTTCACCGAGGTAGTATAGCAGAATTCACATGCAGAGAAGAGGATGATAACAAAGTATGTTACAAAAAAACGTGGACAGTTTTCCAAAAGATATACTCATAGCAGGGGCAGCAGATTCCTATGCCAGTGAGTAATCCTGGATGTGCATAGAACAGACCTTACTGGTTCTTTGCAGGTCATCTTCCTCAGTATTTCATCAGCAGAGGAGAATTCATGAATGGCTGCCGTAATCCTGATGCAGCCTGTGGTTCCATAAATCTGAAACTTTGCTAGCAGAGGCAGGAGACATCTCTGAATCTCTAATCTGTGTGTGTTTTCATACTCTGTCCTAAGCATCCTATGTCCTTGCTAAGAGAAGACATCAGGCTTCAAAAAACCATGTGCTGAACACTTTCCAGTTTTGACAAGGATTTAGGTTTCTTCAATCACATAATTGTTGTGCCTTAGTTTGGTAAAAATAATCTTCCTATGAAAATAGGCATGATTCAAACAAAGATTGTAATTCTCTTGTACACTGCTGGCACAAAACTTCACCCCTCTCAATTTCTGCTATATAATCCCATTTAGGTTTTATGACCAGCTAGGGATGGTATCATGAGGACAAAAATTCTGTTATGAGGAACAAGAATATGATCCAGAAAAATGCTGAGAATAACTTTAAGACACCTTTTCAGATCAAAATTATTCAGTATTACCTTCTGCAAGTGTAGCACTATGGTAAATGACTCTGAGAGACACATGTCCTGATTTTGAAATTCCTTTTTCCTAGGAAAAGGTTACCTTGAAAATCAACAGCAATTTATGGAACACAGAAAGTATTTGTTCCATGGTTATCATTATCTGCATGAGGACTGTGGCATATAAGTCTTAACTGTTGGGAAATGAAGATGTTATGATTGTGTTTTTGTGTGTTTGTACAAAGACACTAAATAAAAAGCCAAAATATCCATCTAACAAACAAGTGTTCAATGTCATCATCTGACTTTGTTCAACTTAACATCTGGCTGAATTTACTAACTGAACTCTGCCTCCCTGCAGAGCTGACAGCACGCATGGGTACCTCTGAAACAAAACCATTTATGCAAAGCTAGGAGACGTAAAAGCATCTATTCCCAACACAGCTGATCCTGTGCTCTCACATGCCCAGCTCCACTCGTAGGCAATCCCCTCCTGGAATTCATCGCCACCACCTTCCCATCTCCCTCATGCTCTGCTTGCTTCAACAGCTGCTACCAAAGGCAGCTATGTCTGAGCTATGCAAAGCACACATTTTTTGGTTTTTTGGGGTTTTTTTGTTGTTTTTTGTTTGTTTGTTTGATTGATTTTTTTTGGTGGAAGGCTACAAGTGGGAGCCTACCTCACTGTGAAGTGTGCTACAGAATTTCATCTTCCACTCCCAGGGATGCATCCCGCCACCAACACCCAACCACTTCAACGTTCGTGCTCTGCCTTCATAGAAAGCAATTTCACAGACCATGAGTTAGCTCAGTATTGTCTCCTAGACTGATCCATTAAGGAATTGCACAGTCTGTCTGCATTGCTCAAGTAGCCACTGTATTTCATAACTGCAAGTGGTGGAAAGGAAAACAGCTCCACAAGCTTCAACACATTTGCTTTGCAAGGCCACCATGCTCACGCTACTCATGGGCCTCCTTCAGGACTCCCTGCTCTAATAGGAACAGGGTTGACATACTAAGAGTTAAATGAGCAGAATGTTTGGAGAATAGGTGGTGTTAAACTCTGTTAAATGCAAAACATCATTTCTGCCTTGTCTGTACATTAAAATGCAACGTTTTCCATCAAATGCTTGGCTTACTTATAGAAGATTGTTTAGACTTAATCCAGTAGAAGGAAATTATTCACCAGCACACACATGCAGGTTGTGGAATATACTGGAGGGTATATTTAGTCCTTGTATTGTTGCCATATTGCCTTGTATTATTTAGTCCTTGGTCTGTTTGCCATGATGAAGACACATACTGAAGGAATAATACTGATCCCTTCATCAACTAGATTAAACACCAACTAACTTTGTCACCTGAAATGTTGTAAAACCATGTAGCCAAACCTCAAAAAAATCAAAATACATAGCGCACCACTTGGAGCTCATTTTCACACACAATTGTGTACACTGCAGAATTCTGTCTAGAATTCAGATACACAAGTTTCCACTTAATCTGTCCAATACTCATATTTTGTTACAGATAATATGTGTGCATTCACTAGATCACACATATGCTTCCAACCCATAAACCTGAGATAAAAAGTAATGTATGACCCTCAGCGACATAGGGACTTGCAACTAAGTTGCTGGCATAGCATTAATGGAGAAATAGAGAAACTTGAGCAGGTTTGCTCAAAGTGAACTCATTTTTACATGGCTACTTTTTTTTCAAAACTAGCTGTGTGTAACATATTGACCTTTTTTTCACTACAAGCAGGCTTTATGTGAAGGGGAGGAGGCAGAGAAAAGAGCAGAGAAAAACAGAAGCAGATCATAGGTCATTGTTAGAACAGGCTTTATTCTCAGGTTTGAACAAAAGTGAGTATCAGCATCAATTTTAAAAGATTAGTTGTATCAGAGGGAGGTCTCAGAAGGCAGTCATTTTCCAGATACATTCTTCCTATTTGTAAGACATCAAAGGGCAAAGCCTAACTTTTGTCTTTCTATTTTCACCTTTACTTTTATTTCCTTTTTAAGCAAAAGCTTTCAGTGACAATTCTGGAACATCAGAAAGATTGAGTCATAATAAAAATCTATATCTATATATGGGCATACATAATGATAATGTGCAAGGATATGACACTGACTTCATCCTTTAGGGTCTGAATCTCAAGAACATTAATTTATTTTTATTAATGGAATAGGGAGGAAGAAGGGAAAGCAGTATCAGAAAGCCAATAAGAAAGAAAATGTGTCAGCTTTATTCAGTAAACTTAATTACATGAACACATGTAAATAATGCTACACAAAATGCCCAAATAAGGTAGAAAATGCTGAGCTGTAGAAGACATACTTTTGACAAGGATTTCCTTGAGGCAAAAGTGTTCATACAGAAGAGCATTTCCCTCTTTCACCATTACTGCTGCCTTACAAAGGGCTTTCCAAGAAAAGGACGTTTTCTTTGGGTGCTGTATTTGGACAAAGGTTTCTGCACCAGGAGTTAAAGGTCTCTGAGCTGCAAACACTCTGAACTCAGGGCAGGAGCTCCTATCTCCCATCCCACAGAGTACTGGCTTTCACTTGACTCTCCACACATCACGCCAACTCTCCAAGGTTAACCTGAACATCGCTTGAAATTTTCTTCTTAAAATAATCAGTATTTCATAATGTATTCTAAACATCAAATATAATTTCCTACATTAAATATTCATATCAGTCAGGTTTTCAGTTGTAAGAAATGAATGCTATTTTAAAAGGCCCTAAGTCTGCAGTACGTAACTTTAAAGAATATAAACATTTCACAAACTGACTAGTATTTATATTGCTCTCAAAGCCTGTGACAAATGTATGATGTATCTGACAATCTTAACTTCCCACAGCTATCGATTTAGAATTAATTTAGAATTACTATGGATTTAATTATATGCTAAGCAGTCAATGCTACAAAGCAACACATTATCTTACTGCAGAGACAACTTGGGTCAAATTAGAGTTGGATATTCAATTAGTTTAAGCTTCTTGATGTTTGTGTATATTTTTTCCACCCCTACTGAACTGAAGTCACGAGTGTGTGACTTGCTTATTTAACAGTATTTTGAGTGCGCAAAGTAAGAAAAACCTAGAGAAATAATTATAATTTAAAAAACCCAAAAACCACTAGCACATTGTGGAGTAAATAGAAAAGGAGAAAAGCACTCTCAAGCTGCTCTTTTTTCAGAACAAACAAACCACCCTGGCCTTCATACAGGCAGGGGATATAAATATCTTGAGCTAGAACATTCAGACTTGAGGAGCTTATTAGACCCTTGAACCAGAACTATTCAGTTTGCAGCAATTTGAGCTAAGGCATCCTGAACTGAACTTGTAACTCCCCTAACACAATATACTCACTTGACAATACATAACTCATGGTACACAGAAGCATAATGAGGCAAACTCTTTGAAGAGATCACAGTCTCTTTGTACTAAACCTAATCTTTTTCATACTTTTAATATAGCTATAAAATATAGTAATGCTTCTTGTAGAAAAATCAAAGCAGCTTAGTAAAAATAATTTTCTTTTGAATTTAAAAAAAATTTTCCTCTTTTCTTAAATAAAGATCAGTCAAAGCAGTACATCACTCCTGGTTTTCCAATAGCCAGGCATTTCCAAAGCAGCCCAGAGAGCCATGAAAGCATTTTCAGATGGGCAGTAGCTGTATTGAATGACCTTCTTTGCCACTCAATGCAGCACTTGGCAGTAACAGCAGCAGCCCTCTACTGTTCATAAAGGAGAGGAGGAATCAGAGATTCTTGGGAAGAAGATATCCCACACTCCCCTCAAAGTTATATCTTTTATATCTGATCTATAAAGTACATCAGCTAAAGATGCCAAAGTAAGATAAAAATCTTGTTTAGGGTAGAACAGAATGGCAACTCAAGTTTGTGAGTGTCCATTGCTGCCCACTCCTGCCCTGCACATGGGGAAGAACCTTCCTGCATGCAAGCACCACCTGCTGTGGGAGAAAGGCCTCAATTCAAAGATAAGAGTCAGGCATTTAGTGCAATTTATGAGAAGTCTTGTAGTACAAAGATAAATAAAAATTTACAGTGAACTAAAATTATTTGGTCTGCATTTACTTCCATATTTTGTTTTATAATATATTTGATAAACTTGGATGGCTTTGAAGATGTAAATAGCAGCATGGATAAAGTTTTGCACTAAAAATGGAGGAGGACATTATAAATCCTGTCAGGAAAGGCTATAGGGAAAGCAAAAAGTGTGACAGATGGAGAGGAAATACTGCAAGGTTTAAGTACATGAGGAAGCCATCTGAGTTTGAAAATCAAGCATATTATTTAGTTAATTATTCCACTGCCTAATCTAGGCAATGAAACAATTAACTAAACTTCAAAGAGCTGGTATCCACACCGGTATAATTTGATTTTTTTCAAATTTTGGCATCTCAGTGAAATAAATATTTACATCCCTTAATGACTATTCTTGCAGTCAGGCTTTTAAAACCAGACAAGCAAAGAGTTGCTGGTTTGCACTTCTAACAACTAAAAGAAATTAGTGAAGAAAGAGGAGCTTGATTTGTTTCAGGTTTCTTTGTTGTTGTTGTTGTTAGATTTAGGGGGTTTTGTGTTCCTTGGTGATAGTGGTAGTGCTTTGTTTTGAGCTTTTCTTTAGAAAAGCTTAGCCACAGGACTAGATTTAACCCAAGGAATAAAATGGAACATATTAAGAGTTGCCCAAGGAATTGTAGGAAGTGACTCAATTATCTGTCCATGCACATGCACTCCAGTACCAAAGCACTTACAGGCCAACACAACCCTTTTGTCATTTTCATGGAGAACGCAGGAGGCAGGGGCAAAAACTTCTCCTGAACTCTAACATACAAGGAAGGAGATAAAAATCAATGAGATTTAGAATCATGCAGCTGATGTCTTGCAGCTCCTATCCATTTTATTCCCATGTCTCAGGTGCTGAATTTTATCACTGACTTTGAGTCTCAGACTTACTTCAAATATATGCATTGAGGAAAGAAACAAAACAGCACAGGAGATATTCTGTTCTTAGGGCTGCAAGAACAAAGACCACTGGTAAATTTTACATTCAAGCTTCCAGGAACTTAGTTTTAATTTTTTTCTTCTGCCTTACTTGTATAGCAAAAATGCTACAAATTGACCCTCTCTGGCAAATAATAAACTCACTCTTAATAAAATGAGAAACACTATACAGAGCTGTTTTGCTTATATCTGTAGGTTTCCACACCTCTGAGGCAGGCATTGTTTCCTAAAATTGTTTTTTACTGAGTTAATTAGAATAAATAGGTTTTCCATTTTTTTCCTCACCTCTTTGGTGCCAACAAGCAGTTTAGGGAATACCTAGCCAGGTTTTATCAATTAGTTGATCATTTTTCTATTAAAGACACAAACATTGAAGATGTGATTGAAGTACAAGGTTATTTAGTCTTCACACATTCAGTGGCAGCTACAAAACAAAGCAGCCAGGAAAGTGATTAAAGTGATTAAAAAGGGTCAAATAAACCATAAAGAACATTCTTAATTATATTCATAATGAAGTTATCTTTACTGCAGCAGCTGAGGATGCTCCGAGATCTGCAGAGTAGTAATGAGCAAGGGAACAAAGCATAGGACTCAGAGTCAAAATCTGAAGAGGTGCATGAGATGTATAGAAAGTACTGTGGTAAACACGTCAGATTTTGAAGGATGCAATTATGGTCAGGACATCAAGCCTGCAATGTCTTAAGTTTCTGCATTTCAAATTCCAGATTTTATCCCCAATCCCTCTCTTGGGGCTAAGAGCAACATACAGCTATGTGAGACACTTCTACTTGAAATAGGTATTAAAGATATGTACTCAGATACTGGAAACAACCCTGTTGGAGTTACAGGAGTATTTGCAAGATGAGCTGTCATGTGCACATGAGCTACCCTGTGCCCTCTACCTTCAACTATCAGCCCCTGTTCTTACACTCCTCTCTGCTTCTTAAAAAAATCTCAACAGATGTCCTTCATCTCAGGAGATTTCCTCACCAGCCTCACAAAACCTCCTGCCCACAACCCTTTGTACCACAGCAGCATCCTGAGCCTCCCTGAGCTCACTGAACAATAGAGGCGATGGAAAGACCCATCATGAACAAGTCCAGTGCAGGATGGCCACGCCGTCTGTCTGGGGTTCACAGCAGGCATCAACCACTTCTGGGTGGTTGCTTTCCCTCTGCAGAATTTCCTAAATGTAAGTCTAAATCGTTGGGGATACAGTGGTCTTTGCTGCCAGAACACCAAACACTGTTCAGGGAGGAGAGGGTGCCAGAGCAGCACATGGAAGATGCAATAGGCAGCCAATACAGTTTAACAAAACCCAAAACCACACCTCCTCAAACTCTGGGAGAGTAGGGAGTCATAATAATACCATTGCAATTGTAGCACAGAGCAGGACATGTAGCACGTGGCTCACACCCCAGAGGGCCTGAATGAACAGTTTTCACTGTATTACTGTGCAAATACCACTGAGTATTGTTAAAAATATGTCATATTTGCAGATACTGGCTGCTGGAATTTGCTGATGGCACTGGGTCTCCGTGCTGGCACAGCAGCACAGCTTTCCATGGGCTCTGCACCAGCTGAGTTGTTCAGCTCCACTGAGAAAAGTAAAGAAAATTCTAGCAAAGACAAATATTTGACTTCATACATTCACAAAATCAACACATCAGAACCTCAAAACCTTCAGGTTCATCACCCACAATCTGTTTCACGTATCTGAATGAGAAACACTGTTCAAAAAAAATATGCTCAGCATCAGAAAGCAATATTCATGATAATGACTTCATTGTGCTTACCTTGAGCAAAACATCTTCATAAAACAAAATTCTATTTACAATCTGAAGCACATATTATACAGGAAATTTGGAAATTCTGAAGAATCATTTCTCCAAAATTTAAAACAATAGTTGGCATTAAAACTGAAAACAAACAAACAAAAATATTAAGTTGTAAGTTTTAAGAAAATATGAGGGTATCTTTACAAGTAAAAGCTTCTAAATTCCCAAGAAATCATCATTACTCAGATGGACAAAAAAAAGGCCATGAAAGTATCATGCTTAAAATGAGACGTGGAATTAGCAATGAAAACAGCAGAGAAACTAGAACATATACAATACATATGAGAACAGAAGTGAGCTTGTGGATGTATAAGGCTGAAGAAAGGTAAGTGAAAGAGCATAGAAGATAACAGTGGCAAGAAAGGTACAGCAGATCTGCAAGAGGTGAGTGGCAAAACTGCAAAGGATTATGTAAAGTACATAAAGTACACAGAAATGCTCCATATTTTTTTCCTTTTCTGTATTCAGAATGAAGCAGGAGGATGCATTTACTTTATGCAAAGTTGTGGATGGAATAGGAAGTCTGCCATATGCAATAAAGAAGGATGTTAAGCAATATCTGCTAAAATTAAACAATGTTCAAATCAGAAGCCTGGATAACACATACCCCTGAGAGCTAAAAGGGCCTGCTGAGGAGCTTCCCAGAACTGCTAATACTATTTTTACACAAACCTTTGAAAAATTGAGAAATTCCAAAGAAAAAGAACTGTCAAAGGAGATCTAATATTTGAACAAGGATAAAAGAGATGGGCCACAGACCTCTAGAATAGTTATTTAGCATTCAGTAAAAGGAGTGATTAATTTGAAATTTCATCAACAAAGAATTAGAGGCTAAAAATCTAATTAATGTCAATCAGTTAGTTTAATGGAAGGCTGGTCTTGTAAAACAAACCTATTGTCTTTTTGTGAAGAGATAACAGGTCTGCTTGACAAAGGCAATTGTATGCTATAGTGCACTTGATTTCTCCATGGCATTTGACTTAGTACAACATGACAACTCAATTAAAAAATGATGATGTGGAATTAACAGAGTGTACTTCTGTTGGATTCAATTGTAGTATACTCACAGGTCTCAAAATGTTCTTGATACTGACAACTCCTCATTTAGTGAAATGACAAGGAATTCATTCTTCATCTGAAGCTAGTTTTATAAAAACTATAAAATCTCTTGTGGTCACAGTGATAGGTGAGACAGCTTCTTAGGGTTAGGGAAGAAAATGGGATACCTGAGGAATAAACTGAGTTCTTGCCTATGAGGACAAGCTAACAAAATTTATTTTAATAGAAACAAATGCAAGGCAGCACAAGGGGAATTCACACTGGAGGTTTTATGTGCTGAATGGGAAGTCCAGAATTCTACTTGTCTTGCCTACTTAAGGAATTTAGTTTGGATGTTTGTCAAAGTTTTTAAAATAAGAGCCTATGATTCCTACAGAATTACATAAAATAAATAGACACTTCCAGAGTTGCATGGCTGAAGGTTATCGGGTGGTCGCTGCCATGAGAGCCTCCCGCTTTGGGAACTTGGAGAACAGCTTCAGTGGAAGTGAGATTGAAAAAATATTGAAGCCAAAGGAAAAAGGAGAATGCGAACTTCAGGAAAAAACTCTTGAAATACTTTCTTAGTGAAAATCATCTATTGCATTCTTGAGGGGAAAAAATAATTATATAAAGCTTAGACTAACAGAAATCATCCCCATTTTATATAATTCGTGAGCCCTCTGACAGAATACCAGCATAACATCCACAATTTAAGAAACATGTGGAAATACTGGAAAACATTAAAAGGAGGGCCACAAAAAATTACTCCAGTCTAGAAAACATGATTTATGATCTGAGACTTAAGAAGTACAACATACTCAGATCATCAAAGAGAAGGTTATAAGCTGACTTCATCACCACACACAGGTATTTTCACACATAAAAGCTATCTGATAACAGGATGGAAATAGTTAATCATGCAGACAATGGCATAACTAACTTCCAGCCACTGGATCTCATTAGCAAGTTAAACCTTGAAAGAAGCTTTTGATTACTTTCACAGCTGGGAAAATCAAATTGAAATATTTTACCAGGGGATTCTGCATTGCTTGAAGTCTTTAAAAAAAAATTATGCCATCCTTCTAGAATATATTTTTCTCCTTTTTCTTTTTTTTTCCCCTGAAAAAATTCTCTGCAGTTAGCATGCTTTGGACTGAACAAGAAAGATCATGCTTTGACTTTCAGGAGCAGAAAGACTATAAAAACAAGACTCCAAACCCTCTGCCTGTTCATTTCTCTTCATTCACAGGTTCTTGCCTTCATTCATAGAGTTTCCTTTCTCTCCTAAGAGTCAGATTGACTTCTCTTCTCCATTAAGAAGATAATTTTACTGAAATCCCATATTCTAGGGCTTCCAAAATCACCCACTGAAGTCAGAAACACCACCTTCTCCCTTTCATGCAGCTAACTAGACTTACTCCAAAGGCAGAAGAAAAAGAACTCTATTTAGCTTATTCTACTTTATCAGAGATTAAACGCAATCAAAACCTAAAACTAGAAAAATGGTACTATGAGCTTTCTTTCCTGATGAACTCATGTAATCATATCTAATAAATTCCCTGTCATTCCAAGAGTATCACATATTCAGAGGTTTTTTTTATCTCTCCTGCTCTCTGGAACAGTCTCCAGAAGACAAAACCGCTTTAATCTGAATAAAGGGGTATTTGAGTTAAAAAAAAAAAAAATTCTATTATTTTCTCTAAAGAAAATAAGAGCTAAATTCTCTAGTGGTTCCTTTGGGCCTGAAGCCCTGTGAAGTACAGCCTGTACCTTCCACAGTGATTCCATAGTGACTGTCAGCATGCCAAGATATAAGGTGAAAATAGGTAATGAGTAGCCCTGGTGGAGATCATAACAATTATAAACAGAGAATCAACATCCAGAAAGATAGGATTGCAATGAGCACTTTGCATGGGATTTGAGAAACACAGTATCTGTGTCTGTCAGTGAAACAAGCTGAGTACCCAGACCAGGGAATCACATTCCCAGGGCCACAACTGACCCTGAAGTCTCATGTTTCCTAAATGCACAAAACCTGTTACCAAGATTCTCTGTAGATGCCTAGAAAAAGCTCCCAGAAAAATCTCTGAGAGCATCACACATGAGCCTTATAGCAGAGCTAAACCCAGGATTTATGCCTCTACTAGATTGTCCATCTCTTCTGTGTTCCAGAATACATGGCACAAAGACTTCATTTTTTTCTTACCTGATTAGTCTTCGCTATTCAGGGCTAGGCACAATCCTGTGATACACCTCTTAACTTAGCACACTACTTTTGCAAGCTATTTATCAATCTTTAGTCTCTTTTAAAACAGTAGGAAAAAAAAAAAAAACAAAAAACAAAACACTAGCAAAGAGAATCAAAGGAAAAGAAAGAAAAAATCAAAACAAACAAACAAAAAAAACCAAACAAAACCTCAATGAAAATTCCAGGCAAAGAAAATCTTAGTTATCACATGCAGAGAAATCTTTCAAAAGAAACAACAAAGAAAATTTGTGCCTTGTTTCTAAGATTAACAAACCATTATTATGAGCAAGAGTCACATATACAACAGGTAGCTAATATCTTTATTTGATGGTTTCCACAACCATCTGCTTACTCAACAAGATGCTAATGCTCTGAATTACAGGGAGATACTTTTCATTGCAATTGCACATTATACATTACATACTCTAATAAAAAAAACATCATACAGCATCTGTTATTGATGATCTCTATTATGGCTGGATGTCCACAAGACTTAGTCCATCATCTGCTCACAGTATCATATCACCCGTCTGGCATCTTCTAATATTTTCACCATGCCACCAAGATGTGCATAACACAGTCTGAACTATGAAGTAATCCCAGTGTTTCAAACACCAAAAAGCTTCAAAGAAAGATGGTAGCCTATTGCTAAGTACTTACTCCTGAAAAGCAGATCACGTAAGCTTGAGTGCCCTTTAAAAAAGGGCATCACAAGGCATAAGGACCCTCAAGAGCCTACTCCAGCCTCCCTGGGCTGCAAGGCCCTGCTCCACATGTCCCTGGGGAACATCATGTAGCAAGGAAAACAGTCCCAGCTCCTCAACTTGCTGAAATCATTGCTCTAGAATTTAAGTGTAGCATGCATGTGGCTTCCTTCGTTTACACTGGAATACGTCTTTCTTTTCCTCAAGTAAATAATTTTCTTAGGTTCAAAAAAGCACCAGAATGATTTTGTCTTTATCACAGTTAGAAAACACAACCCAGCTGCCACGGCCATTCTTCTCTCTCCTAGTGTTTGAATACGCCTCACACACAGTTTCTTTCAGTCAATACATGTTTGTATGGCAGGAAGAGACACTTGACTTCCTTATCTGTTTTGTCACCAAAAAACATAAGGTTTCTTGCAAAAGTCATTGGGCCTCGATCCAGTTGTTTTAGGAAAAAAATCAAGTGGGGAAAGGCAGGGAAGGAGCATGAACTCAGGCAGCAAAATCTTCCAAAAGCAAATAAAGTCATCTGTGCTGTTACTGGAAAGCGTCTATAGAGCTGCCAACCAATTGTTGGTGCAAGAAAGATTATTTTTAATACCAGAACGGTTTCTAAGAGAATGTATATTCCCAAGATCAAATCTGATGTAACACCATGTGGATTTGGGTCTAGGCAACATCCCTGACATTTTACAGTACTTATCAGCACCACAGTTAAGTGTTGCTGACAGAGGCTGTTGAAAGTAAAATGGTCAGGAAAATTAGGCTGGAAACTTTAGGCTCCTGGGGTCTGTTTCAGGCAGGTTCTGTGTCCATCTCCAGATCATCATGCCATCTGCAATGGCTTTAATTGCTCTCCTGCCACAAACTGACAGCCTTCACTCACTGAGGTAGAAGGGAAATCAAAGCAAGCAGACAATTCACACAAATACTTTGCTAAATAAATAAATAAACAGAATTCTTTGCACATACCATATATCGTTATACTTAGCAGCAACACATGGTGAGAATTTGCAGCTCCCATACATTGCAGATTCTTTAAGTCCTATTTAACACTATGGGAAAAAAGAAAATAAACCAACAAAAAACCCTCAGAATATCCAGATGTTTCTGAAAAGTCCAACATTTCTTCCCATTTCACAGCATATGTTATTTCATCATCCAGAAGTTTTACGACACATTTTGCATTACCTTTTCAGGTGAGCAGTTTTTTCAAGCTTAGTGGGCTCAGAGCCTTTAGCACCTCTGCAATTTTTCCAGTTTGGCTTTCTCCAAAGATGGGCCACCATTCAAAAACCCAATTTCTACCTCAGGGCTGCTCTCCCATCCTGCATTTCCAGCCCTCATTTCTGATTCTATCCCAAGGTAGGCCAAGTGAGAGGAAGAAAAAAAAAAGGTCAAGGTTTAAGTTAAATATTCAAAAGGCATTCTGTGGTTTCCTTAAAGTTTAACTTAATTTTGCAGTTTTCCTAAAGGAAGTTCCTTTCAGACTTTTCTTTCAGGACAGCTAATTCACTCCAACACCTGTGAGAGAACAAAAGGCCTGAGTCTCAGGAATGAATTGAGAGAGCACCAGAGCCATACACTAAAGGTGAACCCTTTTGCAACACAATTTTGCCACCAGTTCCACCACCATGCTCTGGACTATTAATTCCCATGGGGGCATGATTGCAAGTGTCCAACTTCCTGACTGGCATTAGGATCAGCTGTCACACCAGCAGGGCAGGTCACAGGAGAAGGAAGTTCCCAATAAAATCATCCTGCTCCTTCAAACAGCACTGACCCTTCCATCTTCAGCTCCTACAGGAGACATGGAAGATGCCCAGCCTTCTCTATAACCAGCTGTGTATTTTTTGCCAGTGACATTACCTAAGATAGACAATGGAACCCTTCTGGTTTTTCCACGTGCCCAACTCCAACCTATGCCTTCAATGGCCATTCTGTCAGAACAGGGAGAAACAAATGCATGGGCAATTTCTAATGATTAGTGCAATCTACTTGTCCATTTCCTACTATTACGAGATCAAACAGAAACCTCAGCCTGGATGCATTACAGTCTCATTAAGCCTTAAAGCCAGAATGGAACAAACCATTGCTCACAAATTTACTCTTGAAATTCAAGCCAGTCAGTCAGGACAGGAAGAACAAGAAAATAATAGCATTTTGTAGTGAGTAAATTACAGACAAATGGGTTTACAGGGCAGATGATCTCAGTTTTTAAATCTAGACTCAACTAAAACAACTCCACTAGAAAAAGAGGTTTCATATCTTCCTTTTACGGGTGGAGCAGACATTTGCTGATGTACACAGGCAAACTAAAATGTGTTATTATAGGGTTAGAATATATAAGGCCACAGTCTCCCCAAGCCCTCCCCTGCCTACAAACCAAGCAAACAGAAAGATGGCATTTAGGGAGAATGCAAACTGAGCAAGTGATTGCATTTAATAATTACATAGATCAGTAGGAAACTGCACAAGAGAACAGGATTTAGAAGGATATCTTGAATAGCCTACTCCCATTTGGATTTTGTTAAGCAGACAGTATAAAATCTAATATTACATTTATTAGTACAAGAATGTATAGACAGTTTTGCAAGCTTGGACCAGTCTTGGAAGGAGAGCTGCTCATCACCCATGACAAACATAAAAATATATCTAATATTTCCACCACATGCATTGCTTTTTTAAATCAAAAGAGCCAAAAGATGCAAACAATTAGAAAGTGACGCTAGTGAATTAAAGCTATTCCATTCCTCCTCTTCCCATTCAGGATTGGGAAGTAAGAATATTCAAGCACCACTGCATAAGATCAGTAACAAATGAGAAGTTTAAATCTCTTCTGAGGCATAATTTTTAATTAATAACATACACTGTATTAATACATGATGTTCTAATACACAATTAAGTACAAACATGGTATTTTTTCTTTAAATAAATAATTAATATTAAACTTAATTTTTGTTCTATGAACAGAAAAAGAACTTACATATAATATACACATATAAAATCTGTTTTGAAGTAATATTAGCTGGTAAAGAATATGTACTAAAACTGGCATACGCTGTATTAACTTGACTTTTTTCAACATTTGGAACAATTCACCTTTATAAACACGGACTTACACTGTAAATGGGAATACGTCTGAAAAAAATGGGTTTTATAATTTTTTTGGATTTGGGACTCCAGGTGGTAGTTGTATGCAACTCACCAGCTGTGACAGGGAAGTGCACTGTTATGAACCTAGAACATCAGACTTGCCAGGCGAATGAAGAAAAACAAGATTCTGCCCCAGATTGGCTTGAGCAAACCCCTACCCATGGGATACTTAAAGTTTTCAGGGAATCCAACAGCATGAATTCAACTGCTTCTCAGTTTAGGGATTTTTTCATGTTTTAAAACATTCATATTTGTGAATTCATACTTCTATTCTAAAAATGCAGCTTTACCTCTGGCACTCAATCCTTTCGGGTGTTACACAGTTTCATTCTTATGGGTTAGTATGGACGCTGCTTTTCCATATTTAAAGTGGTTTGAGAAAAGACAATTTAAACTCACTGTAGGATTTGCTTTGCTCCTAAGTGCTCTGCATTGATTGCCCTAAAACCCCTCAGGTTTTTCTTTTGTTGTTTGGTTTATTTCCTTCTGATGCTACACGGGGATCTTGAATCATTTTTCAAGCAGGCATTTGCTTCCTATAGCGTGAACCAAACATTAACTGAAGGGGAACTGCACATGCCCCTGCAGAGTATGAAAAGCTCTGACATCCTGCATGGTGAAAGAGCCCTCACATCGACACTGCATTGCCACAGAACCACTCAGTGACACGATCCATGGGAGCCCTTGTGGTTTAAAACTTGCAAGTGCTGACTCCATCTGTGTGACAGCCCCGTACCAGCACATGGTGCAAGGCCTGTTTGGGGTCAGGAAGGAGGATGGCAGCAGGTAAAGCAACCTGGAGCATGAGCTGTAGTTGGATTGCAGGTGTCTCCCTACAGCCCTGCTGCAAAAGAACCCATCAGAATAGGAAATACCTTGGCTGCCACAGCTGTGGGGCATTACAGAGAGGAGGGAACCCTGTTCTAGGAACAGGCAAGATACAGCTCTAGCCATGGGAATTTCCTGGTTTTTCATACTGTGAAATCTTATGACAAATCTGAGTATCATCCTGAGACTTCAGAAAATTTTTTTCCTTTAAATGGCCTTTCTTTTCAGATAGACAATCACCGAAAAATCCCAGGTTTTTTTTTCCTTTACTTAAAGCATTGCAAAAGAAAATATCTGTTTATTGTGAAAGTAGAAAAAAATCCTCAAAAATACCAGGCCTAAAGGCAAAAAATACCAGAAGACAAGCAAAAATAATTCAAAATTGATTAACTCAAGCCTGTTCCTGAATTCTGAATGTACAGGATTGACATTGCCTAAAGTCCTCTATGACCCCAAATATTTAGGTCGTGTTCTATTATTTTATGCAAATATAATTAATTTTAAAAATATATACTTCGCTAGTGAGTCAGAAGATTTCTTTATTTCTAATGCCACTTGAATTATTATTCTCCACTCTTGAAATGTGATTCTCAATCTAATTATCATGTTGACTCTAACAACTGGTCTTTCTAAACAGTCCAGACTTCCAAAAGTTAAGAGAACCCTGTACTGCATATGATAAAGCAATTTTACATATTTATGATGTTAAAGTTACATGAGTAAAAGTGGAATCTGAGGTTTCATTGATAACTAATACAATATGCAGTGCTCTGCTTCCAAGAAAATTTGCATTATGACCTGACATTACTTGGTGTATACCTGCAGTTCTGGTAACTCATAAGGGAATGGGAAGCACTCACCAAAATTTGCTATTTAATGAGCATGGAACACTGGTTCCCACTGATGATTAATATCCAAATTTTCATCACGTTTGAGTGCATGATTAAATTCACTGATTTGTTCTGATCCTCTAGAGAGAGGAGATCCAAAAGTAAAGTCTGAATCTAGATTTGCTCCATTTCCTTCCTCAAATCCCATCTCTGGGAAATATAACCAAGGAAAGTACAAATAGACTGCAAGCAACCAGAAAAGTCTCTGCAAAGGAAGATCTGCCTGTATTAAGACACATGCTCCAACTGTAAATCAATCAGTTAAGACATATATTTAGCTAACCAAGATGCCCATGCAATTACATAATAAAACGTAATAGGCAAAAAATAAACAAACTAGGTAGTGGAATTCTGGGTTCTCTGTGTCAAAACAGGCATTAGAAGTTCTTTAATGGAATAAAAGGAAAGAAGTGGAGAATATTGCAAATGCAGACTTGAAATGAAAAATCTTCAAAGAATCACACACGGACACACACAAAGAAATTGCACAGGCCCTGCATATGACTTCTTTAGTTTTAAAGGCAGTTTAGCTAATAGCAAGAGATTTAATATTTTCCAGGGAGGCTTTAAAAGTAATTATTGTCTGTGTGTTCTTTATCCATAACTTTTTAGTGGCAGCCAGCAGAATTTCATTTTCTTCCCTTATTTCAGCAATAAATTTCTTTTAACTCTCTTTTGCCCTGACACAAAAGCAGTACTCAAGTCTAAGAAACAGAAGACTTGACCAAAGCAAAACCCCAGAATTTTTAGAGGTTTTCAAGTCTGACAATAGAAGAGTACTTCTCTGAGTTCAAGCTCATGTTCTGAACATTCCTCAGTTCTTAAACACCACGTTTTTAAGGTCATGATATCAGGTCACTGACTTCTAGGAGTAAGAAAGGATGCTCATAAATTGCACTTGAAACCTGGATTAATTCTTCATCTTGGATAGATCACTACTCAGAAAAAACAAGCACTACAGGAACTGCAATTAAAAACATGTTCTAACAAAAACCTTCATAGGCTTTCTAGTTCCTTAATTCATTTTTAAATTGTACATACATAAAACACCAACAGGTAAGTATATTTCTATGATATCTTTTCTCAATGATCAACTAAACAGGCTATTCACTCCTTAATGTAACAACTTTTTATGGAACAAGAATTTTACACTTCATTCTGTAAAGGACATAAAGCCAGAATATATCAATTTCTGAATACACAGCAAGTTAATCTATGGAGCATAAAAATTCAGCTTCCTAAAGCAAAGCATTTTTCTTTCCATCCACTACTGTATAGCTAAATAAAGGGTAGGAATTACGTCTTTCTGCTTACAACTTGCACACTGAGTTCCTGGGTCAATTTTGACTGGCAGTGCCAGATACCTAGGTTACTGCCTGGCTTGGGACAAGAGGTACTGTTGGAAAAAATACTATGGAAAGAAAGAGGCAGAAATAATCTCCTCTGCTATAGCAGGAAAGAGGAAACGGATGATTCCCTGGGGTTTCTTTCAGTGTGAGAACATCCTGTAGCTTTAAAACATTGACTTGAGAAATACTTTGCAGATTAGACTCACATGAAAGTCAGCAAATGGCAACATGCCAGAGCACTCAGCTGAGTGGTCCTGTCAGTGTGGGGATCCCTCCAATACTCAGGAAAAATCTTGAACTATATTAAGAAGCAGAAGACTAACAGCTGGGACCCTCCACCCTGGGATCTCAGTTTTATATCCTTTAACTTCTCAGCCCTAGTCCCTAAGTAAGTACAAAAATACAGACACCTCCCTTACACCACACCCAGATGAACCCTTAGAAAACAGAAATTAAAGTAAAACTTATCAGAGCTGATGGTGGCAGACACGTCTTCAAATACATGGACTCAACTGGCTCACAGCATTGGGTTATTTGAGTTAGTGGGCAAATGCTGGAAAAGCAGATGGGCTTATTAATATCTGTGTGTCTCATCTGTGTGCAAAAGCCCACAACTGAAAATGAGAAAACTTATTCCTTGAAGAAAAATTATTCCTTGATGCTGTCAGTGTTAATTTTCACCCAGGTATTCCTAAGTCACATTACTTTTGAACAAGGTAGAAATATTAAACCATCCAATTCAGCACCAGTGCAACAAGTCTCCTCACAGACTGTGGGTAACATTAAATAATCCAGCAAGATCCAGGAAAGCAATACAAATGGCTTGAAAAAGTTAGTTAGACTCACAAAAGCTACAGACACAATTAGCAAATTAGCACTAATTGTCAATCACACACTAGGTGGTTCAACTGGCAAGAGCCATGGAGGCTGCTGCCTCTGCTAGAGATGGACCTTCCCACAGCATTGAGCTGAGAAACCGCTCCTACCATCGCCTTCACTGAACCCGTTCTGAAGATAGAAGGTGGCCTTTACTTCCCAACACTCTGATTAATATTTCAAAAGCATAAGGCATTTCTTATTTATCCTTTAGACACCAGAAGATATTTCTGAAACTGGTAAGATAGAGTTCCCAGCTATAATCTTAAAAATAACAGTAAGGGATATATGCGTAAGAAATTAATAAATTCTGGTGTGCCCAATGAATATGCAAATCTGTTTCACACTTCGATATTGTTTCCCTTATCGCTTCATATATGCACTTCTATGGCCAAACTAAAACCAGCCTGTCTTCACCTAACATGTTGATGAAATTTTGCCAATGTCCAAAAAAAAACCTCTCCCAAAATCCAGATTCATCCAAAGTCAAATGTTTGGAGCCAAGTTCTGAAATTCCAGTTTAGGGCACTATTGTAAGCAACTAAAGTGGAAGGATGCAAACACCCGGTGGTTCTCAGTTATATGAGTTCCAAACAAACAAACCTCAGTTGTTTGATCCCTCTCATAAGCACTTTATAAGGGTTACCTTTATTACAAAGAGAAGAAACAGTACCAAAATAAGTAATTGTTACTACATATGTATATATGTAAGGTAACTACCCAGCCCCACAGATGCGTCAGCAATAATCCCTCACTTGAGTTTGCACAGTTGCTGATGGTGAAATTGCCCAATGCAAAGATCACAGGAGGCTGCAGCACACAATCTCCAATAGTCACTTCCAGCCAACACTCTTGTGATTCTATGATCCTGTTTCTAGAGCTCACTTACTCCTTCCTGTGAGCTTTAAACTGTGGGTAAACAAGCCTCAGAGACTAGATCACAAACAAAAAAACCTGTTTCTACTGCCTACAAAGGGAATTCACATTCATCTGATGTCAAACTTCTGTGCCATGTCATCTCCCCATAAACCACCTACACTGGTCCTTTAGCTCAGCTTCATCCTGGCCCCTGCTGCCTCCACTGTACTCCTTGGCATGTGGACAGAGAAGTCACTCTCTCATCTGGTAGGTGGTCCAGGTCCCCAAGATGCCCAGGCTAAAAATGTAACACCAAGAGTTTCAAACATTCTTCTTCAAGGACAAGTCTTTCCAAGGAAAGGCAGCAATAAGAAGAGAAATTTGAGAATTGTACATACAGTTATGGTATTGAACAGAGAAAGAAAGTCAGAAATTTCACTCCTCTGTATACATCAGCTCTGCAACACAGTTATCCTCTGGTGACTTCTCATTCTCGGAGCTCAGGATTCATTCTAAACACTGTTCCCAAAGCTGGGAATCCTACCTCTGGCCTGCTCAGCCAAGGTGACATCAGATTCCATGCAAGTGGGCAATTCCAGCTGCAATCCTGATTTGGGCTAGGTCTTCCCTTTCAGAAGGGTTCACAAAAAGCACCCAGTATATCGTACATGAAATACAGTGAATCTCTTTTAGACCACCAGAGCTCTATACCTTACCTTGAAACAAATCCAAGACAAAGCAATAAAAATCTCCAGTGTTATCACCCTTATAGGAAGGACCTACAGAGATATGGGTCATTTGTTTGAATAATCTCATCTTGAAGAATGGCTTAAGAGTTCAAAAGCCTGAGGGGTATTGCAAGAATGAATTTTACTTTCCAGGGAAGACATCAAACCCAGACATTTCTGTGGGAGACATACCAGCATATCCTTTCAGATCCCTTTGAGTATATTTTCCTCTCTTTGGATTTGAAATCTTGAAGCAATACAACAAGCTCTCATTTTTAAATTAAGTTTCCTGTAAGCAAGGCTGAAGAAGGAATATCAGTGAGTGTCTCTGAAGTGGGAACTAGTACAAAACCCCACTATTAGGCCCATTGACCTAACATTCACGGACTTTACCATTCCTAAAATATTTCCCACCAATCCAGGCAGCAACAAATAACAGGTTTTGGTGTTCTTTGTCATGGTATGCTATCAGGGAATATACAATCAACTTCTCTTTGAAAAGAGAAGTTTGACTTTGACTGCTATTACTCTTCAAAGCGCATTTATGTATTATTATACTCTCCTGCCTGCAGTGTCAGAGTATGTACTGCATATTCTAATAGGACAAAATGGAAATGTTGCACAGCTCCTAATGGTTATTCAAACTCTATTTGGGCTGATTTTTTTAAAGACAGAAATGTTCTTAATTGTGTTTGCTGAGAGAAAATAATAGTCATGGCAGCAAAACTGTCTGCTCTCACAGGAAAGAAACTCAAGTGGAGTAACAGAATGCATATCAGACAATAATCTGTAGGAGACTTCATGAGAAGTGCAATTCCTTCTGATACTAAATTTATATTTTTGCCAGTCACACTTTACAAACTAGCAAAGATTGGAGAAAGGAACTTTAATGATAAACAACTCTTAAGAAATGAGTAGCTGATCAGGTTTATACCAATTCCTTCCCACATCCTGCTGCTTTTGGAAGATCTACTCATGGGCAATACATTGAAAGCTAAGCATCAGTGATTTCAAATCTGAGCATTTTGCAAAATTTTCATGTAATAAGGAAATGTAATGCCAAACTATTAATGTTGCATGCTGCAATTACATAATGCTAAGGATATTGTCTGCCACTCTAGAAGAGGAGGAATATAAAGCAAAGCACAAGGTTTATTTTGAATTTTTACCTACCAGAATAAAATTTTTATTTGCTTATTACTTAGTTAGCAAGCGTGGCCTCTACCTCAAGTGTTTTCCAAAATGCTAGAATACTCACACAGTATTGTTCTGACTTATTTTTTAATTTAGCTCTCTAGTAAAAAACCAAAAATTAATTCTATTTTGTCCTCAACTCTGTGGTTAATATATGTTGCTTGCATTTGAAACCCACAGGAATCTCAGTGCTTTCAAATCAAGGAATTCAGAAAAGATTGTCACACTGGTTTTCCCATCAAAAAGTCACTATGATATCCAGATGCAAAACTATGACTCTAAACAGAGACATGAAATGTTGACAGTAATTGCTCTTGTATCACTTTGGTTTTCTTTCCATTGAAATGCACAGCTCAGAAATTCATGCCTATCTCAGCCTCTCTTTGTAATCACATGCACACACACACACCCAAAACAACACATTTAAATAAAGAGATATATCAATATCAAGGTATATAAATGTAATCATATTCCCAGGAAATAAGGAAAGATAGAAGGAGTTTTTTGGTTGGTTGGTTGGGTTTTTTTGGTTTTGGGATTTTTTTTTTTTTGCTTTCCCTATACATGAAAACAACAGCACAGAAACAACAAGACTATAATATTATGCTGAAAGTCCAAATGCTAAACTTCAGAAACATACTTGCAATATACACACATGAATTAAAAATATGTAAATATGCACCTTTTAATGATCAAATTTCAAAGTTACAGATCAGGATTTCATTAAGACACTATATAAGTCACCCTGCCAAGAAAACTTGTCAGCTGATAGAGCTCACCTTTACCCTTCTTAAGGTTTCTAGTTTGCTTCAGGAAAGACTTGAATGTGCACCTCCATTATTAGGACACAGAAGAAATCCCTTTGCCCTGAAGCTTCTCAGCATGCTACTCATTTTATGTAGTAAAGTCTCAAAAGGAAAATACATTTCCTAAGTTCCTCCTCCATGCTCAATCCAAATGACGAAGTATAGCAACAGTAAGGGAGTACTTAAACAACCAACAGTTTAAAAATGAAAACTTCCTTCTGCCCTTTATAGAACACATTTACTAGAGCTACTTAGGTAATAGATTTTTTCAGGTGGAATTAACATTTTAATTAGCAATTCAGTCATTTTACACCCTAAGGATAACAAGGAAATTATCAAACACCTTGTCAGAAACTAAACACAAGGTTTGTAAAATATACAGTTTATATAATTAATTGATTTACACAAGGTTGAATTTTAGAACAAATAATGATGCTTTCTCCAAGATGTGTATTTAATCATATTTTCAGTAGTATAAATATAATGATATGCCTGTAACAGTCAAGTTATATTCCACAGTAATATCTTATGCAATTAATCAACATAATTATATCCCTGCCATGAAAATATAAAAGATTATTTAAATCATCCAAGGGATGGCTGTAATTTTTCATCTCTTGCTGATTAAATTTCATTTTCCAGGAAGGGTTAAAGTGTATGTTACACTACCTTCCTACTTATATTTTCCAGTGTGTTAATTCTTTTTTCTGAAATCAGTTCAGATACCCCTGCTGCCAATCTGTTCAACCAGCAGATGAAGGGGCCACGCTAAGCTGTTTCTTTACATGAGAAAAGAAAGTCTCCTGGCCCATCTCCCTACCAAGCCAGCCAGGAGGAGGACTGCAGTGTTCATTTCTTTTGGATATTTCTTCTCAGAAGGAAAAGTCTAGCAACTCACTGAACAAGTCAGGAAGCGATGGCAGCAACATCCCTATTCCATCAAAAAAACTAAAACTATGGTTATCATCACCTACCTAGGAAGAACTCTGAGTATACAACATGCAATCAGCAAATCTTTCACTACTCCAGAAGTGTCCTGAATGGACCAAGATGGGAGTGAACCAGACACAAGCATCATCTGAACGGTGTTTGGAAAAGATCAATTTCCTCTGCTCGTGTTTTCCACACTCTGTGACTCAGTCATTCTCCTACTGTATTCCTCCCACCTTCATTACTGTCTCCTGCTTAACAAGGCACCAAGTTGAACTTCACCAATCCCACTTACCCAGAACTGTTTGTGTTGCATTTTTGTTGCCTCTTTTCCCCTAAATATGTCTTAGATCCAAAACAAGAGAATTGGAGAGAGCTGGTACCAACGGACTCCTCCTCCTTTCTCAGAGGGACTCTCATGATACAGATTCATCCCACTTAACATTCACCTTACAGAAATCAGTGGACAGAGAAAGGCAACTGCCATGGTCAGGTCACCACCCCTATCTTCCCAATCACCCTCCAGGGCCCTGTACTCATCTCCATTAGCTACACATATGTCCTCAGGCAACTACCTACTTAATTTAGGCATTTAAGTTAATAGGAATATCTGGGGGCCACAGTCACTTGATGAATTTAGAAGAGTTCTTCCTTTAAAAAACAGAACTTACAAGGAAAAGAGGGAAATGGAGTTAGTTACGATTCCGCTCATTAAAACTTAAGTATCTGTATTTTCCTTGTTTTCCTTTGGTTCTGGTAGCACTGCTGAATATTTTAGATAGTTTCTGCTTGGCAGAAGAAATGGATTCAAGCCCTTACTAATAAGTTCCTCAACTCCAAATTACTCATGACTGTAAGAAAAGTAGCAAAAAGGGCAATTTAAAATTTATAACCTCCTTAATATTGTGTACAGTCTTGACAAAAATACACAGACAAACCTAAAAAGCATTTAAGTAACTGTGGTCCGCTTGCCAAACACAGTAAAGGCACTTCCAGGGAATGACTATTTCTATTTAGCTTCAGCTGTCTGTAGTTTGTGGGGCTTTTCTGACACAGGCAAAGAGGAATTCAGCCAGAAATCTGAAACCTGTTACATTTAGGCACACATTTACGTGTAGTAACTAGGTGAGTGATGACTTCATAGGAAGATCCAAACCTATTTAAAACTTGGGAAAACAGCTGGATGGGTGTTTTTACTTCCTGTTTAATTTGCACACCACAGGAAAAAAAATTTTAAAAGAAGAAGAAAATGAAAAAAGAGACAAAAACAGACAATTGTTTCCCAAGAGATCCTATACATTTCTTAATCTCCTAGAGGACCACATATATAAAATCTTGCATACTATTGTAAGAGCTATATAACGTCTTCCTATAGCTTTAAAGAAATGCACTCAAAATAAAATCTTTGAAACTAAGAAGATGGACGGCAACAGCAGCTTTGGGTGGCTGAGATCCTGTGACTGCTGAAAGTTGATCATATCCCACGTAACATCAAGGCAGGATTTCTCATCCCTCTCCAGGGCATTCTAGTGGCAGCCAATATGTCAGGCACACAAGTGAGTGGTACAAGAAGGAGCAGAAAAACAGTTAAAAATGCCTGCTTCAACCCTACTTCTCTTCATACCCCCCAAGCATACAGAGTCAGAGTTTGACAGAATACAAGGACAATCAATTTCCTCAAAGGCTGGTATAGTTCAGCTCTTCCAGCATTCCCTGACACAGCTTTTCTAGCACCTCCTCCTTCCTTCTGACATTCAGGCTGATGGAGCAGCCCATGTAGGAAAGGGATAAACTGCCTTCTCCAGTGCAAGACCACTGGAACTTTCTCATATACAATGTCCAATTTTTCACTCCACATTTCTAATTGACATAGAAGCTACAAAATAATAATATATAGAAGAATAAAGTCACACAGCAAAAGCACTCAGAAAATTATTTTAACACGATAAAAAGGGTTAAATGTGCCAAAAACAGGAATGAAAATAAATTCTACTTTAAATTGCTGCTCTTTCCTCTTCATTGGAAAATGAAAGCATCTTAGTATCCCCCAATCAAACCAATGACAAAAGTGCATCGAGAAATCCAGTTCAATCCTAACTTGTAAAGCTTTTCTACATTCACTTTTTGTCAAATACATGTAAAGAACATGACCATGAGAAGGAAAAAAAATCACAATACAGATCTAGAAATTAGAAATTTAAACTAGGAATTTAGTATGTGCCTTCCTTAAACATGTTCCCCTCTATATTTTACTAAGTTTGCTGTTTTCCAGTTTTAAATGCATTTGTCTCAAAGAAATACTGCAAGTATTTAGATTCACTTGGTTTTAATCTGGAAAGAAGCATTAGAGCCTCTAACCTGACCTGCTGCACAAAACTGGACAGAACATTTTGCTCAAGTACCGCTATGTGAGAGGACAGCAACTCATGTGACCAACACACATCTTTCTGAAAGCCACCCTGTCTTAGAAGAATCTATCACTTACTCTGATTTGTTTCAGTATACAATTATGCTTCTAATTAAAAATGTGTGCCTGATTTCTAATTTGAATTTGTCTTGCTTCAATTCCCAGCCATTGCTTTTATTTGTGCCTTTTTCTTGTCAGAGTTTAGAGCTCTCCAGTACTTGCCATTTCCTCTGCTTGAGAAGACAGTGGATTTCTTCTAAATGGGCTACATGTCTGCATACAGAAACACAAATACAGAGTATCACATCTCCATTTCCTGAGATCAACACCTCTACAAAGTCTAAAAATGTGCACGTAGCAGTGGAAATGTGTCCAGGATAACAGGGTTAAGTCCTCTCTTTTTATAAAGACTGGTTTGCTAATAACAAAAGATAATGATTTTATTTAGCACCTAATCAAAGAAATAGCACTGGCATAAATTTCATCTTTCAAGCAGTATGAGTTACTCGATGCCCACTTCCTTCTCCCTACTCCACTTAGCTCATAGCTACAGTTTTGACTGTGTCAGGATTAAGCCTCCACTGCAATGATATGCCCCTGAATACACACAGTCAAGTTGATATACACAGGCTGACAAACTAATGATGACAGAAGCATTAATAGTTTTTGATGGCATGCAGCATTTATTTGTACATTAGTATTTTCTGCAAAGAAAGAGAGAAAGTATGAAATAGTCTCCTAGGAGTTTCTCCCACATCTTTTTCTTTTTTATGTTTTCCCCTCCTGCTATCCTCTCCTCTTTCTCAGACACAGAATAGACCACATGAAAGAAATGCAGGGACAAGAGGACAAGGCTTTCTTCTTTTCTTTTCTTGACAGCTCTGATACAAAGACTTGTTCTTGCAACAGGCTATTTAGCAAGAAAAGGACCCTGTGTTGTACAGGAAGGTCATAGTCAGTCTTACTACTGTAAAAACAAACAAAAGCCTTTATCTTAAAAATATATGAAATCATATTTGGCAGGGCTTGGAAACCTTACAAAATTCCTAGGAAATATGATCCACAATTACCTTCTTAATAAATACAATTCTTGATCACTTTTCTTAGAAATGCTGATCTCCTGTTATAAATTTTCTGCTTATATTTTAAAACACCTATAAAAAATGGGTGGCAGAGGATGAAGAAAGATATCTTCTCAGGTGAAAGAACATAAAAGATGTCTCTCTGTAAAGGGGGAGGCAGAAGCAAGAGGCACAGACAGCAAAGAAGGGACTCCCAAACATCACTGCTCAAATCCCTGACAGGCAGGACCTACTACAGGCACAAGCAATAGTGAGAGAAACTACAATCCAGATGACTAAACTGTTTCTAGCCACTAAAATTAACAAATAATGATGTTCTGGAGGTAATGTCCATGAAGCATTAAACAGCAGTTTTATTTTAAATGACGCAAATGGTGGCCAATACATAAATCTTTAATTGTAAAGCCACTGGAAAATGTTGGCTGCTGATGGAAGCTGCTGCAGACATGCAAAGTTTGTTGTATTCACATGTATTATCTCTGTTTTGATTCACCAGAAAAGTCAAAGCTTCTGCATGCTGGTTAGTTTCAACTTGGTTTTATACAAATATGTTCAACTTAAAAAAAAAAAAAAAAAACGGGAAAAGGTCAGATGACAAATATACACAAAACACATGGCCAAGGATTTTACAAAGGCTTCCTCACTCTTTAGAGTGAGTTTTCCCAGGGAAGACACTGGAGTGAGGGAGAAGAGCAGGAATTCTTTTGAGTTAATGACCCTCTTCCCTAAAAAGAAACACAGGTCTGCCTCATTTTTGGCATCTCCAGTGTGTAAACTCACAGTCACAGGAAAAGAAGAAAATAAAAGAACTGCCCAAAAATATATTGATTGCAAAAACATTGTATATGTGTGATAGTATTTAGCATCACTTGCTTTCTTTGTTTTTTAACGGAAAAAAAGATGCTGACTTTTTTCCTCTCATCTTTCTACTTACTTTCTTACTTACATTTGAAGTCAAAAACATTGATAGCCACATAATGAGACAGCAAATTAAGAAAAGACGTATAGAAAAAGAACATTCAAAGGCACAGAAGGACTGACATTTTGGTACAATGCAACTTTTGGAGAAGGGAGGCAAACTGCACTGTTAAGCAAACAAGAGAGAGATTGGTAAATCTGAAACTACAGATCACTGTAAGCAGACAGATAAAAAAGTCCCATTTAAACAAGCTTGAAAAAAGGTAGAAAAGCATACCAAAGGATAAATAAAGTCAATGTCCTTCTATACGTAAATGTTAGGCATTAAAGAAATAAAGGGGGAATACAGAAAAGAAATCAACCTGAATAGCTAGTAGGGTACTATCCATCAGAAGAATCTGAAAGCTAAATCTAATAAATAAGTTAAGTGTAGGAAGTAACACGGAACCCCCATGGACTGGAAGTTCATCCCACAGAGGGCTGGGAGCACAGCATGCAGCATTTAACATATCCCCACTGGGCTGGCCTGGATGGGAGCAGTGAGATTTGCTTCACAAGCTCAACGAACCCAGGATCAGGAAACACAGAAGTAATGGGAGATTTCAACGACCCCATGTAGATTGCTTGAATGTTGTATCAGGGCACAGTGCCAAGAGCAAATTTTCAGAGCCTGCTTCATGAGCAGCTATCCAGGAAACTCTGAGGGGAAGCAACTCTTCACTGGGTCTCAGCAGGGCTGTCAGTGAGTCACTCTGCAACCGTGGGCAGCATGGACGTAGATTCAACATCTGTGCAGAAGTAAGGAAGCCAAAATATCCGCAAGGGGAGTGGGTAAAGAGGAAGCTTGGTTAAAAAAAAAGAAAGTAAAAGAAAAAAAAAACCTAAAAGAAGGAATGCAATAGGTAAAATATTGTAAATGTCTTTTTAAAGGCATGAGATTGAATTTCAGTGCCAGTGCATACTACCTAAAGTGGACCAAAGGAAAAAAAGGCAAGATTGAAAAGAAACATGACTCAAAGAAAGACACACAACTATAACAAGCTGAATTTTGACCTGCTGAAGATAACAGGGAGAAAAACATCCTCGGAAGGATAACACTATAATACAATAGGCCAAAATAAAAGCCTTTGAAACACAACTCAAGGAAGTTTACACTGTAATAATAAATATTCTGTCAAACTCCCAAAAGATGCAAAGTCTGCCACAGCAATCTGTGGAACCAATACATGAGCAAGGTGAGAAAAGAGCATCCAGAGACAAAGCCACAGCAGAGAAAGCAAACTAATGCTTTGTGTCTCTGTTCATCCCAAAGCTGCTTTGAAAGGTTCCATGTCAGAGCTCTTCTTCACTGTCATTGTAATAAGAAATGTCTCATATTAAAGTGTCAGTGCAAGAAATGTTACACAAATCAATGCTACTCATCTGCCCAGACCAGATGGTATTCATCCAAGTGTTCCCAAGGAACTCAAGGATGAAATCACTAAGCCATTAATTGCAGACATAGTCTTCTAATTTAAAATAATGTTTGCATTAGAGAAATGAACATTGCAAATATAGGTCGCAATTTTTTAAAGGTCTCCAAGAGCAATTCAGAGAGGCACTTCAGGGCACTAGAGTTTGATGTCAGCAGTAGGCAAAACAGTAGAAATTTTTCCAACTCTGTAATTTGACACACAGAGAAATAAAAGGTACTGAGTAAGAGTCCACACGAATATGGGAAAGGATGCATGACTCATTAATGTCCTCATTTTTTGACAGAATCAATGAACATATGGAGAAGACTATTTGGTTGAATTTTACTTTCTAAAAGTCTTCAAAAAGATCCCCCACAAAATGTGCTCAAGAAGCTGTATTGCTAGAGGATAGGAGGACAGGCCTTTATTTAGAGAAATAATTATTCTAAAATCAGGAAACATTAGGTTTGATTAATTTTTGATATTGGGAAAAGTCCTCAAAGGAGTCCCAAAAGGTTCTTCATCAGTTCTATTTAATGCATCATAATTATAGAAATGGGGCAGATGGTGACAAAAGTATGCTGATAACAGTATGTCATTCAAAGGCGTAAAACGAAGACAAGTAAATATCAAGTAAGATAGTAAATATGAAAGTTTGTGGATGAATTGCATGATGCTGAGTGACTGGTCATTAAAATGGCAAAATACATTCACAGTACATAAATCAAAAGGGAAGCTCTGACATTACATACAAAATTAAGGCTTTTGAACAAACCATAAAGATACTCGAGTGATATTATACAGGGTACCATGAAGACACCAGGGTGCCATTCAGCAGTGATTCAAAAAACACAAACTCAGAAATTTTTAGAATAGTAACAGAATAAAACAGAAAATGCCACTATAGCACTGTATTAGCCCCTTCACTGTGCCCTTACCTTTAACATGTTCAACACTGCTGTATTTACTTCAAACAAGGACACAAGGGAAGCATAGGAAATACACCTAAGACAAACAAGGGCAAGCAAAGAAATGAAATTACTCCTCTTCAAGGATCAGAAACTGTAGTGTCCACAAAATCTAAAGGTTACAAGATAAGTGGAGGAGATGTTTCCTCATAACCCATAGTTGTGGGGGCAAAAATCTGAAAAATGTGCCCGAACATTTTTCAAAATGCCCAGGGAGGTAGGGAGAGTGTTCATGCAAGACAGAATCTCCCCCCTATCGTCAAGGAAGGCTAAAAGCAAGAACAGGGAGCTATGAGCATCTCTACCTCACCTTTACCCCTGACTGAGAGACAGAGAGCTGTGAGCGTTCATCCATGATGAAGAAAATTCTAGGGGCCCCTTATTCATGTGCAAAAATATGTGATGGGGAGTTTAAGGAAACTGAGACAGACTTTTTTCTGTGGTGCCCAATGATGGGACAACAGTTAAAGGGTAGTGAAACACAGGAAATGCCATGTAAATATCTTAAAAATGACCTTTGGATGTGAAGAGGGTCAAACACTGGCACAGGCTGCCCAGAGAGGTTTAGACTATCCAACCTTGAAATTATTAAAAACCCAGCTGAGCATGGTCCTGGGTTGACAGTGCTTTGAGCAAAGGCCTTGGACTAGATCATCTTGAGAGGTTCCCTCCACTCTCAATCATTATGTGATTCTGTGAAACTCCACTACAGACTTCTGTCCTTTTCTGTCAGTTCAATTTGCTATGAGCAACTGGCAGAGACAACGGACTGCCCAGCTCAGTACTCTGTTGTGACCTATGGTCATTCCCATTTTCTGGATGATAATTTTCAGTAAACTGTTTTTATTTAAAATATGTAAAACGTATCATTTTAAGATGGACTAAATTTATGTTCATGAAGAGTATTCAATGTGACTAATATTTTCCAAAGGTTAAAAAAAAAAAAAGAGAAAAGGGAGAAAAGAGAAAAAAAAAAGAAAAAAAAGAAAAAAAAAAGAACAGCACACACAACTTTTTTCTTGCATGGAAGAATCAACAGCAGAGCAAATCACAAATTAAAGCATAAACCTAATATTTGCTTTCTTTCACCTCATCTGATTAGAGCCATTAAATCTGCATCATCCTTAGCTGTGCAATTATTATCACGGAAAGCTCAGCCTGTTAAATTCAATTCTCACATGGCAAAAGCTTTCCAGAGAGAGATTCTCCTTTTAATATAACTTCCACAGGATATAAATGGAGGTTATGTTGTTTGAAGAATCTATTTTTACTCCTAATCTTCCTTCTAAAGGAGGTGCTTGGAACTGACTCAAAAGAACCCAATGGCTTCTTATCCCAAACCAAAGAATACAGGGCAGAAAATGATGAATGTGTAGCTGAGAACTTTAACACTGCTTTGCACTACATCATTCTGACTCTTACCATACTCAATGAGTTTATTGTCACTTTCCCCCACTCCTCATCTGATAGAAAAAAAAAAAAAAGGAGGAAAAAAATTAATGGCAAGGAAGAGAATATGTAAAAGAAGTTCCTAAGACAATAATCTCCTAAATAGCTTCCCCTGCATGTAAAAGGTATTTATAGTAGGGGTTTTCAAAACCATATTCTCCAACTGAGATTTCATCTTGATTTATTTTTCCCCTTCCAACCCATTTATTTTAAATTATAATAATATTCCATCCATCTAAATTTAACAGAGCAATTCAGAACAAAACTTGAATGATTTTTCAAATTATATAAGACTGCTTACCCAGCATGGATGCTACGCAAATTGACCATTAAAATCTACCAAAAACATACAATCTTCGCTGAGAGAGATGCCCCACACCCAAGCTGTCTAACATCATTGCATAACATCCCCATTTAAAGCTAAACAAAACCCTCATTTACATGATTCAGTAGCACTATAAATTAGTAAGTCATCCATTCTCCCTCTGAGTACTGACCCTTTTTCCTAATGAGTACATGGGTAATTTGAGTATTTCAAGTTGTTAAATGCCACCAATCTAAGACATTGGGTATTCTGTCTCTTTTTCGGAATTGTTCCTCAGAGCAGAACTGACACAGAAGACATGCAAAAGATTCACTCATGGAACGATTTCATTCATGCAGCATTTGCTGATAACCTTTCAATCTGAACTACCTTGTTTCCTTTTAATTAATGCTCACTGGGGAAAACATTCCCATTCAAAGTGACAGAATACGTGGATGAGAAGCAAACAAAGGAGGAGCAATATCCTTGCCTCTGCTCTCAGAAGGAAGTGCCAAAGCCTGAGAGTGCATAGGCACCCAAAGGTACAGAGCATGGTCTGTACACACTGTACTTTGCTAAGACACTTGAGTTAATCAGGCTCTGAGTTAACAGCCAGGCACGAGTCCGGATGCTTTCCTCACTCCCCATTGCACAAAGGCAGGGGTACCTTCTGACTTCACACAGTCTTTAAAAGAGTTGACTAACAACATTTCACAGTTTCAAAACTTAATGACACTAAACATTTAGGATAAAACCGAACATTGTGCTGACGTCCAAAGCTCCAGCCTGAATCATCCACATCCCAAGAGAAGAGCATATCTCACAGCTGCATTTCTTTCAGTTTCCTGGTCCTTCTGCTGCAGCTGCCTACATGAACATAAATCATCATTGACTTTCTTGGGGTTTCTAACGACTTTAAGAGCTTGGCTGTAAGCAATCAGATGGAGATTACCAACTCTTCCAATGCACAGTTGGTGCTATGTTCTGTTAATTTATAAGTGGGATAAAATTTATAACCTAAATTAATGTTTTAAAAGCATTATTTAAGAGTCAGAATGTTATAAAGCTTTTTGTAAAGAACTGTGATAACTTCTTCCATGTACTTATTTTCTTACTTACTTACTTTCTTACTATTTGACCAACCTTCCCTCTACCTGACCAGTAGAAAAACAACTGGAGAACGAACATGCCCATCCAACTGAGCAGTTACTACCTCCCTTTCTTTTTTAAAGAAACTCACCAAAAAATAATTTACAGAGAAATCTGGCTAAGGAGTAAGAACTCAGAAAGGTATTTTTGGTCAAACCAGGTAAGATGGGGAATATCAGAAAGAGAAAACAAATGAATAGACACATCCATTGCTTTGCTGAAGCCTACTGGCTACAGCAAGGGTCACCCAGAGTTGAGGAGAGCAAACACCAAGCCCTTTTGTAAACTGAACCTTAGATTTAAACAGCCCTTTACTTCCCTTTGATAAGCTGAATGTTTGAAGGCTGTGCATCCCTCACAGCAGGCCATTTTCTCCAGCTTCCAAATGCTCCCATGACTCTATCCCCCTTTTCTACATGCATCTGAATGTGTGGACAAGAGCCCCTGATCTACTTGTCATTTATGGAAATATTTAGCTATTTTATTTATTTGAACAAAGACAGCGACCAATTTAATGCACGTGCTAACAGCTTTGGTGAGTCTTACAATACTCTGGGTGAGGCACAAGCTGATTCAAAAATAAAATGAGAGCACCAGAAGCCACACCTCATGGGCACCCTACCACTGACCCAATTCTGACCAGTGGCCTCACACAGCTGGAGGCAACCAGTTTTCTTACATTTACATTTTGATATTCACATCTTTCAGCAGAGGTGGGACTGATCCATTTGCTTGTTTTCAATATGGAGCTAAGCCAGGTGTTGTGAGCAAGCTGTGAAAGAAATTATTGCCTTTCTGCAGCCAGCTGTCTCACTGCCACTCAGCTGACCAGGTAGGACTGAGTTAAGCCTGGTTAACTTAATGGGGGAGAGGGACTCAGTTCAACACTGGACTCTTGCCATTTGCTATCAAATGCAGAAGGAAACCAGGAGCCAAGAATCTACTCAAGCCACTTGGCCTCCAGTGTGCCTCCTTGAAACCTTCTGCCCATTACACTAAGTGACAAAATGAGTAATAAGGGATAAGGCTCACCAAAGATCTTTGCATGTGACAGAGCAAAGAACAGATAAGGGAGATGAGAATAAGTGGATGAGCAGACTCAGTTCTAACACACTATTTCTCTCCATTTTAATGTCCAAACCAACACAATCATTGTCAGATGCATAGAGGAAGCCCAAGGCCTTTAAAGTCTACAGTTTTTACTCAGATTAATCTAACCTATACATATTCAATATTGCCTTCCTCCCACCCCAAGGAAAATCACCCAATTTCTGCCTAGTTGAAAATTCTTTATGATGCAAAAGACCAAAATTGCCGAACAAACAGTCAAGATGAGAAAATTCCTTCTGTTAAGCTTGAGTTTAACCCCTTTTCTGCTGCAGGACTTCATCTGTGGAACACATACTCCAGTGATCTAACAAATGCCTCCTCAGAGGCCACCAAGCAGAGGGGAAAAGGAATGGGAACAGGTAATCACTATTTCCATAAGAAATAACATAAGAAGTGTGCTGCATAAACGTTCAGTCTAAAGAATCCACAATTGGTACAAACTTTAGTTGAAATCTATCATTAATTTTAGGACCTGACTTGTAACCCATACAAATCATTAGAGCCCCAGTGCTTCCAAAGGTGCTGGAGTGCTTTAGGCCAATTCAGGCACTTTATTCTCATGTCCCCCATGCATTTGTGCCTTAAAACACAGTTTGTTTCCCAGGAGAGAAGATGCAGGGCCACGCAGGTTAGCTTGGCCCCAAGGGTAAGACCACAAAGTTCACTTCTTCTGGAGTGGCTGTTTCCTGGTAATCAACCTGTGACTTGCTGAAGGGGAAATCCTGCCCACTGTGAGCACAGCAGCACCAACAGCTGCTATTTCTCATGGGAATTTTACAGAGAGGGTGCAAAGGAAAATTAAACAGTGAATATGTAGCACTCTGTAGAGTTCCAAAATAAAAACTGGAACAAACCTTGTGTGGTCTAGGCTCTGCCTCCGTGTCATCCCAACATTTTCTTTGTAATGCGTTACACAGTAATTCACTTTGCTTCACTACCCGCAAGAGAACAGACTAGAGCCTTTCCATAAACACCATTTCCCATTAGCCAGCCAAATGAAACATACAGATTCAAAAAAAGACAGAATCATAATAATGCAGTTCTTAGTGCTTGAGGCACGAGCTCTGGCGAGCCCCCAGTCATAGAGAGTCCAGCTGCGTTACTTCTGTGCATCGCAGAAGCAACTTCAGCATCAGGAAGGGTGCTGCTGGCTGAGCTCGCTGGCTTCTTTGCAGAGGGAACATGGCAAGAGCCGATGGTACCGGCTCATGTTAGCTTGGAGACACAGGAAGAGAGAGGCTGTTCTGGTCTGACTCCTAACAGGTTTATTGTTAGAAGTTTCACAACCTGAACAAGCTTGGAAGGGATGGAATGCGATGGGATCCGCCCCTGAGGCTTGTCCTCAGTCTTATAGGGAATTTGAAAACCCCAGTGAAAGGGGAAAACCACCAATGAGTTACAAGCCGGGGGAGGATACAATTCAACGATAACCAATGGGGGAAACCGAGAGGCGGGAGCTATAACAGAGAACCAGTGAACAACCGAGTAACCGAGAATTTTCCCGAACGGGGGAGGCGGCTTGGACCCGGGCTCCACCCAGGGGGTGCAGTTTAGGCTTCTGAGCCGCCCCTTGACCCACCCTCTGAGTCTGCCTCTTTGGGAAACTCGATGCAGGGGATGGGCTGGGATTGATTGGCATCTCGCTGCCCCAGCCCCGCAGTGGGCTGGGTCATAGCAACGTCATAACACATAAAAGTTTTGACCCTTTGTTCTTTTATTCCTCTCCTAACAAAACACTATGGCAAAACAACATGTTCAAGGGAACAACTTTCAACAGAACAAGTGCAACCTGACCCCCTTTTGTTTCCCATCCCCTGTTCTGAATTTTCTCATGACAAAGACTGTTTCACTGTTTTGCTGCATGATTTGAAGCAAATCCAAGAGTTTCTCAAAGGTTCTGGGGTGGCTACTGTATACTTGGACTTTCAAAGTTAATATTGAATTTCACTTCATTTCCTTTGAATTATTTCCAATTAACTTGTATTCATCACATAATCCACAAAAGAATCCAGCTTTGATGGGAAGATGCCAAGAGACAAGAAATCCACCAAACTGCACCTCTTAATTCCTTCTCAGTTTATAATCACTTTAAAGCAATCAGCAGATTCTACTCCGGAGATTTCAGGTGTCTACATTGACCCTCGAAACCCTGTCAATTAATAGTATACATATACAAAAGTATAGGTCAAGCTAAAGATGATTCAAAATTGTCCAAAACCCAAATTCAATAGCAACAAAAACTGCTGTATGAAGTCCACTCTTTGAATAAGACTTTAGCTGTACCCACTCCCAGGATTAGTATGTGAATTCTTGCCCTCAAAAAACTCTGCTTTGCACACTTCAATATTCTCACTTAAAAGAGCACTCTTCTAAGTGAAGGATCATTAAAACAAAAATTCTCCTTTCTTTCCTGGCAAAATTAATCTTCCTAATGTTTGTGGTCACACTAATGTTTACCTGTGGTAGACAAATCTTCAAAAGAAAAAAACAATACTTTCATCTGCCATTCAGTCTGACTAATGCCTTATTTAGAAGAGCCTATGTTACAACCAATTACAGCACATCCTGCCTAATTACCTGGGAGTTGCTCTACAACAAAATACTATTCTATTACTAGAAATAATAGGCTTGGCTTTGGTTTGTGGATTACAGCAGCTACAGCCAAGAGATGTCATAAATAATGTACCAGCAACTAAATCAAAACCTATCAAGAATTCATACTGCATAACAAAAGTGAGGACAAAAAGTTAATGCTGGCATCCCCACTGTTCTTACACTGAGCAGCTCAGTGAAAACAAGACCAATGTTATCTTTCTGTACAGGTAATGAAGTGACTTGGGTGTCTAAGCAATTTCTAAAGAACTGAATTTCCCCTGTTAATGATTTCAGTATTTCACACTTATTTTTGCATTCAGATAAATAAGGTAACTATTCTAAACAATTCAGCATATAACAGTCTATTTTATACTGGGAGAGCAGCAGAGAGGAACCTCCAGAAAACAGATAACCCCAGTTCTACAAGTCGAATTAAAAAAAAAAAAAAATAATCTGTGTCACTTCACAGGAAAGAGATCAGCAATGTGAAGGCAGTCCAGTGGAGGGTCACTAAGATGCTGGGAACTGGAGCACACGATGTACAAGGAATGGCTGGGGGAGCTGATGTAGGTCATTCTAGGAAATGAGGCTACTGGAAAATCTCATTTCACTCTTTCAGCATCTAAAGAGAAGTTTTAAATAAGACAGAGCCAGGGTAGGCAGTGAAAAGGCAATAGATGGCAAGCACAAGCTGCAAGATGCCAGCTGATCTAACCCCTCTCAATGACAGCTGCAAAGCATTGCCCAACAAAGCTGTGAGATCTCCGACCTGGAAGTTTTTCAGAACTAGGCAGGATGAGGCCATGAGTGACCTGATTAACCTCTGCAGCAACTCCTGCTTTGAGCACAGGTTGTACTTGATGTCCATTGTGCTCACATGCAACCAAAATCATTCTCTGCATGGATGCAATATAGTAGAAAACTGCCAGTAAAGCAGTGACATAAGTGACCAACTGGGTGTCAGAGAACTTGTCCTATTTCCAGCCCTAAAAAACATGCTAAAGAAAAAATAAATAATAATGTTTATTATAATAATAGCATTGTGTATCTATTCCCAACCAGAAATCAAAAAAAAATTTGTAAGAATTCAAGCATTTGGATGTACCAAGACTTCCAGTTAGCATGGAAATCAAATATAATTTGATACTTAATTATTCACTCATATTTACTTATTTATGTACTTTAGAAATGTTTACAGGTCTTTTTAGAAGCTAAGTCCTATTATCACTTTGAAGATTTCGGAACTCCTGCTTTTCACATACCAGGGTACGTTAAGAGATCTCCTCTAACTGTGACCTGTTAAGGTAATGCTGGGATAGGTCATGGTGTTTTATGAAGCATATTTGTAACATATTTTTCTGGTCTTTAAGTAATTAACTTTCTTTCCTTTTTTAATTTTATTTAAAGGTGATTCTTAGATGCTTTTCACTCTGGAATACCGACAGATTCATATATTCACCTGAGGCCACATGGAAAGCTGAGGCATGGGAGTTTTCACTCTAGGCTTCCACACTTTGCCAGAATGTGCTGTACATTCACAGTGCAGAGGCTTAATCTTTTACTGGTACATCCTCCCCATTAGTACTGAGCACTCTGAACTATGCTGAAAACTGCACCAAAATAGCATCAAAAGCTTAAGTATTATGCACCTGAAATCATCATACATACAAAACTCCATCACATGTATATTTTGCTTCTAAATATTTTTAAATGAGGATAAAAAGTAAAATACTATTATTTTTCTAATTTTACATGTCAGGCTGAAGAAAAAGCGAATTAAAAGTTACTGAAACCTGAGAGACCAGTATTTAGCATAGAAACTGCATAGGGGTATGGTAAAGGGAGAGAAATCTCAAACTGTAGTCAGTGTACTTCAGAACAGCACAACTTGATTTTTACATCCTATCCCAAAGAGACGTTGCCAAATTAAGGACTGTACTGCATATGGTAAAAATTAAGATAAATCAATGATAAGTTTCCAAATTCTTGGAGGAGAGTAAAATCTAAAATAATTTTACATTGAAGTCTTCAGAACAGCCAACAATCCTAAGGAAGGATCAGCATTACAGAAAACTATTCTAAATCATACAGAAAGCAGAACCATCCATCCCCTTCCCCTTCAAGGAAATCTTGAAAGCCAGGCTATCAAAAGGTGGAATGATGTAGATGCTTTTGAACTCAATTGTTAAGATTTTGATATTAAGAAAGCACATTTTACCACGTGTCTCTTTACTTGTTTCCCTGGCTTTTGCCAGGCGTGGTTGTATTTCACTGATACTGTGATGTCTTTTTATCAAGGGGCATAATTTGAACTGCATGCACACTCTTCAAGAAGAATTATATCCATTTGGTAAAGAAAGTACATACCAGATTTAAAAAAAAACCAACCAAATTAACTGACACAGATGCTTTTCAACAAATACGTGAAGTATTGCCCCACTCTTGTTCAAAATGACAGTTTCAGATCCTATGATAGAAAGTTGGGATAAAATTCACAGGTCATTAAAATATCTACAGTCTGTCAAAGCAACTATGAGGAGAAAGGTCTGCCATCAGAAGGACATCAGCTCTGGAACAGCTTCAAAAATCAGGTTTGGAGCTGATATGTTAAGCCAAAATACAAAAACTTAGACACTTAACACCTCATCTAAAAAGCAGCTTTTCCAGTCTGGACTGAAGCAGTCAGGCCCGGAGGAGACAAACCCATCCTATGAAAGAGGGAGGGTAACAGCTAGCAAAAAAAGGCCACTAGGAGAGAAAATCAGTGAGAAAGTAAAATATCCTTTTTGAAAGTTAGATCAAGAATAGGCATTAGTTGAAACAAAATAACTTGCTATCCCTGTACTATGTGCAATAGAAGGAAAATACACCAAAGGAGAAATAGGAAGAGCAGAAGCAGGAAGGGACAAACTCAACTTGCACATTAACCCCCCCCAAAATAATTTTTAAAAAATTAGCTGGAACAGAGATTCAGTTGACTGACAAATTATCAGTCATCTTTTCAATGAGAGGCTGCAGGGAGAGGGAGGAAAAGCCCTCAACTAACATTCTGTATTTCAGAAGGCAAAAAAAACCCCCAAGACATTTAAATCTTACTGTAAAATGCATTTCATTTTTTGTCAGCTGCCCACACCCCTAAATTCTTCAGCACATAAGACTATTTACATTTTAAAAACTGGCCTGTATGGAGTTTTTAACTGTCCCAATTCTTACCAAACTAAAGCAGAGAAAGCAGCCTAACAATACGATGATCTTAATAAATAAGTTATGTGGGAAATATTGCCTTTGTTATCTTCACACTGAAAAATATATTCCATACTGCAGGGATAATGAGGGTATAAAACATTAACACTACATTTTTCTATACCATTCTGCATAATTAACCATGCAGCTGTTCATTCATTCGGTCCCAACAACCAAATTAATTTGCAATCAGTTCACAGTGGATGCTCTGGAGCAGATTGCACGTACTGCAGAAGCAAGTGAAGCTGCTCACGTTCCACACACCACATCAGCGCACAAGGTGCTCAGCTCTAAGAGATGCAACACGGGGTTGCAAAATGGCATTTTTAAAACATCAGCTACAAAAAGGCACTGCGCCATCAGCTGCCTTGTAGGAAAAATATGGGTGTTTTCAGGTGTGTCTCATGGTGTGTCAGTGCTCTCTGACAGACTCCTGTCCTTCTCAGGCTCAAGCCTGAGAAAAACTTTAGGGACACAAACATTAAACATCCATAAACATTACAGCTCCCTCCTATTATTTGTATTAATGCAGTATTACAGCCCCAGCACTGATGGGGGATCCCACAACCAGTTCTCCAAATGCCAAAGAAACTAACAGGTCAAAGACCAAGTGAGGAAAGCACAGTAATGGCAGGTTCTCAAAAAAGGCCACATAGTAGGCTGAAGGTGGAACCAGCAGCATCACTAAATATCCTATCCCAGTTTTTATACCTCATTCATCATCATGAAAATGTGATAAGCAATGAAACTAGCTGCTTTGATTATGGTTTCTTATTTATTTCATTTCACAGAGTGGCAAAGGAATATATATATATATATATATGGTGTCAGTCCATCTGCCCCAGATTATGGGCCCTGCACCTCCCTGCTGTGCCAGCCTGCTGACAGTGGGAGTTAATGGATGACAATGCAGCAAAGTACCTCTGATTACCAAAAAAACTGATGGCTCAACTGTTTTCATATGAATTTAGTACAGAGGAATCATGCCACAATAAAAGCTCCAACATTGCAGTTCTCAGTTTGCTCAAATAGAAGTGGTTCATAGGCAAAATTTCCCTCCTTTATGCAGGGTATGGAGGGCAAAAGCAAATCACAAGCCCCATGGATGACTAATGCATAGAAAGACAGCATTTCCTGTTTCTCACCTTAAACTTGTCTGCTGAGGATGGCAAGAAAGAGGATCATTTCTTGTAGGGAGGCTTATTCAATAAGATACCATGACAAACCTGAGGAAACACCAGTGAAGCAACTTTCCTAAACATCCTTCTGCTACCAGCCTGCATGGGTGTTGGGAAGGAAAGATCAATTCTGTTACCATCAGTCCAGGCCAAACAGAGTCTACTTAAAAGACCAAGAACCTGTGGTATAATTCCCACTAAGTCTGCAGCACTAGTTAAAGCAATCAGAATTTCTATTACTTAGGCTCAAGTTACTCAAACAATAGAAAAGGATTCTTAAGCCATTTAAAATAAATGGTTATTCTTTCTCAATAAATTGGCTCTCTCATTATGAGTTATATCTTGCAATGACTTAATTCATTTTCCAGAAGGAGGATTAAGGGGAAAAAAAAATAACCTGTAAAGCAGCAAAATTCCCCAGCTCCAAGATGTATTTAACATGTTCAGCAGCCATGCTGCAATCAGCTTTAATAAACACAAATGTACAGCAAGAGCCCTTTCCTAACTACATAAATCACAGCTTTCTAACTGGATCTTAATCCTCATGTCATATATTCTTTCTGTGATCACAAGCTAGTGCAGAAACATGTTAACATTCAAAATCATCATCACTATTCCAAGTTGTTGAAGACATGGAAAAGAAGTTATGACACAGCACTCTCATCTATGACCAACAGATATTCAGTAAAGAAATTTGGATAGACTTTTTTGGTAGCTTTTACTTGTTTGCAGGATTTTTTTTTTTTTTCAGTTCAGACCTTCATACATACTAAGACATCAAAATAATCTTTAAATGTTATTATGGCAACACAGACATAAAAGTACCTGCCTAAGCTAAATCCCATGCACTGGAGAGCCTTTTAAAAGACATCTCTTTCAGAGGAGTCTACAGGTCACAACTCAGAGAATAGTCCTAAGTATCCATGGCCAAATTTCATTTCTCTGTTGAAAAGCCAAAAGCTACGGCCAAAACATGTGGCAGGATGAGTGCAACAGCAAGGTAACAGCAAGGTTACTGCCAAGCCAGTGTGCTGGGCCTTGGTCTCAGAAAGTCGATGGTAGGTCATGTGTCCATTAGAGCACACGCTGCAACATCAGCACCCTCTGTGCTCCTGAATCAATTCCACTACCCATTAAAAATATCAATAACCACCTCTTCAATACCTTGCACATTCCAAGGTTTGACAAGACATGTTTATTTAATTTCCTTTATCTTCTACACATTTTTTCTACCTGAAACCCATAATAAAATATTGCTGACATGCTTCAAACCACTACATCCACATTTTAACTACTGTTTTACAGCTCATTTTAAATGTCCAAAATAAATTTAAAATAAAAACTTTCCTGCACAGTTCAACTCATAATGGTGCACTTTTGAGTTTTAGCAAAACAATGAAAGTCTTTGCAATACTATTAGAATATGGAAATATGATCAAAGCATAAAAAATCTGTTGTTCAGTAACAGAAATAAAATTCTAATTGTAGGACTGCTTTTTCAACACTACAGCCCAAAACCTTTGCTCAGTGGAACTGGTGTAAATAAGGATATAATAGAAGCACAAAAGAGCTGCACATTATAATTGAGGACAGCCTGTTTTGATTGCAGAACTTGCATTACTCAGGATGATGCATTAGCTAGAGAAAGCACAGCTAGACATTAGATCCCAAGCTGAGTTCACTGTGCTAATAATTAGAAAGCCATTTCTTTTTCTTTTTTAACTTGGAAAGAGAAAATTTGATATGAAAATCACAGACTCAATAACTCCATCCCTTGGGGCCATTTCTACAAAGTCACTTTTCAAAGCAGAGCCACGATGTAAGGCCATCTGGAAGTGCACGTTGTTGCAGAATACAGTTGCTCATATATTAAGCGGTACTTCATACAAAAAATTTCACTGGGGCACTGAACTGTACATTGAGGGTTCTTGTTTTCCTTTTTAAATTAATTTCAGGAAACAGGTGAAATGAGTTTCACCTAAAAGTCCAAAGATTTTGAAAACAAATGTCCATATTCATTTTCACTCATTCTGTGAGCCACCTGGAAATTTTACTTTCCTGAGTCATATGTTGTCCACTGTATCCATCTTAAAAGAATCTCCAGCTCTTTGTAGTCTGGATTTTAGCGTTAGTGTAGGTCTGCACTCTGTAAATGCCCAAAGCCCCCTGCAGTCACTGTGCCCTGATCGCTCCTGATGGCCAGTGGGCTTGCACAAGTGAGTCTTGTCCTTGAACAGGTGGCTTATTGTGGGTGCAGATAGAAAGAGCTGGACCACCAAAGACAGGATATTCCTGACTCCTTGAGATCTGGCAGGCATGATGCTGTCTGCGAGGCTCTCCCAACTGCTCTCACGTCCACCTGCCCAGCCACTGATCTGGCCTTACAACCTCCTCCTACAGCGCTCCAACTTTGCTCCCCCCTCAGGCTGCATCTAGAGTAAGGAGTCCCATAAAGTTCAGCTGGGATATCCAAAAATATTTAAGGAGGTTGGGGAAGTCTGTTTCTTCATTTAGCATTTCTTTACTGATAACATGGGGCAAAACAACCCAACATCTCTGAACATAGGCCTACCTAGCATTCAGCTGGCAATGCTAAGAGGATCCAACAGTGCAGTTAACATCAAGTAATGCCATTTGTTTTGCTGTGGTGAGGCAATAACAACATGGTGATGCCATTGGGAACAATGGCAATTACACAGCAAGCCACTTTAGCACTACTGTATCATTACAGCTTGATAATATGCAATCAAAACTTTATTAGCAATCAGCAGCAACATCTATTATTCATTGCTTAGATCAAGCTAAGAAAGGGAAGGCTGCATGCCTACCAGTAACAGGATTCTGAGCCAGTCTAAGCACAGGGTTGGAAGGTAATTCCATGGCCATACAGTCCTGAGTCACCACTGCATAGCCTTCAGTAATACCACCATCTCAGTTGTCCCATGTATAAAGTGGAATAATAATAATCAATATTTCCAATAGACATTATTAGGAATAATTAACTCAGATAAGTTAAATTAATTTCTTAGTGATTGCTAATTCAAAGTTAAACTATTTGATTGTAAAATTCAAATACTTACATCTAAAGTTGCAGGCATTCAACATATGCAAGCAGGTACCTGAGGTTATTAAATATGTGCACCTGTATATTTGTACACAAATGGGTCCAAAAAGTGTATGAAAACATACTCAACCTAAATGGTCAGTTGGATGGAGCTCCTTCCTACTGTAAATGTGATGGATAAATATGTGTGTGAGCTCTGACAGGAACAGCTGTAGTATGTAAAGTATCTTCTATGTATGTGATGATAATTTTAGTACTTGAATTCTCAGGTTTTTCATTATGCTAATGAGCTCTTACATGACAACCAACCTGTATTCCCAATATGTACCACAGTTTAGAAACTCTAAAAGTAGACCTGAAAATAATCTTCTGTTCCTTCTCCAAAAGTTATGTTAGTTTATATTCAAGAGGCAACCAGTGTCATCTCTGTTTATTTGCCTACCTTATTTTGAGTCAAATAATTAAACAATTTACACCTTGACAACTACTTAATAAGCAACTTAGGAAAGTTAGCTGACTAAAAAAGCCAGTCTGGTATTTTTTAACTCTATTTAACTTGTATTTTTTTAACAAGATTTTGTCTTCACCTCTTTAGTGTAACCAGACATGGCTGTTAGTAGTAAAAAACTTGTTACAACTTCTATTACACAGCACTATTTTCCCTATTTATTCAACAATGAAAAATTGCAAGGCAATTCAAATTTAGGCCTCCCAAGCCTGTAACCTGACTTGCGTGGGCAGACATAAGTTACCTACACAAACTGACAATGCTCTGCAAAGACACAAAAATGTGTCACCAAGACCCACCCAAATCTTCTTCGCCCCCCGCCCAGGCATGTACCTCTGACTGGTGTTTTTCACCACCATTTCCATTACTCTTAAAAGTCTGACTGCAGCTCCAGGTCACTAGGAACAAACAAGTACCACTAGACCATCCTTTCTCATTCTTTGTTCCACTAAACAAGGAGAAAAAAATTCTTCTGAGTGATGAGAGAAAAGGAAAGAGATGAGGTGGAAATAAGTTTTAGAAGATGAAAGACACAGTTTCAAGGCACAAAATAACTGATAAACACCAAGGTAGATTAATATTTACTGACCAGAAAGAGAAATTGCGACATTAACATTAAAAAGCTACCCTGGTCAGAATTGATCTGTTTATAAAACTAGTTTACTTTCACTTAATGACTAAGTCACTTAGTGTTGGGGTTTTAGGAGCTCTCCTGGTTTTTTCTTCTGTTAAAGGAATTTTTGCCCATACAGGTTGCCAGGGAAGCAAATGGCTGAGTACTTCAGAAAAACAAAAGAGCTAGCTAGCTACAGAGTGGGGCGCATCTGGCTACTCTTTTGTTTTCACCTGAGTGTGTGGGGGCAGTCGGTCTCGGCATGCAGAGAGAGGGAAGCTGTTTTTTTCTTCGGCTGCTTTTCTCTCTGCTGGAGAAGCCCTGGGATCCCAAACCCGCCTTCCCTGCCCCGCTGGGAGCTGGGCTGTGGCCGCCCTGCCCCGCTGTTGCTTCGAGCCTTCGCTGCATTGTAGCCCTGCTCGCCCTGCCTGCCCAGACCTCCGGGGGGTTCCCCGTTTGGAT
>NW_008236769.1:8781523-8798526 GCF_000691975.1 Corvus brachyrhynchos | reverse complement strand
GCCCTGCTCACCGGGAGCCGCCAGCGCCCCTGCCGGCTGCGAGCGGAACTGCACCCGAGGGGAAAGGGCCTGACAGCCGAGAAGGCTGGCACTGGGTTTGTGATTGTTTGCTGTTACTGCCATAGTTATTGCTATTGACTGGTTATACACATATAGATATATAATAGTAAAGAACTGTTACTCCTGTTTCCCATCTCTTTGCCTAAAAGCCCCCTTGATTTCAAAATTATAATAACTTGGAGGGAAGGGAGTTGCATCTGCCATTCCAAGGGAGGCTTCTGCCTTCCTTAGCAGACACCTGTCTTTCAAACCAAGACACTTAGCGACTTAGAAAATATCATGTCTTGTATTATCTAGCCAGGCAAGATAGGAACAAAAACATTGGACCAATTCAGGAAATAACTGGAGAGGGTCTATTCCCCCTAGGGCACAGAAACAGATTAATGGCATTTCTCTACTGACAAAAAAAACTTGTATCTTTTTTCACACCTGTTTTACTGCATATTTGTATGATACAAATGAGAAGAATGCAAAAGAGAATCAAACAAAAAAGTTCAAAAATGTATATGCATTCGGGGCAGGCTGCCAATGTGAATACAACACCCCAGTTCCATCAGCAAATGTGGGTGAAAAAAACTAGTGAAGTTCCAACCATTTTACTCAGGGAAAAACACAGAAGTCCCCTGACCACAAAGGCAGCTTTGTTCAGTTTTTTAGTACAAATAGTGAGCTACATCTCAACAGAGAGGGGCACTACTTTTGTAGTAGTTGGTCTGATTTGCACTTTTCCAGATCCAAGCACTTTGTAACTCTTCCAGGTTGACAACTGTATATGTCTCTTGTACGTCACCGTGGGCTGAGGTGGAGGAAGGAGGTGAGCCCAGAACATATCCAAGCATGGATCAGCTAGGTAGCAGCCCCTGGCCCAAGGGCTAATCTTATTCATTCTCTTCCTTTCAGCTTTTCCATCCTGGGTTTGGAAACCATAGAATCATAGAATGGGTTGGGTTGGGTTGGAAGAGACCATCTAGTTCCAACCCCACTGCCATGGGCAGGGAACCTTCCACTGGACCAGGTGACTCAGAACCCATCCAGCCTGTCTGGTCAACAAGCCCCAGCCTTCATCCCCACCCCCAGCTCAGCAGGTTCTGGCTATCATCACATCAAGAAGTGAGCTCCCAGGCGCTATTTTGACGAAGTGGGTGGCCCAAGGCATCCTGATGTCCAGACCCTGGCTGGGCTGTGCCCTGTGAAATTGCAAGATATACCCAAGGAGAGCTCCCTGAGGCCCAATCTGTGCCCCACTAAAGTGTTTCATGGAGCCATGGGCACCTGGCACATCCCCAAAGCCTGACACCACTGAGAGCCCTGAGGACATCTATGCCCTGCCCTTGGGGCGGTACCATGACCTGTGCCAGTACTAAAGCATCTGGTACATCTGTTACTTGTAAGTAAAAGGCACGATTTCCAGATGATGCACACTAGTATCGATTTTATTTGAATGCAGTTCACACCGGTTCTTTACACCAGCTGTCAGCAAGGTCTGAATGACCTTGTTTTAAGTGTTTATGTTCTCAAAAGAAAGAAACATTATCTGAAGCCTGGTTTATGTTTATTTTAAAAGAGCAAAGAGTTTATTTTGAAGAGTCCAACTGAAAATGTTTAAAAGACTATGATAGATACCCTGAAGTATGGATTGCAAAACTTGAAATGTATTGCACATGTTGTATGGGCCACTGGCAAATAATAGGCAAGCAGTGTGTGCTTACGCAGTTGGGAGTATCCAAACTGTCGTTTGGCTGTCTTATTTGCACAAGATGTTGGACAAAAAATTAAAACAGAAACAAATGTGCAAATAATTTTGTATCTTGCAAGTTGAGAGCATAGTTACAAATGAAATACCATAGCCCTAAAAAGGCCAATCTTGAGTCAATGCTAAGCAGTCTCCATTTGATCTTACTCTCTTTCCTGAATACCCCCTTTTTAAGACTAGAAGTTTCTTTTTTACGAGAAAATACCCTTATTCTGCATGGACCACTGCCCCCGGGCAGACTGATCACTATTCAGACACTGGTAGGACAACAAGGTATTGCAGAAGCATTGTCACTGAGAAACCCCACAAGGTTAAAGCAATGCCACCTCTTTCAAAATAAGTAACAAGGCTGTTTTGCAGATGTCCTGGACACAGACTTTTCCCACTCCCTATTTCCTTACCCAGTCCTTTTCTTGGATGGTCTCTGCAAAGGTCCTTGCACACACAGCTGAAGGTCGAGTCCCCATACAAGCTCTTGGGACAGCATGAAGTTTACAACTACCTAAGCCACAAAGTTTTAGATAAACTCTTTGTTTCTAGACCTGAAGCTTATGAGCTACATTTGACTTTGACATATGACTGCTTAAATCTCCTGTCATTTATTTCTACTGCTAGAGATAACCAGCAAAACTAGCAGAGCAAATACTGGCACAGTATCATTTTATCGGTAACAGTGACATACTTTCGCTTTTCAAATGTACATGATGGGTCTAGAAAGAATTTGTTGTGGAAAATTTATACAGAGACACACACACACCAAAAAAAAACATATTAGAGCACAACAAGTCCCCTTAGCAAAATACAAGCAAGACCTGACAAAATAAGCAGGGTGACTAGTATAACATAGACTTACCTTAGCCCTGCTTTTGTGCTGATGTACACCTGAGTATGCAATCTGTGTACACACAGGCAACAAGCATATTGGTATCTTAATTCACAAATATTATGAGAATAAGAACCAATTTAGAAATTTATTTGGATTACTATTTATTCCCAGTTGTCATAAAACACAATATAACCTACACTGCTGGTATATTTCATCCAGAGAATCATAACTACTTCCAAAGCAGGATTATTTACTAACCTCAGTACACTACTCAAGCAGCAAGAACTCCTAAAAGACACATCCCAACACAGTAAGACTTTCAAACTTTTAAAGTAAATTTGATGCAAAATTTCTAGGAAAAGGAAAAACATGGCAACTTGCAAAGTGGCATCTAGGAGGTACCTTATATTCTCTATCATTCTTTGTCTCTACTGTTAAAACTCATTACAAACTCTAATTCAACTACAGGAACTGCATTCAAGAAAGAGAGGGAGTAAGAGCTGATGACAATCTGGATAATCTTAGTACAATAGCATCAGTCAGCTACCAACTCAACTCAGCAGCAGTCTGAAAAGGGAAGTGATGGATCTATTCCAAGAACAGCAGGAGGGAAGGGTATAGAAAAAGCAGAGAACTTACCTCCACAAAGAGCTCTCCAGAACCTTCCCCATGTCAGTATGATAATACTTGGTAAGGATCAGGATCACCTAAAAGAAAATGAACATAAATAGATATAAATATGTAAACTGATGTAACAAATAGAAACAGATCATGAGCAGCATTAGTTTGGAAAATACAAAAGTGAGGCTTCTGAAAATCTGAACAGCACTTCACCTCATTTTTAACTCTTAATAGTTTTGCTTTTTAGCCTGGCTTTTTCATTTCTCTTTCTGGGAAGAGTGATTTCAGCACTTGAAGTTTTCTGCAAACCTGATGACTGTGAAAGATTGCCTATTTCACATAAGCAGTGGAGTTGGAATTGTCACATAAATACCACCACCACATGACATCCCCTAAGCAATCTTTATGACTTTCTGATTAGGAAAAACCAATCTGGTTGCTAGTTTAAATTTAGCAGGCAGCTCTACAGACACAATTATTTTTTTAATCCTAAGTGTTAAACAATGGTGATTAACTTTGATTATCCAGATAAAAAAATCAGGAAAAAAATGAGCTCTGATCTTCCTTACAAGATCATCAATGCAACTTCCATGGCTATCACTTCTCATTTCTTGAAGTATCACTTTTTCCCCTTCATGACCCAGCTCCATGCTCAGTAAATTATTCATCTACATCACCAACAGCCAAGAAAATACACAAGCAAATTTCATCCACAAAACATCTTCACCCTATGAAAAGTGTCAGCAAGAAATGCTTTCCATCTGCTCAACATGTGACAAATTCACTGGTCAAATAATGCAAAGCACTAGTCCACAACCACTGTATCAAGCTGAATGCTATGGTTTATGTTTAGATATTTTACAGATTTCTTTCACTTGCTGTCAGTCCATATTAGTGACTCTTAGAGCCATGTGCCCATGGCAACCCCACAGAGGTGGAACAGGCTGGTTCCTTGCACAGCTGGAGGCTTTCTTTAATGTGGGGTGAACACCAGTCTCCAACATTTTGGAGCAAGCTCTTATTTAACTGGCACTGCTCTGTTCCTGCCCACCAGATTAAATCTCCAGCAAACAGCAACTGTAGGCATTCACTTCAGTTATTCAGATAATTAATATGCCGATGATACATTTATCCTGTACTCCTTGTATGCTGGAACTTGTGAGAGAACAGAATTCCAGACCATGGATGTTATTACATGATACTGTGGAAATAATGCAGTGTTTTACAGAACTGGGGTATAATACCAGTCTCACTCAGGGTTAGCCAAACCTCATAAATTTGCAACACATATTCCTGGATGTATATTGATATAAGCAAAAGTGGAAACAATACATAATTCATAAGCAGTATTATTCCCTCCTGTTCTCAAAAAAGTCACAATCTACCAGACGACATTTTTGGAATTTGATTATTTATAAAAATAAAGGTTTGTCTTAAAAGAAAGCAAAAAAAAAAAAAAAAATTAATAGGTTACTACAGGACTTACAAAGCAAAGAGAAAGAAACCATTTCCCAGAGGAGAGTGTATCTATGGATGAGATTCCTGGCTACAGCCCAAGCACATTCCACCAGGTCAGCTATTCATTGTATTGTCAGTGTCTTAACTACAGCTTTTTCTAGTGCTTGCAATTAAGGAGAAAAAGAAAGAAACTTCCCTACTGGGAGCACCTATTGGCTCCAATTATTAAGGAAGAAGTTTCAGACTGTGCTTTTCCAAACAAGTGTAATTCCTCTTAAGTCAAAAAAACTAATCTGGGTTGTTTTGGTTTTTTTTTTAAGAGATACTAGAGCGCATATTTGGTACATGAAAATAAAAGAAAAAATACCTAAAAATACAAGAGATTACACTTTGTTTCCTCCCATTTATGCAGAAATGGAGACTGAATCCTGAACTTAGTGAGCCAACTTTTTTCATCTCTGTACATCTTACAATTACAACTTTGCAAATTCAGGTAATTTTTGGAAAGTGTGCTGGAACCATCCTGCCACAGGCTAAGCCTGCTGTTTCATTCCTGAATTAAACTGATTAAAATCACACAGAGAAAATCCTCTTGGGTCACCCTCAGTCCACCTGCTTTGAGCATAACCTGTATGGATGCATCAACAAAGAACCTTCCAGATAAGCTATTGCTGTAACTCAGCACCTGTTGGAAGTGTTAAAGACTTTCAGGCTCACAGTACTGCTGGCTAGCAGCAGTTCATCTGGGGATGCACACACCAAACCAGAAAGCCACTGCTGTTCCACAGACTTCAGCTGAATAGCTTTCAGGTAACTGCAAACGGCAGCCATAAGCAGTAAAACTTGACACTGCAGGATTGGTGATTTAAACTGAGGCAGAGCTCTGAAAAATAGATGTCAGTACTTTCCAATTTGACTGGTAAATTCATGTAAAAATTAAAATACCTTATTTTACACTTTGGAGTAGAGAGAATGAATTAGTAGGAAAAACAAAGCCATAATGAGCCATCTTTGAATTCTCTAACACCATTAGCAGCAGAGTCCTGTCACAACTAAAGAAGTATGAAGCTGCTGAGGGGCTGACCATCCTTTCAACTTTGCCACTGGATTTCATCCCAGTATCTGAAAAATGGAGGTCAGCTATTTAACAGATTTTACAGCATCATCCTCTAGATTGTGGGCACCTTTTCAGGCAATCCTGCTAACCATAATGGTACTTTTTCTAAATTAACAGATAGATCCAAAGAACAGAAGGAATTATTTCACAATGAAAGCATAAAGGTCTTCAGGATCTCTGGATTCTACCCATCATTTTTAAGAGCAGAAGCCTGTTTCACTGATTTCATTTTAATGAGACTCTAATTACGAGCATTTTACAGGCTGGATTGAAGCCACTGGTTCATACGCATGGTTCTCCTAGTTAAAGTGCTTGGGTGGCCTGTGGCTGGGGAGAGGCACAGCAGCAAGTGAGCAATGATCAAGGATATGATTCTTAATCATCTCATACTACCATCAATCATGGACAGCTAAAATAAACTTAACCTTTTTCTGTTATTATTTTACAGCTAAAATAAATTTAGGCAATGATGGAGAATTAGATTTACCAGATTTTTTACTTAAAGATGGATTTACAGGATTATATAGAAATCTCCATCCAGGCTTCCAGAGACTTGTGAAATCATTTAAAATCATTTTATCTTAAATTCACCCACAATTCTTTGAGTTCTCTCCCAGAGTATGACAATGGAGGTGACAACAGTGACTACTGTTGTGTGCTAGGGGCATATGAACACCTGATGGTGCTTCTGGACAAAAATACTGAAAAAGAAAAAAGAAAGTGAAAACTTTCAGCTTTTATCACAAAATTGGTACTCTATTACCTGCTTCTTTACCAAAGCCTTTGGTAAAGGCTTCTCCATAAAGCCAGTGTTTCTCCCTATGTGCCACAGTATGGAAGAAAAATCCCTTAGGATTCTAAAAATCAAATGCAATGTACATTAGAAGTTTTCCATGGAAGAAATAACTAGCTCCAGTCAAATTTCTCTACCTCATTCTCTTCCCCTCCCTATTTTTTTTTTTTTGGGGGGGGGGGAGCACAAATAGAATTTTGATTCTCCCATGTCAGTTCTCTGCTTCCATAACTTAGTTGCTGCCTGTGTGGATTTTCACTGTTACAGTAGTCACAGGTCAAAACTCTTCTCCAAACAAAGGAGTTGAAGCAGTTTGGATCCCAAATCCTTTCTGGGTATATACCTGTCTTCAGGAGTGCACTGGGTTTTCAGTGAATGACAGACCAGGAAAACAAATGGAAAATTCCACAGATATTATTACCCGTGAATAATGAAAGTTCGAATGATCTATGTTTATCCCCTCTCCTTTTCTGTTGCTCTCCTCTGAAAATGCTTTGCAGCAAGGCTGGACTGAAAAAAACACAACTTCACTTTACAAGACACAATGTGCTTTTAATAATTTCCTAATAAAATTTTGGCTTTAAGAAGCCTGTTTTAATCCTCTCTTTTCATTACCATGTCAGCTAAGAGGGCTGAGAAAGGAAAAAGGAATGAATTCTAGATCAATACTTTTCCTGGTGTTTATATTTTATCTTTCTGTGGAGTATTTGCTAAGATCCTTATCTTTTTAATAAACATCAACTTTTGGAAAACTATTTTATTTTTTCCCCATGCTCCCTCCATGATTCTTTTTTACATGGACCTTTCTTAATAAAGATCTCTCTTTAGCTGTACGAATCTGCATGTAGATAGAAAAAGTTTTATTTGACCCCTGCAATTGTGATTTTAAGTTTTTGGTTGGTTTTGGGTTTTTTTGCATCTATTCATAAATTTAATAGCAAAAGTCTCATACTTTGCAGTTTTTGTTTTTTCTCAACATTTTAGAAAGTGACAGCATGCTGTAAATACTTCTGGGCAGCCAGGGCTACCAGGAAAATAAACTCCTCAGACAGATTCAAGTTTCTGCAAACTTTTTAGCATCTAGTTAATTTAATTCATATGAATGAACCCACTGAAATCCAAAGAAGTGTTTATGAGAGTCACTTGAACCAGCACTTAATACTCTGTACAACTGGAACATAACCTGCTGTTTTGCTCAAGAACACAGCCTCACTCACCTTTTCAGCTATTTAACTCTTCCACTGTACACCACAACTATTCTGGGGAGATGTAGATGTTCTAGGCACAGCCTATTAATTTGTCACCACCACCCCCTGTAACTCCAAACCTTTATTGACAACTAATAATCAAAAATGTCCCTAACAAATTATAGGCAACCACCTACTGCTCCAATCCCTCAAGCCATTTCCATTTTTGCAGCAGCAGGCTCTTCAATCATCATGCTAAAGGCAATGTTAATTTTCACATTTCTTATTTAAAACAATGACTCTTATGAGAAAAATAAAATTCAGGAGATTATTAATATGAAGGTACATTACTACAAGGCTATTATGTGGATAAACTACCATACTGCTATTAATAACTACATCATAATTTGATTATGCTGGGAAAACTAAACAGAAAAAGAGCATTTAGGTTTACTCTGATGCAGCATTATGAGGAAAGGTGAAAAAGCAAACATTTAAACCATTACTTAAGATATTAAGAATTCACAGTATAAGCTTCTACTCCTCTCTGGTAATAAAGTTCACAAAAGCAATACATGATTTAATATAAAATACTTAAAGAATTAGATTTCTATTTCTTCCAACTAAATTGTATTGGGAGACAAGAGGACTTACTGTGTATGAAGTCACTGACTATACTAGTGCACTTATCTTCAACATTAGTAATAATTCCATACAGTGAATTAATTCAAAATTCAAAGTAAGACACAGTAATGGCTCAAATCGTATTCTCTAAGAGGTATTTCCATCCACAAGAGCCGGATAAGTGCATAGTCTTGAAAGCAGAGGTTGTGATTGCTTCCAGATTCAAAACCATTTTAAACCTAGTACTTCACACATTGACCCTGAAAACATTCATACAGAAGAGTAACTTTAGGATATCAAATACATTTAATCCACTATCTAGCACAGAACAGGATTATATTCTGTTAGCTCTGTACAAACACAGAACAGGTAGACAACCTACTGCCTTGAGGAGCCTACAGTTCAAGTTCAGAACACAAGAAGTCTTCTATACCATCACCAACTCATGCCAGATTTTCAACACAAGCTCCTAAGAAAATTATGTTTACGTGATGACACTCCATATATATGAGGCTGTATATATATGGTTTTGGCTCCTCATCTCTACCTTTTAATTCTAAATCCACTGACTGATTTCAATCGTATTTAACAGGGAAGTAGATAGCCATATGGCTGAAGGAGCCATATCAGTTTATACCACAAGTCCATGGCACAGACCCATCTATAACAGCAATAAATAAGTACAAAAATTATAAGAATGGGGAAGGCATATAAATAAAGATTCCTCCCAAATATATTTTCCTATCTTCAGTAATTTGCAACTCAGGCAGCTGGGCTGCCACTGCAGTTTTTAGCAGTTGGCTACTTGGATAAGCACAGGCTTCTATGTGGTACTGCCTGACCCATCCACACCAGAACAGAGACTACTGTTATGTAACTGTAAATGGTCAGCCCCCAAAAATCAAAGCATATGTAGAACTGGTCAGCCAACATGGACTGCTGCTACTTGAACATATTCATGTTGCTGCTCCTTTCTAGAACCATTAGATGCAGGTCCAAGATTTCTGGGCATGCTGCAGATGCAGAGTTCACTCAAGCAAAGAGGATCTCAGTTTGAAGGCCACAGAATTACTAGACTCAAACCTGCAGTTTTGGAAACTGCCTAACATTTTAACTACTTATTCAATTAAAGTTCCCGTTCTTTTTCAAACAGCCCAAAACAATGTCACTTCTGACACAAAAATCTGCAGTTTTCTGTCATTGCCTTTTACTACACAACCAGAGCAGTTTTTAGGTTAAATATTTAACATAGCATTTGATAAGTTCTTAAAACCACATTTGCAAACATGCCAAGAGAATAAATTTCTAAATCATGAAGCAAGAATATTTTTTTCCTTAGTCTCTCTAGTCTCCTAATTGTATTTTTTTTTTAAATACAGACTAGCTTTACTTATCTTCCCTAGTAATGTATTCTAAATTGAATTAACAATCCTTCCTGTAGAACCAAACTTATTATGTGAATATTCTTTTTCATTCCCATGAAAATTCAAGAGGAAGCAGAGCTAACATTGAAAGGTGGCATATGTAAAACATCTTTAGTCTCTTCCAAATATTTCAGGAATCCAATATTATGGATAAGCTGTTTACCTCAGTCATCACTATTATATAGCTATTCACTACCAGAAAAGAAAATTCAGATTTTAAGTGCAGTTTGTGAAATATTCCTGGTCTCTTATGGAGTGTTACTGCCCAATAGTAAAATATAAAACTTGAAAGTGAGCTTCTAATCCACATCACTAAATCCTTTCTCAGGGCTAGAGCTTTATTTAAAAAAGAAAAACATTTACATATAAAAATAACTATGCTTCTATGCTTTTTATTTCAAAAATGAAATTATTACGCAAGACATATGGAAATAGCTATAGAGGAGGATACCAAAAGCTGGGCAGAGCATTCCTTTGACGCAGGGCTGTTGGCAGACATGTTCACATTGGTTACTCTCCCTCACAGCTGCTCTGTCTTCACCAGAACCACAGGATTCAATATCATTGTACCAAACAACATCATATTTACCAGAGGTTTCATCAACCTACAGTGACCTCAAAATAACATGTAATTATCTCTGAAATGGCTAATGGTGTTCAAGTGAGACCTAATTGCCTATCTTTATAAAGACTGTACATGTAAGCAAGGACTTTAATGCTTCATCAAGACCAGTTAAAGAGCCACACTGTTTACTATCCTTTTTTATCATGAATTAGCACTGAAATTTATATTACCTGAATATTGTAGGTGCCTGAAGTTGTTCTCTATGAATGAGAAAGATAAACATGGGAACATGGTCTACAGAGTGGCACATGGGCACACTCCTACCTGAAAGGAGTTCTGCCAGGACAAACGTAAAGACTGAGACAGCTCTATTACGGTGACAGAGTGATGCTGATTAATATTTCAGCCAGAAGACCAGAGACAAAACAGAGGCAGATGCAAAACTTGTTTCACATCTTTTGCGATATGGAGTGTGTGTTGCACTAATCAGCATTTACATGGTCAGGGATACTTTAACTTTGCTTATTCCAAAGTCAAAAGCAGGCCTGGACAATGACACAAAAAGAGAGTGAAGGGGATTGCCGAAAAAAAAAAAAAAAAGACAAAAAAAAAAGACGAAAAAAAAAGTCAGATTGCCTAGTAAAACAGGAATAACCCAAAAGAGTTCTGGGGCTGATACTCCAGGTGCTATCTAGGAAAAGTCCTTTAGTCCCCCAGCTCGATCATCCTCCCAGTGAGGGGTGCCTGGATGCCTCTCCAAACAAGGACCATTCTCTCTGCAGTTTCTCACAGGGACAGACAAGGCTCAACACCACCCACTTCTCCTGGGTAGGAGTTGGTCTCTCTATGACTGCCTTTCATTTTAACTGTTTCATCTCTACTCATCTTGCTAAAAGAATTAATTTCAGAAGTACCAACACACTGCCCCAGCGTGATGTGAGAGGGAACCATTCACACTCAAATGCCAAGCCTGCCCGCTCCCCATGGCCCCACTGAGAATAAATTTGGAACATCTCAAATGACATTAACAGAATTCAGCTACTGTAAAATACTGGGAATGAACCCCTTTGAGAAGAAGGATGAAAGCACATTTATCTTCAGCATTATTCCTGAAGCAGCAGAACTTCACATCCATGCCAATGGAAAAGGCGTAAAGGAGCTGAGGGAACATCCAAGTGGGTTAGGAGACTATTAGAAAGGGCTTGGGAGCAGTTGAGAAAATTGGTCAGGGGCCAAATACGTCAAAGAAAACATTGGAAGCAACTGAGGGAGCACTGGAAAGTTCTCCACATTCAGTCTGAAGCCAAACCAGGAGATTTCCAATCTGTGAGCACTGAGTTTTTGCCAGCTTTTTGTGTTTCCTCACCCAGCCTCTGCCCTAGGTCTCCATTACTTTAAGAGCCATGAAGACATAAAAAAGCTAAGTGGAATTATATAGCATTATCTGTGAAAAGGAACAGCTATTTCACCAGGCAATGCCACTTCATTTTGGATCCCTCTTGTCATACAGACACTATGCTTTCGTTTAACCAGTATGAAGTATAATAATATAATCCATCATCTTAGAGCCAGGTTTCAAATTAGCCTCGCATTCCAATCTTAAACCTCTAATACATTTTAAATGACCCTCAGATCAAGTAGGTACAAGCAGGAAAAGATTGTAGGCCCTGATACATGAGATCTATATTCCTTTATTTTACTCCAGTAAAGACTTAAGTATTCAACAGTTTCTTTGGCGACAGTTTTTGCATGTCAGCATTTAATCAGCTGTAGCTAGAGCTGCAAAGCTGTTTCAGTAAGAAACTCTTAATATGAAATTCTCCCCCTTAAAGACTGATGTTTTTAATGGTTGTTCTCTCTCCTGTGATCACAGATTGTTTTAGAAATATGATAAATACTTCTTTTTTCATGTCATGAGCACTACTCTTTTCTGTCTTCATGGATTTAAGGATAGGTGCAACAGTTAAGCAGCACAAGAAGTGGAAGAAAACTATTTTTAATTCATGCCTAGAACTCTTCTGAATTGTTATCTCTACACTTACACCTTCTCATGGCTCTTTTCTGTAGAAATGCAGTAATTTCAGTCTTCTTGCACCCCCTTACCGTAATGTCTATTTTACAGTTGAGAAATGGAGGCAGAGACTTATCACTGTAGTTTATCCCAACTTTAGGATAGAAATAGAGAGAGATACCTCTAGAGATCAGTTTTGCCCATCAAGATGTGAACAGTCCTTTGGAAGTACTTTGTTTCCTACTGATTTATCATACTGAGGACCTACACTTCCAGCTTGACCCTCCCAGAAAGACTGGATGAATCCCTATCTAAAAGAGCTGCAGAAGTCCAGGCAGAGCAAATAACAACATATAAAGCAAGAACAAACTGAGGAGCAGGATCAACAGACACGTCTAAATTCCATACGCCAACCCCAAGGATCTTCTTTTCCAATCCATGATGCCCCCAGACCCAAATCCCACACCCTCCCAAGACCTTTCAGGGTCCCAAGACCCTTTCCCTATCACTGCTACCCACAACACACAGCAACACACTCACACTGTGGAGCCAGGAAGTCTGCAGTAGTTATGTGCTTGTGTACCACCAATGTCCTGACATGTAACAGAAACTGTGCCAAAGAGGCAACATCTTCAGTAGGGGAAAAATTCTTTTTTTTCCTTACCTCCCTTTCCACCAAGGAATAAATGAAAAAGTAAGGAAAGAGTTGAAGAAAATTGTACAATGATATATATCATCTCAGAAGGTTGAGCGGACTAAATTTTGTAACAACTAAAAAACCCCACATTTCATTTCTTCAAAATGGTAGGTATGACTATGATATGCTTCATACCAAGGTACTTTACAACAGAACTTTACACTGTCGGACACTTAAAACTTCTGTACAGTGTACATGACATTTACTCTTGTCCTCCATTATATTGAGCATCTCTCTGGAACTGCTATTTATTTTCCAATCTTTTTCCTAATGAGTTTGTTCTATATTTGAATTGTAAATGCCTCTCTCTATTTATATTTTATTTCTGAAACTTAGAGAATAGTCTTCTCTGTTTACCAGTCAACAGTCTTTTTCTTACAGAAATTAACTTATCCCAAAACAAAGAAAAAATTTGAACCTTTTAATTCTTGCAAATTGTTTTTCTCAAGTTAGGGGCTTCACTGATGCCATGACAGAAAGACAGTAATAAGCAGAGCACAGAAGCTACAGCCCAAACCCAATGGCAGCTTTTCAGCTGTCTAGCAAACTGATGTTTTCGTTGCTCCCTCTTTACCCTTCCATACCCATGCATTCACTTGGAGTCTGATCCAAAGTCTAAATCAATGGGAATCTGGATCAAGCCCATTCTAAACAAAGGAAAAGTAAATCAGATCTCAAAATTTGCTACATGAAGAGAAGGATCCAATTTTGATTAAATCAGTATTTGCAAGTCTCACAAATTTTGCACGCAGGAAAACAACCATGTTGTATTTTCCACAAAATGCATGTAATTTTACAAACTTATAACTTTAAATGTGAAGTTATAATGGCCATGAGACTACTGAAAGAGAATAGCTAGAGTTAACCTTAACGATGCAAGCTTTTTCATCATACAGCATGAACTTACACTGCTGAAGGTATCTCTAAATAGACATTTCTCGAAGTAAAGTTCATTCACAATGTACAAGAGAAAGTAAGCAGACGTAACTACTGGAAGTTACCTCAGACCTATTATGTCAGTCCCTGATCAACTACATACATTTGTTGGTTTTTTAAATATTGTATTTTTGCAAGAATTTTACAAGATTAGAGGCCACAGGAAAAATGCATCACCCATATGTTTAAAACACCATTCAGTTCCTTTAATTTCCCCACTTCAGAACAAGATGTATCTTTTCATCAGCACAGAATTAATATTCCAACCTTTCCCAAGCCCATCATCTTCTTCGGGCAGTAGGCCTTTATTTTTCAAAAACAAGTAGAAGGAAAAAGAAGCTTTCAGTGCAGCCCAATAAACAGCTGTAAAAGATTATTTTGTAGACACAGTAAAATGAATAAAATATCCATTCAAGTCTACTCAGCCACCTCCTGAAGACAGAAGCATGTCAAAACTGGCCAAGTTTTAGGAAAAAAAATAAGTAAATAAATAAAAAACTTCTATCCTCCCTGCCAATTCTTGAATGAACTATCTTTTTCCAAATAGAAGACCAGTGACATTTCTTCAAGAAACACAGTTTTAAAAAATAAGGAAACTAAACTTTATTTCAACTAAAATTTGACTTTTAGCAGTCAGTTGTATGAATGGTAACCCAATGAAAATGTTTGTGTGTGATATAGGAAGAATACAGAGCAAAATGGCTCAGGCTTTCTATCTGAGACTTAAAATGAGCAAGGATAACACATCACCACATTCGTTAATTAATACAGCATCCTTATTACTGCTGTGTGAAGAAAGAAATTATAAATGCTGAAGTTCAGTGCTGGAGATTTTAACTCATTCCAGGGATTTTCTACCTGTGTTCACAAACTGCCCAGCTCAGAGCACTACCCACAGAAACCTAAGCAGTTTCAGGGGCATTGATGCCATACCAGCAGAGGAAGAAATCAAGTCCCCTCCATATTCCCTGGTCCAGAGAAGGAGAAAGCATTCTTTAATCTCTGTGAGAACAAACTGACAGCAAATACCCGAAATGGTATTTTTTGTAGCTTCTCTATCCCTTCCCCAAATCACAACACAAGCAGCCTGAAATGCATTTTTCAGGAAAGAGACGTATCACATACAGCTCTTAATCAATTATGCTTATTAACTAAGGTACCAACAGATGACAATCAAATAATTTTTGAACAAAAGAAAGATCCAGAGTATGGATATAAAGGTCAGGGGACTATAGTGAAGAAGTAGAAACTATCCAATACCTGGAAATAATGCAAGTTCTCCATGAATAAAATAAAAAGGCAGTAAATGTGCTACCAGAGAAATGCATCAGCCAGGAAGGGGGCAACAGATACTCAAACACATCAGTTCAGTTTCTTGGTTTCTATCTTAACCAGAGCAGTGTCTATTTTCTCAGTGGGTTAAGCTATTTGGAAATCTGTCAGTCCCTAAGAAGTTTTTACTCATTGGTCCCTTAAGAAAAATAGCTTAGAGAAATACTCAGGGCCTCAAAGACAGCTCAGGCAAGTCTTTGTTTTGGTTTTAGCATCCTGGTACATAGGGTTGTCCCTCCTTCCCTTCCTTTTTTTTTTATTTCCTCAGAGCAAAGAATACTAACAGTCTGTGACTGTGCATGACTAGCTCATACAAAGCCAGACAGAGATCTGCAAACTGAGGTCCCAACTCACCAGGCCCAGAAACAGAATTATGATAATATGAAGTGTAATCTGAATTTTGTAAAATGGATTTGTGTCCAAAACCAAGACTAGTTGCTAATTCTTTCTTTTCCTTAAAAAAAGAAAAACCAACTTGCATACTCCTCCCCCCATAAATCAATGCATTATAGACACATTTCTCTGGATTTGTCTTTAATTACCATTCAGCTCTGTAGTGACTCTCATGGTTATTTCACACTGATAGACCAGAGAAAAGGGTCCATCCCACTGCAACTAGAAGAGAGGTAGGAGGATGGACAAAAGTAAATGGTGTGGGGGGAAAGGTGGGAATCAGCAAGCTTCCATTGCAGTTCAGTCATTTTAGTTTCAAAGATTATGAAAATTTTATTTTCAACACCAAAGGAAAATGACAGAAATAAAAAATTAAATAAGTGCCTGGAGCCAAATGTTTCCTACTCAGAATGCTTAGAATTGAGCTGCAAATCTATGGAAATAGATATTTCTTAAAGAAATTGCAACTACAACCTTAATTCCAATAGTGTTCGATACAGTGAAATGTAACAGTCCTCATAGCAGGTAATGGCAGATAATGATCACAAAGCCAAATGGTTTTTTGGCTAAATTCATAATGCATCCAAGATGATAAAGGCTACAAAGTAAGTGTTTACTAGGGTGGCGGACAAAGTAATTCTTTCCTGAACTAAAAAACTAAAAAAGAGTTCCAGTATTTATTTATGCAGCCAAGCAAGTAATGATGACTTAATTCTTGAGTAAATTTATCTACCTTCGGTCTTTAGCTATGGGATCTTGTCATGTGCTTCTAGAGAAGATTAAAAGACCTCTGCTGACAAATATATTCTCCATAAATAAGTACTTATACACAGTAATCACATTGGGTTTTGACCTTTTCGCTTTGATAAGCTTGATGAGTGGCCTTCCTACAATTCACCTCATAAAGCTGATTTTTCAGCATCTGGATCATTTTTTTGGGTCCTCTCCCTACCCCTCACCCCTTTTCTTCAGAATATATTCTCCAGAATTTAGGACATTTCTGAGGTGAGGAAACCAGATTTGAGAAGCAGCAGCTACCAAAGGCAAAGCCAAGTTCATTTTCTAACTTGTTCTTGATATACCCTTTATGGGCAGTCCACAAACAGCTTACAGGAACCTCACCACAGGTTTCCAGGAATAGCGATTCTGGGATAAGCCAGCACAGTGCTGCTACTGGAAAACTAAGTTAAAACATTTTGTTCTTCT
>NW_008236769.1:8765794-8781418 GCF_000691975.1 Corvus brachyrhynchos | reverse complement strand
TTCCCTAAAACTGAAAGATCACTTGGCAAGTATGCCTAATAAAATCAGGCCATGCAGAGGAGGGACTAAATGAATGCATATACATATAAAAATAATCAGCATTTTTTCAGCCACTCCACCAGGTTCTCCCCAAGAATTTCAGAACTTTCTAAGCCCAGACATTATTCATCTTTCAGACTCCAAAGAGCTGTTTTTAATCTGTCTCCTCTTGTTTAGCCTTAGGCTTTGTAGACCTACACCTACACCTCCAGTAATAATTATTCTAACTAGTCTCTGCTTCCCTGGGCTAATTGCCAGCAGAATTCAACTGATTTTCTGCAGAAGAGCAGCAAGTTTGTCAAGAAAAAGTCTGCAGCTGGAGACAAGGAGAAAAAAAAAAATGAAAGCAAGGTTTAGTTCACAAATAGATATATAGGAGAATACCAGCATCAAGAACAAACCTCTTGAGCTCTTTCCCATCCCAATTCAGTTGACTCGTTGAGGAAGCTACCCCCCAAAAACCTTACATTGACTTCAGGGTTGCTAATTCCCAAAGCAACCTTCCATCCTCCCATCCTGAAAGCCTTATATCTTTGTATGTACAGCTCTCCATCTGTCTGTATAAAAGTGAATTTTTGAATTTTCATCTAATGAACAATTTCAGATTACGCTTACAACAACATTATTTTAGCAATTTTTGTGCTATCTACAAACTTATCAGCAAATTCATGTCAGTAAACATATTGGTGATTGAAAATATGGAAATACTGACTAGCACTGGATTCAGAATTAATGCCTAGAAACTAAGTTAATGAGTTTTCACAAAATCATTAAGTACGACCCCACTGCTTCCCCAAGGGAGATTTTTCCTTCTTCCTGGCACTTGCCCCAAACGGACTATTCCAGCTTGTGGAAAACATGCTCTGACTTCTGTAGCTGACAGACCTGCCTTGGATCGTAAACACCCAATATCCTTTTTTCAACACTAAGCCATCATTTGAATTCACAGCTTTTAAGGAAACACCATGTGTTTCAACTGTCATATTTACCCAACACTAAAAAGCCTACCAGGAAAAATAAATTTTATTCTCATAAAGGCAGTGGGTTACATTCCTAATTGCAGAACTGGAAACAGTTAAAAACAGAAACTGCTCCCTGCATTACATCATGCTTAGCACTAAAGTGGCTCCAGTGTTTCAGTGAGCAATGTACCAAAAGACACTCACTCATCTCTCCGCAACTTGCTTCTTGTCACCTCTCCAGGAAAATGAAGCTTTAGAATTGGAATACAATGTACAAAGAGAAAAATCTATGTAACTCATACTTCCTGGTTGCATTCAGCTTCTCATGACAGGTTTGGCATATTAACTATGTCCCCTTACATCCAGGTAGGTGTGGGGATCCTCTCACTGATATTTATCATTCAGCAATTCCCTACAACAGCAACATACACCATCTAGAATACTGTGTCCATCTTTGGGATCCTGCTGCAACAAAGACTGACAGCCTGGAGCGACTCCAGTAGAGGATCATGGTTAGTGAGCTGAAGCATTTGTCAGATAAGGAAAAGTAAGGTGGCTCCATTTGTCCAGTGAAAAGAAGACTGAGGCAGCACCTTCCACTATCAAAAAAGGAGAGAGAGGCAAACTCTTCCCAGGGACTGAGGACAAGAGAAATAAAAGCACAAGCTAGAGGGTAAATTCCAGTGGGATATAAAAAGAAAAGTAATTTCACCCTGAGAGTAGTTAGGTACTAGGACAGGTCACCCAGTGAGGCTGAGGAATCTCTAACCTTGATGTTCTCAAATTATGCCTGAACCAGACAGACCCTTAACATCTTCATCTCACTTTTGATAGAGCCCTACTTTGAGCGGGGAGGTGGGCCAGATGACCTCCAGACGTTTCTTCCAACCTCAATTACTCTGCAATTTCATGTCACATGGATGGCTTAAATTAATCTCATGTGCCTTAATATCATATGTGAATATCATATTTTAAAACAAAAGATCAGTTGATCAAATTTCTAAGTCCAAAACTTTATAGGAAACCAAGTATATTTTAATATTGTAACCATTTTTACCACTTTATAATGAAAACAATTTTTTCTATCCTTCTAATAATGGCTTCATTAAAAAAAAAAATCTGAATAATTTATAACTTACCAACTTTCTCCCTGCTGTTGCGGCTAGCTGTTATCACTATGATAAGCCCACAGTAAAAAGTATTGGTTTTCTTCGATAAAGCAAGTTCAGACATAGCATTGCTACTTAGACTTTACAATCTCTAACTCTGTTTCAAGACATAATTCGTGGTCAGAGTACAGAGTACATTACTGAGCTTCAGCTCTTCTTTACCTTTGCTGTTTTCCTATCCTTTCTCATTATCACAGTACGGCAACAGAAACACTACAGTTACAATAACCTAAACCCATTGAATAACACTTAGTACAATTATATGCACTTCCTAACGAGTATGATTAATAACAGTCTCTGCCTCCAAAAAAATTATTTTCTCCAGTATGCCAATAGCTGTACTCAGCTGAGGTTGGATCAGATGATCCCACTGGGATCCCTTCCAACCTTACCCCTTCTGAGATTCTGTGATTTGGTGCCAGTCATTGGACAGGTTGGTGGCAGAGCTGGGACCAGAGCCAAGGACACCCCCTTTACCACTAGACCACGCAGCCTTCACACATCTCAAAGTTTTTTTCCAGTGAGGTACTATAACTCATTTGTATATATGGCTAAATAAATCAATAAATAGCAAAAATAAGCTTTAATATTTTGTGATAATAAACATTATGAATTATGGGGTATTTGTTATACACTAGCAAGTATATTTTAAATTGCAATGCTCAGAGTTGAGCCAACAATTTCCCCAGAGAAGGAACAAGAAAAACTCTCACTGCTTTTCCAAAACACTGCTATATACACTCTTTGCAAAGGGGGGGCACTATATACCAGTGATACACAAAAGATCTTCCAATACACATTCTATAAAATGTTTCAATATATTCTTGGTGAAACACTGCACTGAAATACAACACCACATCATATGCTGTCAGTTTGGAGGTAAAACTATATGGTGTATGCCTTTCACTCAAATTCACAGAACTGAAAAGCAAGGGGAGAAATGTAGTGGCAGGGTGGCTCATTTTGACAAAGTACCCTGTAGCAACCACATCAAATTAGGTTTGCGTAGATCTCCATGTGTGAGGCAGTTAATGAAACACTGATCATTTTCCCCAACTCTAACTTAGACATGTTAATTAAAAATTAGAAGAAATCATCATCGTATAAAATGAGTTCACTGAGAGAGAGTATAAAAATACCTACCAGGCAGTGCTCTGTACACGAGACTTCTTTTCAACACTAATTAAAACGGATATTTCTGCACATGCAAGTCTACCCAATGAAATGCAAATAATAGTGTGAGTTTAACATTTAATGATTTCTCTGTAAAGGAGAAGACTTTCATTTGGGAATGCTATAATTTACTCTGAGTAAGATCCACTTAATCATCATGTTTACTGCCTTCTTTCTCTGTTCACACTTCCTTTTTCTAGCCAGTCATGCAATTGGCAATTTAAGATTTAAATTGTGACCACTTAAGAATTTATCTATTGCATTTCCCAACCCCCATTTTAACTTTCATCCTTGTACCACAAACTAGCTAGTTGAAAATCTTCCCTAGCTGATAAAACGAGCCCTTTACACCAGCAAATGAAACACTGAAGTGTACAGCTTCACCCCGCAGCAGAGGAAGCACCCCTGGCAGCAGGACAAGTTCAGTTCAGCTGCACAACTGAAAAGAAGTGGGGTTACAGAGAGCTTTGCAGAAGGAGGGGTGAAGCCAAGCCAAACACGAATATGGAGAAGAGGGAAACTAGTATGGAGGCTCACATCCTGAACACAGACAATTCAGATCAAGTTCCTCCAATGGTGAATTTTCAGCCTCAAGGAAGTCTCCTTCACTTTAACTCCCCATGACCAGAGAATAGATACAATAATTCTTTGTTTTCCTCACACAGTCCTTGATTTGCTAAAACTTGACAGTCTCCAAGACAAACATGTTGACTGAGATCTTAGGGAAATACACAGTGGTTAGCAAAATTAAAAGGTGAAACATCAAGTACTCTGTAGATAGCCAAAGCTAGGATTAAAACTACTACATTTTGTCAACTCTTTCTCCTGCTTGTCACTTCACAGCTAGCCCTGGTTCCCAGTCCAAGGAAATCACTTATTACCCGAATCAGCTTCTCAGGGCTGTGCATTCACAAGCAAAGCTGCTAACTTAGAGGAGCCTATTTTTAGCTAGGGTGCCTGGTTTCCCAGAGCGACCAGGGCTGTAGCTGCAAAGCATGTCTTTCACATCTCCTGCAATGAGGTGCAGCAGCTGGAACAGGCAGCAGGGCTGCTCTGAATGAGCAGGATCTGCCCTGAGCACTCACTTGCCTCTAAGATAACATTTAACTCTTTTGAACATGTTTGTTTCAGTGAAAAATTTAACAGGCTGTGAAGACAAGACTAAATCTCTACCTGACATTAGTAACAAAATGATTACACAAACTTCTTTTTAAAAAGATGTACATGAGCAGATGAGCAAGGGGAGACGAGTCTCTTTTTTTTCTTGAGCCCATAGATTTCTATTCGACCCATCCTGTTACTGCAGTAGAAGTGGAAGGATTCTGGGCTAGTAGCCCACTACAAAGAAGAAAGAAAATAGTGGTGTATTGTGAAAACCACAATGGAGGCTAATGGCCAAATTGTCATGAATTGCTGTCTTAATCAACGCTGCCAATAAAAAAAAAATTTTAAAAGCCACTGCAAAAGTATTTTTTCTTGTTAAACCGCACACAAACACACAGAAGAGAAGTCAGAACCTTTCAGAGCAAAAAGACCCATAGCTTAAGGAAAAAAATTAAGAGCAGTGCAGCTGCAGAAAGTGGCCACAGCTCACCGCAACAAGCATGGACTTGTTCAGTTGTGTGAGCAACATTTTCCAAGCCTGAATGGTGACTTTCTCAAATACTCATCATAAACTTAAAATTACCCTTCCCTACCACTCTGTGCAGGGTGCTCGAAAGGGACAGAAATCATGACCTTAGGAAGCACAGAAACAGACTTCTATTTAACAAGAGGAGTTTAATATATTAGTTGTCCCACAGAAGAGACAAGTTCACATAGCTCTCTGCTGCACAAGATGTTCCCTCAACTAAGAAAGCTCCAAGTGTGCAGGATTCCCAGAACCTGAATCCCTGCCAGCCACCACTCTGAGACAGCCCAAAGGGGACTCAATTAGGAGGAGCCAAGCCTGTACTTCCAGCACAGAAACCATGATTCAGCATTGCACCCAGGCACATACCAAGTGTTCATTGAATTAGGCCTCAACTCCTAATGCTCATTTTCTAAAGGACAACTGTGTTGCTGGCCTAGAAAGCAGCAATTTGTCCCAAACCAACTTTTATTCCATTCATACAACAGGACAGAGAATGTCATTGATCAGCTGCAGTTTAGAATTAAAGAAAAAATGCATTGCAAGAAGTGGGGGTTTTATTAGTTTAATTTAATTCTGGTATTTCTCCTGTAAGACTCAATTCTTTGAATGTGACTGAATTTTATTGTAATAAAGAATAGTGCCATTCTATTGATGCTGGAGTAAGATTTGTTTTGTACAACACACAAGAATTTTTATTATTATTTCCTATGTACTTGTAGCACCTTGGAAGCCTCTAATATTTCAAATCTATTTATATTACTAACATGTAATTGGATAAGCTGTGATATTGTTCTGTAAACATCAGTGGTGTCATGGACTTGTATTTTTAAAAAATTAAATAAAAAATCAACAACAAAACCAAACACTTCACTTCAGCTTCTAATTCTCACGCCACAAGGATGACTGTATGTTCACAACCAATGAATTCCTGCTTTTAAGAATGCATCAGTGTGAAAGATAAGACATGCAGTTAGGAAAAAATTCTTCTCACAAAATCAAACTTGTCTGGTCTGATTCTTATTTTTATCATTCTCTACAGATTTAGTCAATGTTATATGAATATCCCCCTGTTATGTGAATGTGATCACTTATACAGTCCATTGTGATACACTGGAGTAAGTCCCAGTAGATCCTACATGAATATATAAAAAACCCTCTACCTTGTTAAAGATGCATTTCCTTTTCTGAAGCAAATCATTCCACTATAAGCAGAAAGTGTTGGTGCCTCGAAAACAAAACTTTTAAAAAGTCATTCAGGATACCTATAAATTATATGTTAAAATCTCAAATAATATGATTTATTCTACTGTTGTAACATCTGGTAACTACAAGATACTGTAAGTCACACTAGAAAAAAGTTAACAATAGCCTCTTTCCAATAGGTTAATGCCAGATATGTTAAAGCAAGAATTCTCCCCTTAAGATAACTTTGCAATAGTACACAGCACCATGAAAAGGAAGCCTTCCTCTACTCATCCTTTAAGACCAATTTATTTCCTTAAGACAATGCTCTTATAGTTGGAGTACCTTCATCCTGGAAAATGAACTAATTTTACGAAGAATAAGTCTTCAAATTTACACAAATTATCTGCACCAGTAAGATCCTGCTTAGAACATCTATCTTAACGCAGTTCTTGGTGCTCGAGGCACGAGCTCCGGCGAGCCCCCGGTCATAGAGAGTCCAGCTGCGTTACTTCTGTGCGTCACTGAAGCAACTTCAGCATCAGGAAGGGTGCTGCTGGCTGAGCTCGCTGGCTTCTTTGCAGAGGGAACACGGCAGGAGCCGATGGTACCAGCTCATGTTAGCTTGGAGACACAGGGAGAGAGAGGCTGTTCTGGTCTGACTCCTAACAGGTTTATTGTTAGAAGTTTCACAACCCAAACAAGCTCGGAAGGCTGGATTGATGGGAATGATGGGATCCTCACCTGAGGCTCGTCCTCAGTTTTATAGGGAATTTGAAAACCCCAGTGAAAGGGGAAAACCACCAATGAGTTACAAGCCGGGGGAGGATACAATCTAACAAGAACCAATGGGGGAGGAAACTGAGAGGCGGGAGTTATAACAGAGAACCAGTGAACAACGGAGTAACCGAGAATTTTCCCGAACCGGGGGAGGCAGCTTGGACCCGGGCTCCGCCCAGGGGGTGCAGTTTAGGCTTCTGAGCCGCCCCTTGACCCACCCTCTGAGTCTGCCTCTTCGGGAAACTCGATGCAGGGGATGGGCTGGGATTGATTGGCATCTCGCTGCCCCAGCCCCGCAGTGGGCGGGGTCACACCAACACTATCTCACAGAGACTTATCAGCAACTTCTTCTTCAGAATGCAAAATTACCATCTGTTGAAACAATGGTTCATTGCAGCTGATCAGGATTTTAAAGTGAGAGTATTAACTAGCTGTAAACTATTAAACAGCTCCTAAAATTGCACAAATAAGTTGCATGAATTTACAGCCAGATTTTCCTCATAAATCAGTATATTATGCACTTCTGATATTTTTTTCTTTTGGCGGAAAGACTTATTTCAAAGCATTCCTTTCTTTCACAGAAACATATAAAAACCTATATAATATATCTAACACACTGCTAGACTACAAACATCGCCTTTAAAACAGCAAACCATGTTGCTGATTTTGTGAAGGAAAAACTCATTTTGCTGTAATCCCCTTCTCCTGCTGTGGAAAAAAAAAATATAGGCAGAATCCAAAATAATAGTAAAAGTTCCTTAAAGCCTTAGAGCTAAGAACGAAAAAGTATTCAGCACTATGCCTAAGTTGTGCTTCATCTGCAGTTGGTTTCATTTAGTGCCATTGCATACAGGCAGCACATGGGTAGCCAGGCTCAGACTGCTTATTTTACATCTAAATTAAGATAAGCAGAATCTGATTGGTGGTTAGGAAGTAGCTGTGGCACTCACTGCGTTCAAACCTCTCTCACAGTAAGTTTTCCAATGCAGTTGAAGACATACAACCACTCATTTTCTTTCAACATTTCACCAGCAGCTTTACATAAATAGCTGTTTGGAGTTAGGCTGTTGTTTGACACTATGGCAGAGCTACCCCTCGGGCTCCTAAAAAAACACCAAAGCACTGCTTCAGTATTAACTCAGCCTGACAGTTCAAATCTGACAAGCAAATGCTGAAAAAGTTAATTTGCTATTGTCAAGCTTTATGTTGGCTCAGGTATTATCCGCCTGCACCACTCCAATCACCCCTATGGATCAGGTAACCTCTGTCTCCCAGCATCAGGCACAAAGCCAGCACGGATTTCACGCTGTGCTGCCTGGCTAATTTGACAGCAGTGCTCCAGATCACACTTGGTCTGCTGGATGATAAAGGAGCACCTGGTCTGGGATTAACAATCACAGAGCTGGACTCTTATTTCTGATTCACACCAGCCTGGGAGAAGCAAGAGTCTCCTGGGGAGGACAGAGGAACAGCAAGAGAGCCAGCACCTTCCTGCCTGTGGGATCGCACAGCCGGGGACCAAAGGGAAGAGAACACACACAGCCATGCCCAGAGCTTGCAGGAAAACCTTCCCCCACAACCGTGCACCAACACAACCTCAGTCACGAGGACCTGAAGGCTGTCAGAGCCCATTCACTGCTCTGCTGCTCCAGCAGTCAGATTTCTCTTACTGAAGTGGACACAGGGGCAGAGAAAGAGCCTCACAGCAACTGATCCACAACCATACGTGGGTGAATTTGCTCCCCTGCCATCCTCGGCTGAGCAGAGGTGTACAGGTGTAATTCTAATCAGAGCAGTCTGGACCACACTGCTACAAGAGGCAGAAGTGTTTCAGAAGCCATCCAGGTTATTTGCCATTCAGTGGAAAACATCGAGACACTGTCAAGTCTGGGACCTCATTACTGAATCCAATTTAATAGTATTACAAGCTGATAACAAAGATCCCCAACATTTAAATTTCTTTTTTCTAAAAGTCTCGTAGGCAAGAAAAGCAACGCTGAGTCAGTAACAAACTTATGTGAACCATGAATGTATGTAATGGGAGAGAGAAGAACCTCCATGGGGCATACAGGAAGCAAAAGTTTGGTGTAACGATGATTGTTGTCACTCTTGCTTTCCCTGAGGACCAATTCTATTGCAAAATCTATTGACATTAGCAACAAGCAGAAAGTTTATAACAACTGAAATTTAAGTTATTCCTTTCTACAGAGTATTTTGCGTAAAATCAATTCCACAACAATTCCCCTACGTCTCACTGCTAAGGTGACTGCCCATGACTTGTCATCCAACAACAACTTTCTGCATCCACCTGGTTTCCATGGTACAGCAAGAATGAGGGTGACCGAGACACATCACTTAATGCAGTGATGGGCTAAGCAGCTTGTTAATATAAAGACAGTCTTACTCCTACTTTGGAGTTTTTCACATTAGGACTTGACAGTTTTTTGCTAGCAAGTAAATAAGCTTCACCAAAATCTTCCCTACTTACTTGAAATGAAATATATGCATCACCAAGAGAAAAAAATCCTCAAGCTGTTTCTTGTGACTGCCAGACTCAAATCCTCCCTCTTTCAGAGACATACATGAACTAAAGGAGCATCTCCATTCTTTATACAACATGCACGGTTGCAGAGCCCTCTAATACACAGTCTGATGCTTTTTTTTTCTTTTTAATTCTTTCAATGAGGGGGGAGAAATCTTTTTACCGGGGGTGGTGTGTTGCTATTCTTCTGATGGCTGATGCTGGTTTTTTTTTTTTTCCCAACAGGCCTAAACAAGAAGCACAACTCTAAATGCTATTATGTAGATAAGATTAAGTGATTAAGTAGATGAGATACTAACGCTAAGAAGTAATAAACTATAAATATCGAGAGTCCCAAAAAGATATACCAAATATGTACAAAATATATTAAAAAATCATAAGGCAAGTTCTAGAATAATGTAGACACAAACCAGAAAATAACAAACTACTAAGAAAATTTGAAAGCTTTTCTTATACTAAGAAAGACATGTATCATATCTTTGACTTACTGTTAGACAAAGTGTTCTCACTGTCAGAGCACTATTCAACTTGCTGCAAAACAAGCAAATTGGGGTGGTTTTCTTCATGTACCACTAAGGAATCATGGTGCTTTTAAAGCAACATAAAATTAAAAACAGATGTATTAAGTGTTCAGGGATGTTAGCACCAGGCGATGCAGGGGACCTGACATTGGTGCATTTGTGACAGACCCATAACTGACCCTGTGTCTCAGCAGTGCTCCCTCTGAACCCAGACTGCCCTAACAACACTGCCTTCTGCTTTAGAAGTTAAGGGAAGCAGAGAAGAACTCCCCCATGAAGTACCACAATTCCCTAAAGAGACATCACCATAACCCTCACAAAAACAGTCAGATTTTCACTCAGTCTGGTGCCTGAGAAACATAACTTCTCCACTCTCTACCCAGCACAATGGCTTTTGATAGACACCAGGACTTTACACACTGAAGCAAAACCCAACCCTACTCACAAGGGCTGCTGCAGAGAGCTCAGAACAATTCATACAGTGACAACTAGCTGCTGGTCACTGTAAATTTGGGTAAACATGACAAAGGTGCAAAATGCTGGCAACTGTCACTTGTGCCCAGACATGGTCAGATTATTTAAGATGCCAATTAACTGTCCAGGGTTATGGATGCAGCTCCACACAGAGCACACTAAGGTTTATTAGCTCAGGTGCAGCAACAACTCATTTTTGCGACTTCTTGCCCAGGTTTTGTCTAGAAGCAGAGCAGAGGTATTTCATGCTCACAACTTGAGCTAATTAGCCTTTCCAAAACCCTGGGGGCTCAGAACAGTGATTCAAGGGTCTTTAAATTGCAGTCCAAGCATATTCTGGATGACACATATTATCCAAAGCCTACACCAACCTCCCGATACCCTGGATAATAGAGAAATGACTACATCTATGATCTCTTGACTTACAACGCAAGGATCTAATCACTACACCAAGTGATGAGAAAGGCCACCTGAGGCCTTTACACTGCTACAGATTCTCAGAAGAGAAAATTAGATTAAACACAGGCCAAATACAACACACGCAGCAATCCTGAGCTTTGCACAAAGTATTCATTTCTATTATCCATTTAGACACAGGCAACATTAATGATCAGACACAGCAATTCGAGAAATAAAAACATGTTTATTCCCAAAGCCAATGCTTTGCTTCCTTTTCCAAGGTGCTGCACACAGCTACAGTCTTTGTTTAACCCTCTGTCATCCCTTTCTTGCTGATTTTAATTTACATCATCTGATGGTGTCACCTGAGCTTGTTAAATTATTTACTGGCTGATTAAGCACTTTTTCTTTGATTTCCATTCTATTTATTCAACAGAGGCCACACTCCTGAAAACAGTATCTGAGCACATTACAGAAGTATTACTAAACAGTAATTAAAAACTGCTATGTAACCTTCCCCAAGATTTCTCTGGCCAGAATTCAGCATGCCACCAATAATTTTGAGAGCTTTAATAAAACAGCACAAATTTAACCTGTTCAGTGTTTGCTTTTTAAAAGGCAAGCAGATGAAGAGTGCCTGGTCCAGGCAAAAGAAGTTGATGAGTTTTGAAGTGCTCTATATTGCACAGAAATAAACAAATATCCACAGTCTACCACATGCTACCCCATACTAGAAGGTAGGGGTAGTCATCTCATACTGCACAGGTCCAACATTCTCCTTCAGCCAAGGGATTTTCCCCCATGTAATGGGGAGAGATGCTTCTGTGTTGACCCTCTGGGTTGCTGCCTTCATTTTAAGTCAGAGACTAGTGATGTTTATAGTCCTTATTGCTTAAACTCATGACTGCATCACATCTTCTACAATGGGTTCATTTGCTTTCTTGCACCTGAGATACATCACCCAATCCACTGAAACCCACCTAGAAAAATAATGTTTACCCTGGTGTTACCTTTCTGCTTTATAAATACTCTGTTTTGCTTGGAAGCTTGGTAACCCTAGCAATGAAAGCCACCATTCTGATAAGTTTAAAAAAAAACCAACCCAAAAACTCGGGGCATGATTCAGCAACTGAGAATCCAACTTAGGTAATAAAATTATTTTTCCCCTTTTTTCTTGCGTTTCTTTTTCCTTCCCTCTCTACCCCCTCTCCCTCAGATATCACAAAAAGTCCCTGGCCTCAGGATTTTTGCCAGGGGGGTTAAACCCTTGAAGTCCTTTCAGAATACAGCCAAATCTCAACTGGGAAACAGCATCACTCATCTATGACAACATGATAACTCTGGATGTTTCCATCAAGTTGACAAAGATGCATAACTTAAATAAAAATTCATGTTCAAATTATCAACAAATGAAAGTTAATGATGGATCAAATTTGGCAGAACTATTCTAACATGTAACACAATTTGGTCCCAAGCTATAAGATGTGAAATTTAAGTGATAAATGGTTGCTGGAGACCTTTTCAAGATAATTGACATGCTACGGTGCATTAATATTTCTTTCATTAGTATCAATCTGGAGCACTCATCTGTTGGCAGAAGGCCAAGTGCATTGTGTAGAAAATACCCCTACCACAAGAGTCTTCTATTTAAAAGACAGATGCCTTGGGAAACCAAATATTAGTCAGATAATATTAAGAGTCTGAGTTTTGACCTTGGTTCTCCACTGTCATCTCTTTTTGCATCCATATCTTTTATGGAAATGATACTACCACAACCTGAATAATTTATTATTTTAAGTATTTGATTTTTGTCTGAAACCAAGTATTTTGATATGAACATGACCTGAGTATCCCCCGCAGATCCTTTCACAGATCAAAAGCACAAAAAGATTTTTGAAAGATAGGCTTTTGCAGCATGTCATCTAAGTCCATTGATTATTTTCAGAGTAAATCAGTTATGATTATAATCTTTTTAATCTGTTCTAAGAAATATAATTGTCCTCTTCCCTCTTCCTCTACTGTAGAAGAGGTCTTGTTACAAAAGAGCATGGACTGGAATCACAGGTCTCTGGGGGTTTCATCCAGCCTGATGTTGCAATGATATTATCTCCTCCACATCTTTCCTCATAATCCCTCCATTTGAAAGCCAGCATTCACTCATCATGAGATTCTCATGCTCATTCTCAACACAGTCAGCATCATCCACCTTTCAGCTCTACTGGGCACTTTAAATTTGTCACAGTGACTTTGGCCATAAGATTCTCCCAGTAAATGCTTTCAGGAAGTTACATTGTCAGCATCTTGAAAGCACCAATAGGCTTTATTTGCCCTGGTCAGTCTCACCTTGGACCCCAACCCATGCACTCCCGTGAGCAGAGCCCGCCGTCTTTATTTCAGCTCTGCCACAGGGTCCAGGCCTGAGCTATGTCACAGGTGTGCCTGTCCCCCATCTCAGGCCCTGGTGCTCCTGAACCATTACTTGGATTTCCTGGCTTGACATTGGACCTGACTTGATACATTTCCTGCAAGTAGGGATATACTCATTCTACATAATTTTTAATCCAGTTTTGCTATTCACAGATCAAACTTAAAAAGCAAGAAAAAATTAAAAGTTTACAAATTTTCAGACCCTGGTTGACCTGCTCTTTCTACCTTGTTTTACAGCATTCTTCCAGTTTCAGAGAGGTGGTTACAGCCCATACTGGCAGCTGAGGTGGAGAGAGAGCATGATCATTCAATTAATGTTGAAAAGCTAATAGAAGTACTTTTAAACCAATCATTGGCAAAAAGTCAAGTAAGTACAAAAGAGAGAGAAAAGATAAATCCTGTGGATTCCCCTGAGCCAAACAAACCTTGAATTCCCAGCATCAATAAAAAGAACAGAAAAAGAAGAAAGAAATGCAGTTGTCCCTTGTGTCATCATATAGAAGTTAAAAAGCACAAGACCCTTTTCACCCTGCACAATCACAGTTCACTTCTCTTTGAAAAGATCTAAAGATCTTTTGAGAGATGAAAATACATCTATTTTCTGCTATTACAACCACAGGACAGTGATCCTTGTATGGGTTTATTCCCACACACAGGCAGCTGAAAACAGATAGTGATGTGAGCAGCTGCTAACCAAGAACTGCAGCACAAATAAGAAGACAACACCACAGGCTAAGCTTCTGGAGCCACAGCAAATAGCTGTTAATGGTGTGGTGCAGGTACTGCTTTGGGACCCCCCTGCTGCCAACCAGCTCAGCCACAGAAACTTCCATCATAAGGAAAATGAGCAGGAGAAGCCAAGTTTTTCTACCACCAATCCAAAACATTATACGTGGATTTCAAGGGAACGATAATAGAGTAAATCTGGAGTATCCTGGAGAAGATGATTTTAGCATATGAGACTTAAATACTTCTACCACAGAAAGAAAAATTTTTCCCCACAAGAAAATAAAACTGAACTAATGGCCTGGGAGAAAAAGCTAAACAAGCAGGCAAGTGGAAATGCAAACAAAGATTATGTTAAATGCACATGGGACAGAATTCAGAAGAGTAGGAATGTTGCTGAACAAACAGCATAAATCCACCATATTAGAGAGCCACTCAAGGGACAAAAATCAGAAGAGAGCCTAAATTAGAAAGAAAATGGGCTAGAATAGCATATATATAAATGAGAAAGACATTCATAAAGAGCATATTATATTCTTTCTCAGTTATAGAATCACCATTGCCAACCATCTTAATTCATGCATAATTCTGTGGGATTGTAATTCATCCTAGGATCCACACACATCCATCTTCTTCACTTCCTCTTTCTCCTTCAGTTTTGGCATGTATTACCTCCTAAAATACAAACACATCACTTACTTCCCAGCCACATGGATCTCTTCCTGACTTTCCTGAATGCTTTCTATGCACACCTTCCCCGCACAGTTTTTGTCCATTTGGATATCCAGTAATACCACTTGGAATCTATTCAATAATGATTTTTTTTCCTGCTGTTTGGAAGCTCTAGCAGTCTACCTGATCCCACAGATTTTTCAGGATGTGATCTATATCAGAGACAGCATCCTTCATCTGTACAAGTGATTCCTGAACAGAAAGGAATTTAGCAATACAGACCTTTGAACTGAGGCTACTTGGGGCTACACATCTCACAAAACATACCAAATTCTACATATGCTGATGATCAAGGTTACAGTGGCCATGGCATACTGTGGGAAGAACAAAATTCAGAGGGACTTTGACCTAATCAACAAGAATGTTACATCAAAAGACTTAACAGGCCAAATGCACACCCATCTCTGATCCGAGCAGCCCTCACAGGGATGCACAGTAAGAAGGGGAAGCAATATAGAGCAGCACATTGATAACCCCCCAAAGAGACCTTACACTTTACATAAAATTCAACCAGCACACAAACTTTGTCATAGGTAGATAAAGGGAATATTAATCAGCTAATACTGTTTTATGATTTCTTTCTATTACATGTATCACCGGAACAGCAAACTGTCTCAGTCAGGGTTCAGTCCCCATTAAATCACAATATGGAGGCTTGGCCCAACTGGACTCCCGTACAGGTTTTCAGTAGTATTGTGGCTGACAAACTGCTTTTCCTGAACGTGTTTACATTTCATTTGATTGGGTGCAACTGTTCTTGATTTGGTCAAGGTGAACGGCCTGTGCTCCTCTAGCTTAGTGACCCATAAAAAAAACAAAATATAAATTTTGTAAGGCTTTGATATAGAGTAGTATTCAGTGAGGA
>NW_008236769.1:8754440-8765766 GCF_000691975.1 Corvus brachyrhynchos | reverse complement strand
TCCTATGGGGGAAAGGCACACATTTATTCTGGTTTCCATCACGTAGGGAAAAAACAGACCAACAGTATAGGAATTCCAGTCCTTGAGTAAGAGCATCTGTAAAATCAAAGAGTGAAATGGGGAAAGAAGATTAAAAGGCCTCATGTACCTCTGAAGTACAATAATTTGAGACAGGAAATTGGTATCACTATAGCAACCAACATAGTATCATGAATGGCTGAAAGGAATTTTTTAAGGCTACAGGGTTGGGAAACTATGGATGTTTGGGACATTAGAGGAATATTTTATTTACAGTTAAGCACTTAAAAAAACCCCAGTCATATGTTACATTGTATTTCTAATAAATTTTTCCTCCAACTTGGCATTATGCAGGTTTTTTTTACATTTAATTAGCAAGAAGTCTAATTACAGATCACAGATGGTGAATTCTTTAACATGAATACAAAAAGACCACTTCTAATCAGTCAGCATCTTACTTTGGTAGGTCTGCAGGCACAACATCCAGATGTAAATAAAATTTAAAGTGCCAGAATATCTCCCAGGAGGGAATGACTTGCAGGAGCTATCAAGAAACAAAAACTTGCAGTAATCACACCAAATTTATATGGAACTCCAGTAGGAGAGTGTGGAAAGATGGCTTGAGGTAAAATCAGAGGAAACTGGGAAGTTATATTCACACGCTAACAAAAGTTACAACACTACAGAAATTACAGGATAAAATGCAGCTGCTGCTCCCTGGATGGAATGGAGTTGGCAGCTTGAAACCTCTGCCATGATGCTTCCCCATACACAGAACCTGCAACCATAGCACCTGCTAAGGGGGATGAATGGAGGGTGGAGTAGAGCCAAAGCACCGCTGCCAGGCTCTGTTGAAATCCTCACAGGGAGGGGAACTCGATGGCACTTTGCAGCAGATAAACCACATAGCACCTGTAAGCCAGGGGAGATGAGGGAAGACGTCCTGCTGCCGAGCTAGCAACTGTGGTGAAATTGCTTTCCTCAGATGAACTTGGTTTATTAAAACCTAATTATAATACTGTTACACCCCAAGTTACCCACCTCCAAGGTAAAAACCACCTCTCACTAAGCATGCACTCTATTTTACTGATGATTGACAGTAGAAGCAAAGTGAGAGAACTTTATACCAATCAGTAACAAAGGTATGTATGACAAGAGTCACTCAAGCTCCACCTAAACAAAGAAATAATATAAAACTAAGTCAAGAATGGGGAAAAGTCAGGGAAGACTCCTTCATAACTCTGGGATCAGTTGAAGGGCTGAATCTCTTCTCCCTTCTAGGGACATCTATTATGTGCACACTGAATACTTTTACTGGCGATTAGAGTTTGTCTGTGTATTGCTTTGAATATGTTTTTGCAGTCAGATACTATCACCATCAATCCTTGAAACTTAACCTGTCACAATTTTATATTTATAAAGTGTTATTCCATAAACTGTTGGTGTGAGTCCTTCCTGGGCACCAGTAGTTGCCAGCAGTGCATAAGAGTCAAATAAGTTGTCAGACCCACCGAGGGGTCTCCCTTATGCTGTTGGAGTGTCCCTGACTAAGTCAGTCAAACCCCCCTCTGATCCAGCAGCACTGCTCAGTGAAAGGGCTCCATAATGGGATGCCAACAGACTGGTCAGGCACAAGGGTCTTGGCTTTCCTGGGGCACTGACAAATCAAACACTAAGAACTGAAGAAATCTCCCCACACTAAGGATCAAGGAAAACACCCCTTTGCATGCGTCAGAGGCATATACATGAGCCTTGCGCAATGTATTGGGAATTTCTCTTCCAAACCACTGGCAAGAGAGGCAAGAAAATGATTACAATTTCTCCTGTCAGCCAAATTCCCAGTTAGCGATGAAAATCCCATAAAGGGTAAGGAAAATGGCCCAAGAAAACAATGACAAGCCTCTAACAATATGCTGGGAGTTCAGAAGTGTTGTGACAAAAAAAAGGGCAATAACTGATTTTCAAATTTCTGGGAAAGGATGAAAGCATTCTGAGAGCATGCAAAAATAAATAGGAATGCCAGGGAAGACAGTCAGCATGGTTAGTCTGGTGAGTAGTATGGACACCTGCGTCTCCTCTGTAGTTGTTCTGTATATTCTGCTTTTGATTTATCTGAAACTATTTAAAAGCAAAGATTTCCTGAGAAGACAGTGAACCTACTAAAGTGTGGTACAAACTTGGTTTAAGTTGTCCCCTGAGCTTCATCAGACCATTAGCTTTCATGAGGATACTACACAATAGGTCTCTTATTAAACCCATAGTGCTAGATGCTGCACAAACACCAAGCCCAAGAGACGCCCACCCCAAAGAACTTACAAGTCTAAATAAGACCATATAAAGTGTATATACAGCAGATTTAACAATACTAGAGGACCCCAGAGCCAGAGGGTCTAACCCATGAACTGAGGCGGCATGGAAAGGAAATTCATTTCACATATGCAGAAATAACTTTGGATTACTCAGTCTTTGCTTAGTCAAAAAAAATGCCCTTTATCAGACACAGCAACTTCTGCTGAAATGCCAAGCCAGTCTTTCCATACTGGCTATGAAAAAAGCACCAAAGGCACAGCAGATCTTGCTCACTGCATTCATGGGCCCAGGGAAGCCACCACCTGTATATCCACATGGAGAATAAGAAACATCCATGGATCCAGTTGGCAAAATGAGACAGGAGCACCCAAAGATTGATGACAGGCTTCTTCCTCATTCCATAAGCAATTATTCCAGCATGCTAATGGTCTGAACAAAACAAAAGAGAAGACTAATCTCAGAATCAAATATTGTGCCCAGATGTGTCATGAAAAAGCAGCATTCACCAGGCCTTCTCAGAATTTTGACCAGCCAAGAAAAGCACAAAACTGAAGAAAAAAAAGTAATTCTCTATGACTCTAAACACCAGAATGGGAAGGTGGAGGGAGAATCTCACCAAAATCAAGGAATAATGGAGATTCTTCATAGTAAAGAGCAAAAGGAAGTGATTCAAAAATTCCAGTTTACCTAGAATTTTGCCAACCATACTTCTCCATGCTTACCAAATATAGAAAGCAGACAGGATCAGGCAGCAGCAGCATTTCCTGCTACAGAAAATGTTTTTAATAAGAGAAAAGACAGGTTTACAACTGACAGACAGAAGCTGATTAATTTCTTTGTATGCAACCCTTATAATGCTAGCAGAAGGAAGCCTTTAATTACTGTAGTAGGAGTTTAAAAATAAACAAACAAACAAAACCCCCAAAACCAGGACAGACATTTTAGCTACAGCCAAGAAGATTCTGCATGATGCATTCAGATGAGACTTTTGTGAGCTAGGTTTTGTAGCAATTAAGAAAGCCTGAAATGAAGAGACAAAAAGAAGATGGAGAGACTCTCTAAGATCAAAAGCTGGGAAAGAATCTGTGATAAAAAGTGTTTTTGCAAAAAATGCAGCTATGAGACAGGTCACACTGTTAAGCTTGCAAAGCACAACACAGCACTGAAATAATTTTCTACTGTCTTACTTATGGTATTTTCTTAGAGCACCGAGTATCTTTTGTTACCCTTATGACTAACATGACTGCACTTGATAATAATCAGTATCAGAACCCAGGATTCCTGGCAGGAGAACACAGAAAGCTGCAGAAAATAACCAGAATCCATTTTAAAATACACATTTCTTGGCTAATATGTGGTGAGAAGGATTTGTTCTTTAACTGTCTGTGTTAGCAGAAAATTCATAAGAGCAGTAAGAAATTAAGTGTTTCAGTTTTATAGTGCTGTTTTGATTATAAAAACAGGATAAGTAACTGAAAACTCAGTATTTTGATCACTACATATTTACCACATCTGATGCTATGAATACATCTGGTAGCATGATCACATGTTTTATGGTTCCCATAAATATTCCTAATCCCTTAGAACTTTAGGTTATGCAAAATGGTATTTAACTTGCAAGACACATAACCCCAGAGATAAATGATAATCAAAGCTGTTCCAGCAGGAACCTGCTGCAAGACTAGACCTTCAAGCTGTTCTTTCTCCTGATCACAGAATCACAGACTGGTTTGGGCTGGAAGGGACCTTAAAGATCATCTCATTCCAACTCCCCTTCCACTACACCAGGTTGCCCAGAGCCCCATCCAGACTGACCTTGAACATTTCCAGGGATGACTTCCATTTTCTTTAAGAGAACTCTGCATTTTCATTATAGGCAACCCCAAACCTTAGTGGCCAATCAAGCAATAAGAATATTATCAGTGTGCATCCATTTTCACTTCAAATGTCTGAGTCACATTTCATTACTGAAATGAGAATTTTAGTAAGGTCACTATTTTGCTTCTGTCTCGTTAGTTTTATTACTAATTGCAATGATTGATATCTATTGTAAATATTAATATAAAGGCACTTACTTCAGGGTTACATTCAGGCCAAACTGTGATTCAAATCTACATTTTATTACATTTAATTGTGTTTCTCTGATACATGGTTCAGCCATCAGATTACACGGCTCATGCTAGGTCTCGAATTACTTGACTAGAGCTGCTAAGGAATTTAGGTAAATTCAAGATTCTCCTTTCCCCTGGAAACACAGATATGTCCTATTACAGTAAAATCAGTCCCAGCTGCTTACTCTGTATTGCAAGGTGTAGTGCGAGATGCAGAATCTGGACAACTCATTAGAAATATGAGATAAGATTTTCATCCCTTTTTTCATGAGGAGAAAAAAAATGAGGAGCAATTAATTTAGGGTTTTGTGTCTCTGCAATATCCCCCATTCAGAATTTCACAGCTGGAAGCTCACCACCTTTGCAACAAGTTTGGCAGAAAGACTGCAAGCTCTAAAGTTAAGAATCCACTACAACTGCATTTAGAAGGGAACTGGGGAAAACAAGGCCAGCATTAGCAGAATACTAATTGACATCATGGACTCTGAGAAGTTCATGTCAACCCTTCCAGCCTGCAGATCGAGACTAACCCAAACCAAAATAGAGTGTTCACCTCTGCTGTAAGATGACAAAGTTACTCTGGTTTGTCCTTGTAATGGCTATCTTTCATTTCCAGCAACTGAACTTCTTTGCCCATGAAAATCCTCAAGAGGTGTGGGTCCTCCATATAAGAAAAAATTCTGCATGGCAATTTCTCCAGAAACACTCTGAATATGAAAGCTCTATGGATTTAAATAAAAATGTGAAAAAGACAGAAAAAGGGAATAAATAGCCCTAATATATACTATATTAGGTACATTTCTTTTTTTTCTTTCAAGAATAGGTGCATTAAAAACAAAACAAAAACACCAAAACCCTCCAACAACAACAACATAAAAAAAACACACACAAAAAAAAACCCAAACAAACACAAAAAACCCACAAAAAAACCCACAAAACCAACAACACAGCATCACAGCAACATTTTCATAAAAGATGTTTAATACACTTGAAATGGATCTCTATTCAACCTTTATGCCCATTTCAAACAAAAGCTACTGCTGTGCAAATTGCTCTTTTACTTCATGGAACATGATGCCTAATAAAATCCTCCTGTTAAAGTTTTGCCTCCCAATTAAACATACGGACTAGTGCTCTCAAGAGAAAACCAAGAAACGTTTCCTTTGAGTTCTAGATCATGAGATTTGTTTTCTATCTCAAAGGCAGTGGATGCCAATAACCTTGATTCCTGTTGATAAGGACTTGAGAGGAACTTGCATTAAAGATATTCCCATCAGAGCATCTTAATTCACAGCTGAAATGAGAAGCACTGAAGGCCAGCAGGAAAAGCTGTCTCCCTGGGAAAAAGATTTGATCATGGTCAATTGGGATGATAGGAGTGATCAATGTGTACAATCTGTTTGTATGTTTTCAATACTTCCCATTCAAAGGGGTCAAGATCTCCATCCCCTGTGTAGATGCTGAGAGCACTCAGTGCCTAAAATAAAATCAAGAGCAGGAGGAGGTCTCATAGCATCTGAAGGAAACACTGTTCAGCCAACCAGTGAGAAAGAACAGCAGCTCTCTTTAGACTTCAAAAAAACCCCTCAAAGCTCTCATCTCTACTTCCCATTTCATCTAAGTTCTTGCAAATATTACAGTTCCACATCAATAAAATGCAATCAGGAATTTTAAGGGATTGTTCCTCTGTGTGTGTATATACATACACACACACACATATATATAAAGCCTTACAAGTAAAAAGAAAAAAAAAACAACTTCTTTCAATTCTACACATCCTTTAAAAGTGTCTTAACTACCTAATTACACTGTAAGAGTATCTAAGAGCTCCAGGCAATGCATTACTAAGAAATGCGTTTAAGTCTATTGTTCTAAGAAATAAAAATATATTTAGGACCTATAGCATGTGACGAGTTTAAAAATAACAAAAACAACCAGCCAAAAATAAAAAATCCTGAACAGCTCCTTTGTGTCTGTAAACAAGCAGGCTCTCTGGACCCCTGTCCCATGCTCCCATACCTTGTGACAGCTTCAAGTCACTGGCCTCTGCTTGCATGAAAAATTTGTTTTAAGGAGAACATTTCAAGAGACTGTTAATCACTGAGTATGGACAACAATGCGTTTTTTCTCAACATATGAGCCAGGTCCCCTTGGGAAGATTTTGGCAAACTACGTCAAGAGAGAGTTTCTATGCTATTGGTGTGGTTTGTGCCTCTGCTAATTCCTACTGCCCACATTTCCCCCAGTGCTAACCCCACAAAGTGGGACCAGCTTCTGAGCTTAGAAGATGGATTGCATCAAGATGCGCACTTTTGAAACCATGCTCACATTTGGGTTTTTATTTTCTCTGAATATATGAGGTTTGCAGGATGCTTTCCTCACAAACAGGAAAGTTAAGCTAAGTCCAAGGCCATGTGCACTGGCAATGCATCCTGAACCAGTGAGACCTTCTGCTCTCCAAAGCTGAATTACTGCAGGCAGGATGAAGCTCTTCAAGGCTAAATTGTTTTGCGGGATGCCTCTGTCTGCCAGCATCTGCCCACTGCTGCACTGAGGAGATGCTGGCAGGCTGTGCAGACAAGCTGGGTCCTTAAGCAGCAGGAGCCACAGTTATGCATGGGGACATGGGGCCAGGAAGCTCATTCAAGCTTGGCACCAAGCCACATTAGGATGGCACCTGACAGAATACTGCAGTGATTTTGTTACCTGCATCAGCCTTCTCTCCAAACACCTACTTTGCCTTCGCTGAGGTACAAAAACACTTCTGATTTTCTAGTTTCCTGCACTGGGGTTCAGTACAACCCACGAGCATATGGTGCAATTTTACCCTGCAACACTCCATCCATGGCTAGTTTGTTTTTAGGAACGTAAAAGGTGATGTGTCTCTTGTTACAAAACTGCTTTATGCATCTCATCTGCCTGACACGAGAAGTGGCCTGGGCAATTGGGATTACTGCTAATGATGCAGTTACCACCAACACACAGATTTCTGTTGTTGCCTTTCCTGGCTTATTTATTTTGCTTATTGCTGAACCTAAAGTGCAACTCTATATGGTTATAAATAGTATAACAAGGATGCAGCTGGGTTGTGACCTCCTCATATAATAAGGAAATACTCTTATTCTATCACAGAATTGTACTACCATGAGCACCAGGATGATTTGGCCCTTTGCCTTTTCACCCTTGTAATACATACAGATCACATTTTTAAGTAAACAGCAACATTTTATAAAAATTACTCTTCTTCCCCCTTACTCCTTTTAGATTCTGAAATTCTTTACCTTTTCCCTGTCATATTGGCTGTGACAACCAGTATCATCTGCTGCATCACTTCTGGGTGAACTAGAACAGCAAGCCAAGCCAGCTGCATTTGCCAAGTAAAACCATACCTACCCAGCCAAAAAACCTTCCAGATCTGCATGTTAGCGTTAAAGCTGGATAACAAGACAGTGCTTATCTATTACAGTAGATAGCAAATACTTGCATGGTAACTATGTCTGCTGAAATTGTAGATTTTTGTGTTCCAAAATTCTGATCTTTCAAAATAATCATAACTGCTGCCAACAGATTTAGACGGTAAAAGCATTTTCATGTGAGAGTAAACTTACTGATCATATTGATCAAAGCAAGCATCTCTGTGCTTGAATTTTGGAGTTGTTGCTGTCTGCATATGAAAATGCTGAAGAAAAAGCTGCGCTGTGTCTATCAGAATTTTCAATAGCAATACCAAAACTTCTTGCTTGTGGTTTCTCAGTGGCTCTTAGAGACAGCAGTGCAAGCTTGCAGCTCTTCCAGGCAGGAGAGAAGGCATTAAACACTGGCTTTCTGAAACACTGAAAGGGATGGCAAGCCAGAAGGCAGACAGGAGGAGTAATTCTGAATGCCTATTTGTATGCACTGCAAATACGTTCGCGCAGTTTTCCTCGTGCCAGTGTCTTAAGAGACAGCTCAAGTGACGTGAAGCCAGCTGTGCCAGGCCTGGCAAGGGCATCCCAGCCAGCGTTCTGTGCCCAGATGTAAAACATAAGACATCATCTGTGGAAAGTCAGTTTGCAAACAATTCCTAAGGGAGCTTCCGAATGCACTGGTGAGCAATGCAAAGACTGCATAAACCTACAGACCACGTCATGTGCAGACCTATAAAGTAGATGCCAAATCTAGGGTTTTCCTAAAGATACCAGCTCTAATCCCTAGCCTTAGGGCAACTACTTCACACCAGATGTAAAAATTCAAGGAACAACTGCTAGGGAAGCGGATAAAAAAAATTGAAAAGGTACATATGCAAGTTAGTTACTGGTATCACAAGGTTCAGATGAGAAAGATCATTTACAAGGCAAGTCCCCAACCAGCTGACATATAACAATAATATTAAGTCAAAGAACACCAGAAATTGAACTGCAGAATCAAGTTGCGCCAGGGAACTGAGAAGTGGCTGATACAGAAGAGTAACCAGCAGCAATTAGTACAGCAGCCTACACAAGATGCTGCCCTGATACCTGTTGGTATCTGGTATATAGACACAGGGAGATGCTGAACATTCTGAGATGCTGTAGAACCACAGTGTGGTCTGATACAAGGCCCTGAAGCAAATCTATGCAGGAGGTAAAACTCCTGAACTATGAATGAAGATTTTTTTCCTTTACTTATCCAAAAATTAAAGAATAGTCGTAATTCATCACCAGCCTTCGCAGTGAAGAAAAATTTACTTGCAATGGAATTAGAAGTCTCTGTTCACTGTATATACATATGTACTGAAAGAGCAGTATTTCCAATATTGCTGTACTAAAAACAAAGTTCACCCCTTGATGACAACATCATAAGACTCCATAGCATATTAACAGAGCAAACTTACTGTTGGGTGATGTTGAAGGTGGTCCCACCAGATGTCCCTCCAAAGCAGTCACCTTTCATTCTCAGGCTTTTTAGCTTACTTACTAAGTGATCAATTGGTTTCTTTGGTGGTTCACACAAGCTCCATGTAGCCTAATCAAGTCATGTTCCTCAGTATATTATTGCAATAAACCCAGAAGCGCAATTTTAAGCTAAAATGCTCCAGCTGACACTGCTCTTTCTATAAACTTTTTATGCCAGGTGGACAAAGATAAAGGCTGAGTAAGGGAAACTAGTGCAAGTGATCAGTAAGGACAGCTGGGGAGAATGCAACATAAGGAGAGCAGCTGAAACCAGCTGAATACTTGTCTTTCAGTGTAATACTAACTTGGAAAGAAAAGTGCAGTTTAGTATTCTCTCAGCCTCCAGAAGGGAGTGAAAAGCATTAGATGGTCTTCTGACAACATGAAGCATAAACAGCCTGAGGAAATAGTGTTGGCTCATCAATATATCTACCAAAGGAAAGTAATGCTGCTGAGCCTGGAGTATTTCAATAGCAGTTCAGCCTACTGATCTAGTTAACAATTTTGTTTCCGTTTGCAGGTTTTGCTGGACTGTGTTCTCAGTAAGGTCACCCCAGTCCAGGGAAGTTTCCATAACACAGTACAAAGTTTTTTGGGGGAGCACACCATGCAGATACAGTGCAGATCTCAGTATCTCCAGTTATTCAGGTAATGGTTACCAAGCATGTGTTGTTGCTCTGTAAAGGTAGTTAGATTATTCTTAGTGATTAAAAACATGGAGGACTTCATACATCAAAAACCATCTCTGGATTCTCTGAAAGGAAGATGAACCATCACACAGAGACACAGGGAGGAAAGTATGGTAACTCCCCAGCATGTTTCATTCACAGTGAGGTATCAGATGTGAAGAACTGGCAGAATAAACCCAGAGCCTCAACTCATGGAAGTCTTCAAGAAGCTTTTTGCAATCTAACCATGATCTCTTTGCTCTTCCTCATACAAGTGGGCAGATATACACACCTTCTGCAGGTGTGATGGGCTAAAGTAGTTGGATCCCTCTAAGTAATAAAAATAATAGAACTTCTCATTTTGCTTTCAAATGCTAACTTAAAAATGCAGATATATGAACTGGTGAAAAGTCTCTGCACCATTAGATGCTACTGCTCCTTTATCTTCAAGGTCTTTGATGTTGTATTGTTATGTATGAGGAGTTAAAGAGTGTTAATTACTGCTCATACATAGCAGCAACTGCTGCTTCTTGAATTCCAATAAACCCTTTGATATCAATGTATGAATATTATAGGAGACACTGTCCCATTGAAGTGACGAAAAAGACTGGCAAAAGAGAAAACCATGTGTAGATCAGCAGGCAAATGGGACGAATTTGCTGCAGAGGGAGCTACCATAACTCTTGTTAACTCTGTCCGTTTTCATCTAGGTCACTTAGGAAAGGCAGAGGCACAACCTCACATCCCCAGCAATAGAGAAGAGTGGCAATTCATGGGGGACAAAACAACTGAGGAAGGCATCTGGCACACAGGAATAGCTACATTACGGGAGGCTGCTCAGAAGCAAACAGAACTTCAGGTGGAAGGAAAAATTTTGGGAACCATTTATAACACAGATTTCAGCAGTGACTGGGAAAGAAGTTCTTATCTATATTGACCTGGTAGGAAGGCAGGGCAGAAGAACCTGAGGTACATGATCTCTCTATTCTCAGGGAACTAAAGAGAGTATCCCATATGTAAAAATTAAGAGGCTGAAGTCCCTATTACAAGGATCAAGCAATCAGTTGCCACCTTGATAACTGTTTTAACCTCTACATCCACAATGTCTGCAGCTTTTGCCTTTCCTGCCAGCTCTACTGAGGTATTTTTTCATTTTAACCATGTATCCAAGTGCCTATAGGTACTGAAGCAGGACCCCTGTGTTTCTGGCTCACTTACTTTGGGAAATGTGGTGGGCTGCCCACTCACCAGAAGAGAGGTCCTCACCACACCTCGGACCAATTCTGACCCATAGCTCAAGTCCTGC
>NW_008236769.1:8674761-8754365 GCF_000691975.1 Corvus brachyrhynchos | reverse complement strand
TGCTGAACACAGCAAGTGCACAGACAGAGCTTCAAGCCTTTCTCCGGAGAAAGGGCAGTCAGAGACCTCCCCTCCAGCTGCCTTGTACTTATTAGCAGAGACCACAGGGATGTGGCAGAACAACCATCATGTCAAGGGCCTACTGCTGACTTGGCAGTCTCATGTTCTTCCAAATCCAGCTGTACCATACACTCCTCAAGCACTCAGTACCCCTTTTATCTAAGCACTTATTTTCTGTCCAAAGTAGCCCAAATCCCCATTATTTTTCTTCCAATTGGAGCCCCTGTGTTTCCACCAACACCCAGCTGTCAAATACCCACACAACCTGTATGATCTTAATGCACACATTCAGTCTCACAAACCCATTTTTAGTGCCACCCACATCCTGGTGACTAAGTACCCCATCCACATACAGCTTTCCTGTCAGATGCCTCTAAGCTCTCCCACTTGTTTGCAGGAGAGGTCAGTCAGGGGCTGTATCTCTTGTACACTTCGCAGGGTCTGATGTCTCCCATCCCTTCCCTACATGTACAATATTTTGAGCAAGATTCACTGATGAAAATCCAAATTTTTATTATAAATTCACTTACATATAGATAGATTTTACTTCATAAACCCAGACAGAACAACCTGAATAGTATTTGACAGTAATTTTTTGGCTTTACCTAGCTAAAAAAACCCATAATCTTTTTTACTGTGGGGGGATGAGGATGTGTGTTGAAGTGATATTTTCCCAAAGTAAGCTTAACAAGTATAGCATTACAGCTATTTATAAAATTAAATTCTATGGCTGACAGTTTTTCTGCAAGCTCAATGCTTCCTATGATTAAGATCACTTTGCTAGAAGTCAGAAGTTCTATACTAACAAAGTCACAGATGGAAACTGAAGTATAGCACTGAAAAGTATTGATATTCACCATTACTAGCTCAGATTAAAACAGCTAACATGTTCTCCCAAAGGTGGACAGGTTATCAACAGCAAGACTGAATAAAAAACAAACCTGCATGTACTTTAAGATACAGTAACAGGAATCCCCAGTCCCAGGTACAAAAATAGCATGCCCTGCCTGAAGTTTGCTACATAAACCCATGACAACATTTAATACAAACTGTGCTTCTGCTAACAAAACCTGTTGAAATTATGATTATGGAAATTCAGGCATAATCATAATTGATGCACCTCTTCATCATAAACTGAGCCCATGCTCATGACAAACTCCCAACCTTACATTTCCTTTTGGGTCAGCAGGACATGGTCATACTCTCCTCACTAAAAATTCATTAAATTATTTAAGCTTGGCTAAAGGAGATCTGTATCTGTTCAGAGGCTTTTATTTTACTTGTTTGCTAGCATTATTTATTGATTTATTTACAACTGGATATAGGAGGCAGGTGAACACTTTCCCCTATTATTTGTCAGCATCTAGTTTTAGCCAGATACAAGTCTGCTGTTGCAAAGCTCCTTGTCTATCAGCAGTGCAGCCCTGCCCTTCTTGCTACACACAGTCCTGTATCAATTTTTCTGAGTATTGGTTTCAAGTGGCTGTCACTAATTGATTAATAAGGGCAGAGGACAAAGCTGATGATGCTAATGACATCAAAGAAATTAGAAAGAGTCTATGACTTCCAATGAAAGGGAAAAAAATTACATATAAGTGAAGATCCATAAAAGCAGATATGTTCTTAGATAAAATGATCTAAAAAAAAATTTACCTGGAAATACCTTCAGTATCTACAATCCTTAGAGCATTTGCTATAGTATATATCTGCATGCACAAAGGAATGACAGAGATTCTTAGGACAGCTTTACTGTTTTACTTTAAGTAAAACTAGTAATATAGGGAACAACAAGTCTTCATGTTTAGTCATCTATGATCAGAAGTTGTTTCTAGAACTTTAGAGGTGACTGTTTTCATTAGCACGTAATTAATGTCCCTTCTAAATATGTAAATCAGAGACTTTATAGACACCTCTCTCTATCAAAATCATATTCAGCATATTCTAAACTGGGAGACTAGAACCAGCCTATCCTGTCATTTAACCATCAATTAGCCTGATTTTAAAATGCAGAAAATAATCTCTTCTGCCATAGAATTCAGTAGAAAGTGCAAGTTATCAGCATTCAGGAGATCTAAGTTTTTTCTGTTTAGCAACCTACATTAATTTGAAAATGTATAACCTGCTGGGCCCAAACCTTGAGTAAATGACTTGTGACTTGAACAACATCTTCCTGAACATAATTAAGAACATTCACTGGTAACAGAGCACTTAACAAGGCACCAGGGGGCCTATATGTAGCCGACAAATAGGAAAATTCAATTATTAAGTTGTAACTTCACACAACCTACAAGCAATAAGCTGCTGGACACAAAGATGAGCCAAAAAAGGGAAGAAGGAAGGGAGATTTGCTGCAAGGGAAGGGATTTGGAGAGATTTTGTTATTCATAAATGGATCATTATTTTAAAGTCAGGACATCTCTACTCCATCCTCTGAACTCTTCTCTCTTAGGCTTCACTATAACCAAGCCTTCATACCACATTCTTTCCTATACAAAAAGGCAGCAGCCAAAGCAATACCAGCACTAACAAAGCACATTTACAGCAGAATGTGAACTGCTGGACATTGTGGTTTGCAGAGCAAAAATATCAAAGGAAGAAATGTACCTGGCAATGCAAACTGTGGCTACTGATTAACTTATAGACAAGTGCAGCCTCCCCTCCAGAAATCAGCAGATTTCCACAAAGGCTTTCAGAAAGTTGAAAAACACACCTCAAGGCACAGAGCAAAAATCAAACCTGTCTCTATCCCCTCAAACACTTCAGGTTCTGATGAAGTCCTCTCCACTCCCACCGATGCAATGCATCAATGATTCTCAATACTGTACATAAATACCATATATTGAAATTCTGCTATAACTGGAGGAGGAAATGAACCTTGCCTTAGATTTCCCACAGAAAGAAGGAAAACCATAACTCAAATGTTTGAAGTTGCAGGATAAAAGGTATTTCTAAGGGTATATGGACAAATCTGTAATAGACAGAGATTGTTATTGTTTATTCTCATATGCAACGTGAACAGAAATCAATAATTACAAAGTACACTAAAAATGCCAGCCACGGGAAATTTAATTCGGCAACCAGAAAATGCAACTGTACATTCAGGACAAATCCTACCAGACCGAGCATCTAGCAGTGTCATGCTGAATGCCCTTGTTCTCACTGACACAATTCTTCTGGGGTCCTTAGTGAAGCACAGAAGCAATCCTTCGATTGCTTTCTTTCCTTCCAATCTAACAAGAAGTGTGGCCTACACAGAAATACAATACGGGACAAGTATATATTGCCTAACATCTTTTACTTCAGTTTTCCATCATGCACATCTTTTTATGTGTTAAATAGTGCTCCAAAAGTGCTCATTAACTAATACTTGTAAAAAGTTTTGAAGATGAACATTAGTAGATAGTGATGACTGTTATTATCCAAGAAAAAAGCAGGGGTCACCAAGTGCTGAGTAGATTTATTCTGCATGATAAAAACTTTACAAATTTTTTCCCATCTCTCTAAAAATTCTCCCAAATCATGAGAAGATGTTGCAGGAAGGATATACTACTTGTCAAGCTCTTCCAATGCCATTTACTGATACCAAAACATAATACCAAATATAGTTGTGGGGAAGAAAATGTTTTAAAAATAAAAAGTTATTCTTCTATTTAAGTCCAGCACAAAATTTCTACTGAAAATGTATGTTTTGAAAATACTGATGGGTAGAAACACATCAATCATATATTGGACTGAGGTTTGTGTTTGGTTCTACCAGTGTGTTAATTCTGTTCACGGGTGACATGCAGACATATCTCTGCCTCTATAACAGAACTGAAACAGGTTTGCAGTAGTTGTTACTTTATTGCAACATGAAAAAAGATGATAAAGCAACACATCTGTTGAGAAAACATACAGGAAAATGTTCATGCTGCTGCAAAGACCCAAACCATCCAAGTGCAGGATGATTTCTCACTGCAGTAAGACCACGTGGATGGACATGCAAAGAACATCCTAATTTAAGCTGATCTGTAGGCAGGCAGCTCTTCTCCAACAGCAAGGACTGAGGATTTATCACAATTCCCTGTCTGTTCTTTAAACAGAGAGTAAAATGGTACAGAAACCTGAAAATGCATCTCCTAGCAATGGCAGCTAATTACCATTCAGGCTCCGGCTCCTATCCCAGCTGCTCAAGGATAATTACCCCTAATGAAAGTGGTGGTGCAGGCTTCTTGGCTCTGCTAAGTTGTCTTAGAATAACAGACGGCCAAAGATGTTTGGCATTCAGTACACCTTGCCACAGAGGAACACTATTGATCCACGTGCCATGGCATCATATTCAGACTGAGAAATTCATTTGTGAAAAACATATGATACACTCAAAAGCAGAGGAAAACATCACTCCCCAAAACCAGACAGCTCCTGTGTGCCAAGACTGTCTGAAATGCAGCCTGCCCTGGATGGCACAGCTCCTTAACACAAAGCCGTTTGAGGTGACAAATGAGTAATGCTCTTGTTTACAGAGAAGTTAGGACAGATGAGGGTGCTAACAGACACAGCAGGCTCAGGTGTGGTTGAGGCAGACCCTGGTCTCTTTGGCCACTTTGGCCACTTTGGCTGTTACTGTTATACTGTACAAAACATTTCTCGACATGGTAAAAACATGTTTTTGTCCACAGAGTTTATTCCAGCTCACATTGCCCTTCAGCTCTCTATTTGCTCTTTCCGCAAAACATCCAGTGAGCATCCTATCACTACTTGTGTTCCCCAGGAATCAGTGTCAGGCCAGTCCTGTTCAATGTCTTTACTGATTAACTGGTTGAGGGGATCAAGTGTACCCTCAGCAAATTCGTGGACTGCACCAAGATGGGCAGAAGTGTTGATCTGCTGGAGTGTAGGAAGGCTCTGCAGTGGGATCTGGACAGGCTGGATTGATGGGCTGAGGCCAATGGCAGGAGGTTCAACAAGGCCCAGTGTCGGGTCCTGCCCTTGGGTCACAACAACCCCAGGCAGTGCTACAGGCTGGGGCAGAGTGGCTGGAAAGCAGCCTGGTGGAAAAGGACCTGGGTGTGCTGGCTGACAGCAGCTGAACATGAGCCAGTGTGTGCCCAGGTGGCCAAGAAGGCCAGCGACATTCTGGCTTGGATCTGGAATAGTGTGTCCAGCAGGACCGGGGAAGTCATTCTACCCTTGTACTCTGCAGTGGTGAGGCCACATCTCAAACGGTGTGTCAAGTTCTGGGCCTCTCACTATCAGAAAGACACTGAGGTGCTGGAGCGAGTCCAGAGAAGGGCAACAGAGCTGGTGAAGGGTCCTAAACACAGGTCCTACAAGGAGTGCTGAGTGAGCTGGGGGTGTTTAGTCTGGAGAAAAAGAGGCTCAGGGGAAACCTTCTTGGTCTTTACAACTACCTGAAAGGAGGCTGTTGCCAGGTGAGGATTGGTCTCCTCTCCTAGGCAACTACTTACAGGACAAGAGGGCATAGCCTCAAGCTGTGCCAGGAGAGGTTCAGACTGGACATCAGAAGGAATTTCTTCATGGAAAGGGTTGCTAAACATTGGAATGGACTGTCCAGGGAGGTGGTGGAGTCACTATCCCTGGGGGTGTTCAAGAAACAACCAGATGTGGCACACAGGTGGCAAGGTGGTGATCAGTCAAAGGTTGGACTCTATGATCTCAGAGGTTTCTTCCAAACTAAATGATTCTGTGATTCTGTCTTACAGTTTCAGCTCAAGAGAAATGATATCAATATTTCATCAAGGTATTTTCCTCTGATGGCTTTTCCTTACATGTGCTACACAGCAAATGGCTGCATAATATTTGCCTGTGGTTTTGAGAAGGAATGATTCTCATTAGGTCTAGCAGAAACAGTAGAAAAATAATGCTGCTCGTCCTTTTCTACACAGCCATAAACAACACAGATAAACCAACGTCAAGATGCAACTTTGCATAACAGAGCTGGAAACTGAAAGGGAACATTTCCAGAACATTTTTGCAGGGAGAGAGCAGTCTCGGGAATTAACAGAACAGAGCAAATACTATATGATTTCATCTTACTTTGAGTTTTTCAAATAAATGTACCCTTTTTTTTCTTTTTTTTTTAACCTTGAAAATATATAATTAGTGACTGCAATACCAAGACAGAGCAGAATGACACAGAAATGAAGATACAGAGACAAGGGAGAAAGATATACTCTTAGACAAAATGTGAAGCACACAGGATCGTCAATAACATGAATTGATGAGCCGGAGAGATATGAAAAATCTGTTCCAAAGAATAGAAGAAATAAGGAGTTCTCTGACAGCAAGAAGACTTTTTGATTTGCCAAGGAAGTGGTCATCAAGATGAGAGCACAGGAAGCTGGGAAAAGTGACAGAGAAAAATACGAATTGAGAATGTGGAAGATTTGGGGAACCTCTCCAGCTTTTTTATTTTTTTGAATGTGAAAACCATCAAGTCCTATTGTTATTGAGATGAAATGACATTTTTGCCTTTAAGTATGAAAAAGAAAAGGAATGACGAAGGAGTAAGTACTATGATGAACAGCTATGAACATAAAGTCAATAAAAACAATGGTTGAGAGAATATCCAATCAATACACAAACTAATGTTATAAATAATATTTTGGACATAATACTAACTTTTTTCAGTTTGCATATGGCAAGCCTCAGTAATGCTGAAATTTATATCTATTTGGCAGTTACGTATTACTGGCCACTTTCTATCCCTGTCTTTGGAAAAATCAAGTACTTCCTAGCAGTTGAGACTAGGAGTCACACAATTCTTTTGATGCAACACTGCATGTTTTGCATTCTCCCTGTGTTTGGTTGACAGTTACATTCAGAATTTGCCTAGAGGGATGCCTAATTTGATGGTCCTTAATTCCACAGAATTTGAATACCACATTACTAACTTTTACTTATACTTCACAAATACTGAGAAATATAATGTGAGACCCCAGAGACTGCAGGTTCCTACCACAGCTGAATTTTAACATCCTAAGTTATGAGTACACACTGTCACTTACAGATTTAAAGAATACATAAGTGATTTGCAATTAAATAAAAGCCTTCTGTGCTAAGGTCTGGGACAAAGATGGAAAAAAAATCAGAAGCATTCTTGGTGCTCCTTCCAGTATCTTAGTAGTAAGTGGTCTCAAAACACTGGATGACTTCATTAAGAAGTGGCATGGTTAAACTGCAAAGCATTTCACTATACATAGAGCATCTGCAGACAATGCTGTACAACAGAAACTAATTTAAATCTTAACTCCTTAGATCCCTGATATGGTAGGTTTGTCTTTGCTGAAATTTAGGAAATTATGTGAATGTTATTCCAAATCCCACACGTGTGCTTCAGACAAACACCTTGTGCTTAGAGCATTTCAGGAGGTGCACACAGACAAACACAGCCCTATTTAGAAACAACTTACTCTGCATTGATAGTACTCACACTTAAGTCTTTTTCTTTCTCTTAAGAAAGCTGTCAACTGGCTGATAAAACTTTCTTTGCTGTCCCTTGGAGATTACCAGTTTATCTAAGATTCTTCCCAATTACAGCATAAAAGAACTCTCCAAGTCCTCACACATTCACTCCATCCACGTAGCATGACGCCCCAGCTCTGGTTAGGAAGGGAAGAGGACCTTTACGCTTGCAGGTTCTGCACACAGGGTGATATGTGACATTGCCACCTAGTTCTCAATAAAGATCACCCACTCCACTGCACTCAATTTGCTTCCCATCAACTGTAACAAATGTTACTTATTCCTCTACTCTAGGGGAGAAAAAACAACCTTAACTAAATTGGGGCTGCAGGTGAACTCCATGAACTCCAAATAATGAACACACCAAATTACTTTTCTTTTAACCTTGTTCCCCCCCCTACAGCCCTACCACAAAGCCTGGTGATCTGAGAAGTGAGATGTAACCTGCAAATTTCTGCACCATGCAGCTGGCAGTGAATCCTCCCTTGAAGCCCTTATGTAGGTGCTTACTGCTTCAGTCACAGCCTCATCTGATCTGAATGGCAAGGGATGTAAATTAAAGGATCAACAGCATTCAAAATTACAGTCTTCTGTGTCAGCTAAGTGTAAGGCAAAGCAATAGCTCCAGTCCACTTCAATTAGTTTAATTCCCATTTGGAGTGCATCCACCCTCCATCTCAGTGAACAGCTCTGTTGCCTTGTCTCTCTGCCAGACTACTTGGCCTTCTTACGTGATGATATACATGGAGAAGGATGATTTCTAGGACACAAACCACAAGGTACAGTTTATTTTACTACAAGAAAGTCATGGCTTTGTCAAGGATTCTGAACTCTCCCACACAAGTAGGTTTGTCCTGTTTCACAACAATGCCTGGGCCTAATTTAACACATCACTTTAATTATTGCTAAAAATCAAATAAGCAGCACATTATTTTTGTCTCCTGAGAGGACTGCAATTTACTTCTCCAAAAATAATATAATTCACAGCAAAATTGAAGTCCCAATGTGTATAATAATTGTCTAAAACATACCCACCACTGTCAATCAACCAAAGTCTATCTAAACCATTCTCTAATACACCAGATAATTTAAACACTAAAATAAGCCTTTAAAATCGCATAGAATAAATACAATACCTCATCCAAGACAAAGTGATTATCATTTTCATTTCACTCCTTAGACAGTTCCTAATAGGGCCTACTCTCCTAACATGTGTCTGCAACATCCGTTAAGGATAATGGGAACAATGCACACGAACCAAGTGGGAGACTACAATTCACGTTTTCTGGTAAGGACCAGACTGTGACCTCCCTTGCCACACAAGTCTAGAATAGCTCAGCTGAGCAGTAACTCCACACCTTGGCAAATGAAAGCAGACCAGAATCTTGCCCTAGATTGCTAGTATTTACAGAACACTAATGAAATCAAGTATTTAAGGAAATAGCTTGAAAGAAACCTTGGAAATCTTCATGCAATACAGAGAAAAAAAAGGAAAATATTGTGACTAGATGAAGAAAATAGAATACAAATCTACTGCAAGTTTATGTACTAATAGACTGACATTTCTAGATAACTATAAAATAGGTGTGAGTTACCCCACAGCTGCTGGAGGTGTCATTCTCCTTAGTGTTCTCAGTTGCAATATCAATTTAAGTCAACCTAATCTTTTGTAATAGATGCTGTTTCCCAAGTTAAAACACACAGCCCCCTGGAACACAAGCACTGGACAAATGCTACCTGTAAGCTGCAGACTCTCCAGTGCAATTGTAATACCTGAACCCAGCACTGTATCATTATTATAACCCATCCATAGCTCAGAGATACCAAGCAGAAATACACCAGCCTAACTGACAAGGTACTCTTCAGCTGTAGAGATGGCTTATACAGAATCCCATTACACTCAGGACAGGGAAATTATATAAGGAGCAAGAAATCTTCATGTGGTATGGGGGAAACTATTCTTTTTCACAGACTGAGCTACTCATATCACCTTTCATTTATTTAACACAGAAATTGGTACCAGAACTAGCAGACTGTGATGAGTTGTTTCATTTGTGGAGCCATGGTGTTAGCAATGGTTCATTGAGATTATTTCTCATAAACTACCACTAAAGTACTCTTTGTAATCATCTGGAGCAATTAAGCATAAATTAAGTTACATACAGTGTACCAAAGTAAGTTATGTACTGTACCAAAAATGACATTGGGAAAAAAACGTTTGCATATATTAACTCTGCTGACCCCTGTGACTTTACATAAGGAAGAATCTGGAGCTAACAAAAAAGATGACTTGATCAGCAACTTGGTGCTACGGAAAAAAAAAATAATATTTTAATCCTATTTAATTTAAAATACATTTATGAAAGGCATTCATCCTAATCCAGAATCTTTTAAATTATTTACTGAATATCAAAATATCTTGAATTAGAAAAGCCACTTTTAAAACCTTCCCAAATTGAAACAAAGGCATTACTACACATCTGGCAAAGTTCTGCTAGAAATGCTGTTGTCCTGCTGCAAACAGCCCCTTCTGCTGAACAGCAAGGAAGAGAATTTGGTCCTTTTTTAAAAACTCTGTGCAGATTATAAGAAAGCTTGTTTCCAAATGTTGAGGGTTTACATACATGTGCCTCCACTGTACATAATATATGCTCTAAACCATCTGTAGAAAACTGAACACCAGAAGAATCACATATTTCAGTGTAAAAACTAAATGAATACATGGAATCATTTCTCTGTCTTCCTTGTCTGTGTTTCCCTGTGTCTATGTTGTCTATGTCTATATTCAAAAGGGATGAGTGCCATAATTTTGAAATGCATACATAGTATTTTAAAAATAAAGAACAAATGTTTTCTAAAAATGTATGTAAGTTAAGTATTTCTGATACTTCTTTTTTGATGCTTTTTTAAAGATTCCATTAAAAATACCATATTTAAAATAAGTTTTCTCTTTCACTTCAAGAGAAGAGCAGATAAAACTAAAAGTCTATTTAGTTTGATCAAAAAACAGCACAAGATAAACAATATACCTCTACAAACCAAAAAACCAAATGTATGTCTAGTAAGTTAAATATCATAAGCACTAGAGAAAAAGCCAAAGTGGTTTCCCCTTTAAACAGACAAACATTTTCTGGTCCTATACCACCATAGTCAATGGAAATCTGTCCGGTAGTATTAAGCTTATAGTCTTTACAGTCTGCAAGATAATAAAAATACTTATCTTCAGTAATCAGCATTTTGTTTAAATCCACAAATAATTAAGTACTTTTGTACAGTCAAAAGCATTTGTCAAAAAACTATTATAATCACCAATTATCCTTTTAAGAAATTATACTGTATCAGCTAGAAAGCCTTTTCCCTTCTGTAAGAGCAGCTTCACATGCCCTGTCAAGTTACAGGAATCACATATAAGTGCTTACATGTAAGTGGATCTTACTGTTACAGGGAGCAATCTACAAAATCCTCACTTTCATGAGTAGGTTTCATGAAATATTTTCATGTCTTTAGGCTCTCTATTTTACTCTCATTTTGATTACAGCTGCTGATATGTTTGTGTATTAAATGTATAGGGCTCAGATCATCAGAAAAAAAACAGAGTATGAATTTTGCTTTGTTCAAGAAGTGTTTGTTGTGAGCCACAGAGATTTGCACCCAGAGTTTTATATTGTTGAGAAGATTCTGTGTGTTTCACAAAAACCTGGGTAATAGGTTGATAACAGCCTGCAATGCCAGTTTGATGACTGATGAGAAAAGATAGTGTGTTCAGAATCAAATACCATCCCTAGAGATTTCCCATAGCATGTATAGAGTAATTTGAGACAGTCATCATGATTTCTTCAGCTATTTTCCATCCCTCCTAAAAAGAACAGGATTGACAGATGTGAACATTTAACACACTTCAGCTTTTCCTTATGACCTCTGATACAGCCACCCCCTGTTCTTTATTATTCTAGTATGTGCAGAAACTGTGTGTTGACTGAAAATCATTTGTGGTGGCTTAATTCATGGATGGATTCTATTCTATCCTACTCTGAGCTGTTCTATATCCACAAATAGCTGAAGACATTCAACACCTTTTACCTCTCACTGATTTACCTCCAAAGAGAAGCTACTCAGGGACTGCCAATAAAAGGTTCTTGCTTCTCTCTGATTTATTCACTTGCTAGAAAGGCATATCAAGTTTCTAAACACTCAAACACAGGAGTTCCAACAACACAGAGAAAATAAATTCCATCTTTGACCTTTTTTAAACTGCTCTTATAGCATCATTCTGTAAGACTGAATTTATTATTCTACTCAATATATTCCATTCAATGGCTGTAAGACATTAGCTAGGATTAAAATCAGGTCAACAGCACTAAGAATAAATAGCACTTTAACCTGAGGAATACAAAGGCACCAAAACACCCCAAAATGGTCATAACTGATCTGTTTGCTCTAGGATTCAATATTCTTCATGGCAAGCTGATGGTCCTCGTGCAGTTTTTATGAAGAGTCACAATGAACACCATTTAAAAGATCAATATTTATAGAAGGACATGATGAGGTCAGGCCAGGCTTTCAAGGTGGAAATGACATTCCTGTTATTTATGACATGATAATACCCAGGGCCTCTGGGTATGGTATGACGTGATAATAACCTGGGCACTGCTGTGTTAATTATTTTACAAAGAATGGGAGCTAAATGGAGCCATCACATGGAAAAATATGTTAAATATATAGGTAGATATAGATAGAGAATGGGCCAGAACCCCAGGGTCACAGCACCTCACATGAGAATTTGAGTCCATACAGTTGATCAATTTATTTACTGATCTGCCCACAACACTAAACACCTCTTTTAAATAAGTTCCTTTTTAAATTAGTTCCTCCCTTGCAGGTAGTATATCTGTGCGTTAGCTGTACATCACACCATCCAGGCAAGTAGGGATGTCACAGAGAATAGCTGCACCTAAAACCTTAATCAATGATGACAGGAGTAGAGTATTTCCAGTTAGGTTCATCTCCAGTCAAGGTGGCTGAACAATACCAAGATCTGTAACACTTTTTCCCCTTCCCCACCTACTCTCTAAATATGGATATTACATAAAAATATGGATATTACATATGGATATTACATATGGATACCCGAATTAGAGATGCATGCACATCCCAACTCATTATCTGGATATGTTATTTGCTATTTCAGCTGAAAATCCTCTATCGCTCTGCTTGCCAATGGAGTTAGATGCAGACCTCCTGACCTGACGCACGAGGTCTCCAGTACGTGCTGAAGAACTAAATCTGCCTTCTGGTAGCTCAGGCAGCCCTAAGCGCTTGGTGGGTGAAGCACTGTGGCAGGAAAAGCAGCACATTGTTGGCGTCGAGCCCCACGATCGGGGGATTCCTTTGGGATCGGCGCGGGTTCCTTCGGGCTCTGGGAAAGCGCCGAACCCGGCCGGCAGCTCCCCGCGCCCTCTGCTGGCCGCCGCACGGAACAACGAGCCACGGCTCGGGGGCTGGCTCAGCTCCCGGCCCGGCTCCCCCCGTCCGCGCCGCCCGGGCAGGTGGAGAGGCCTGGCCTCTTCTCATTGAAGAGCTGCGATAATCGTCAAGTTGCACACCTGAGGTTATCCAGTGACAGGTGTGTTAGCTTGTGACAGACAGCAGATATTCAGGTGTATTTTGGGGTGAGCTATGCATGTACTACGCTTCTAAATTTAACAATCGTGCTGACCCTGTTTTCAGCAAATACATGGCTCCTTCTCTGTGGCATTTTTCTTGGACTTCAGTATAATATTAGTGATGAAAACCAACACTAGGGAGGCAGTCTGGTCTAGTGGCCAGATAAACTTGCCCTGGAGCCTGGGTTCTGTTGGCTGTGCCCCTGCCCCAAGCAGGTGACTGCTGACATGCATTATTTACACTGCAGTAGCACCTGGAGACCTCCAGAGCAGGGCAGGGTGGGGACACTTCTCTGGTGTGAACCGTTAACAAATACCAGGCTTGGCCTTCCTAGGTAACAACGTACAAAAGAAAGATTAGATAAATATTTTGTAATAGGGTGCCAGAAGTACTGTGTCATTAATCTGGGTTCCAGTTCCTCCATCTGAAAAACACTTTGGGATGTTCACATGAAAGGTGAGCATGGATTTTTAAACACTGGTATTACATTATGTGGGAGGGTTTTTGACACATTTTTCTACAGTAGCTTTTTTCCCTGGAACAGGTAACACTGAATCTTTCTGTAGTCTGTGTTTCCATGATGACAAGATACAGAACTGTGCAATACCTTAATTAAATGTTTGCTTTACGACTAGCAGTAAAAAAACTCCATCTGAAACCTTCATCCTTGGTAGTTAGCTCACCCATAGTTGCAAATGATAACTTTTAAGTGAGATTCAGAGGCAGGACTTCCACATAAGCAGTTTGCTACTCAAAGAGGCATTCATTCAGCTGACAGGACCATGAAAACCTCAGAAGTTTAAAAAATAAAAGTAAATTAATCACAGCAGGTTTTCCTTCTTTGGATTTTATCCCCTGCAGCAGCCGCTTTCTAGCTTTGTATGTCCACAGCTCCCTTCCCTTGCCTGCATACACACAAAACTAGCTGCAACGCAAAAATTCAATCCTCAGTATCAGGCTGTCATCACACTAAAATAAAACTGCTCATTTTTAACCAAAGGAAGCTTTTTTATGACTCGCTCCTCCAATAAAGCCATCATCCCATGCTAACGAGGTGCTGTGAGATAGCTCACATGGTCCTGCCGAAGTGCTGCCCCTCGCCTCAGCCGGAGGAGCGGGAGGAGGCTCAGCGCAGTTCGACCTGCCTGCTCCCTCATAGGCAGGGAGATGTCACCTCCTCCTGACCCCATCCTTTGAGCAAAATTAAGAGTCTTTGCACTGGAATGCGGTGCTACAGGCAAACATGCCCTAAGGAAATAAGAAGAGCTATCGAATCAGTAAAGCTTTGCAGGATGAGGCCCTGTCTGTGTCTTTCTCTGATACTCCGTTCCAGTTCTCAAAAGCTGTGTCACTGCCAAACCTCAAAACTTCAGCTTCCATATCATTGATGTTCAAATGAAGGGGCTTCTGTTTTGTTTAGTTAATTAAAGTGAATACATCTGAAGCTAAATTTTAATTAACCACTTATTTGCAGTTACGGTAACATGTTCCTAAACACAGGTTGAAGAAAGCTCTGCTGCAGTTCCTTTTATCTATTTATTCTAATTTCTCTCCACCAGATTCTTAAAAGATAGCTAAATCTGAAAAGGGATAAAATCCTACATTTATTACAACCACAAAGAGTAGAATTAAGGGGAGTTAGAGAGGTAAAGTGGCAGCTCCAATTTACTCATTTTAAAGCTGGTAGAGCTCTCAGCAGAAACCTTTGCATCTTCTGCAAAGCCTGTGTATGCATACTCGCATAATGCAATGGAGTTTTAACAGAACAGTTTCTTGTTAAATAAGGTCAATTTTCATTACAGTTACAAAGATAATATTATGAAAAAAATAGAATATTTGGCTGTAATATGGTGAAAAACCTAAAACACTGCAATGATCTTTAATAGACCTTATAACAGTTTCCCATGTGCTACTTTGGCACAGCCTGCATCTTTTCTGTCTCTGTGAGACTGGGAATAGCTACCAATATCCCCACTGGGGGCTAACATCATATGCGCCAGCCATGCTTAGCACAGCCTAGAAATAAGACTCCAAAGATTTTACTAAGGGTTATAAAGAGCTGGTAGGCACAGAGCCCACATCAATGAGCAAGTCAATCCATCTAGCTGATAGACCATGTCTTGTAATCATCCACAAGGAATGCTGCTGTGCCCTGTTCAGTCACAGAACTACTATCACTGCTGAGCTTGAATTTTGTCATTCCAACAATCTCATCAGAAATAGGAGAGGTATGAAATACCCTGAGTCTGTACTGAAAGATTGCTGTTGTACAGCCACAGCTCCTCAAAACACCCCTGCCCATCCCCTGAACTCTTGCAGGACTAAGTCCATAATTTAGTACAAGTCTAAAATATCACTTTGATCAACCAACATGCCCCGGAGATGTCTTCTCTCAAACAGGCATGTTGAACTGCTTAAACCTGACCTGCATGTGACTGCAAAAATGCACCTGAGAACTACTGATTTATGGAGCTAACTGAAGAACTACTTCCCTTCTAATACAACAGGCAACCACAACTCTGGAGATACATGCTCTGAGGAAACCATTCCCAAATAGGTATCTCACACACACCTCCTCCAGTCCAATAGTTTGTGGTTCCCACTGGCCCCCACAAGTGCAACATGTAAACACACTTAATGAGAGGTCAATTTCATACCCCTGGGATGTCCCAAACTATTTAATAGGAAACACCAAATTCAGCTGGATGACTTGCAAGTATCCTATTATGAATGTGTTTTAAAATGGCAAGATTCAGAGCTGGACATCCATAATACAGCCTAGGACAACAAATCACCTCCTGTCACATAATGAAGGTCAATCAACTCGGATTCTGTGGGACTGAGGGTGGCAGCAAGTTTTTAGACATATATATTTGTGTGATGTCTAATGCAGAGCCTGTGCTTTGTGCCTGTTAATAAATGTGTCCTTGTAAAATCCCTGTGAAGTAGAAAAGTAGTGTTATCATGATTTTTCACAGATGGAAAATGGAGACACAAAGAAATTAAAGGGGAGAGGCTGTCTCTAGGGTAAGCATGACGCAAAACAGCCAAATCTTTATAGGTCAAAACTGCCACTTTGAATTGCACCTAGCAACAGATGGGAAGCCAGATTCATTCCATTATGTGTCCTTTTCAGTAAGGAGAGAGAAAATAACCAGTGTAAAAAAAAATACGCCTTATTTTTGCTATTATTGTTTGTTAAGGACTGTTGGAACAGAATGTGCTGTGGAGGAGATGGAGGGGAAATGGTGATTATTGCAAGGGTAACGTTTACCTACAAATCTTTTAATCAAGGAGTTGCTTTTCGCACCAGTCTATTCCCAGAAGCTCTAAAATCTCCCAGATGAGTAAAGACATTTGGTCCCTAGCCCAGTGTTCCCTCAAAGGAAGTAAAGTAAACAGAAAGCCAGCAAAAAGGGAAAAGCCAGGCTTATCAGGCTGTTGCTGCTCTATCTATCTCTTGCTGCCTTCCATGGTTTGCAGGGCACATGAAAAGTAGAATAAATACCCAGTTACGTTTTGCTTATCATCTGACACATTTCACAAAAAAAAAAGAAAGGCATCCACTGAGGGTTCTCTCTTTTTAATTCTGTCTGCTGCTGACAGAAGGGGTGCTTAAAATCAGACAGAAAAGATAAAATGGTTTTAAATATGTATATATTTAAGAGGTTATCTCAAAGGAAAAAATATTTTTCTGCTGTGGTTGGCTGCTATCTTAGCCCTGCTTTAAACATTTATCTGATGAAATCACTGCATTCCTCAAAAGAGACAGTTCATGAGTCCTCAGATTCTTACAGCTAACAAATAATTAAATAGCCCAAACCCTGCACTTTTAACAGTAAAGTGTCTGACTCATGATGCCTAGTTAAAAACCCAGCAGGTTCAGCATGGCCCCCTGCCTGGTGGGGTAAGGCACTCTCACACAGCAGACAGTAGGACAGGATTTTGGCCAGGCACCTCAGCTCAGGAATCCCACATCATTTCAAGCAGCCCCTGCAAACAGGATACAGAGGGATTCACTGCAGAGCCACACTGACAGCCTGGACAGGAGGCATTAACATTGCAGAAATTAAAGCAAGATGAATTAAGGACATCAGCTTTTCTTTGGGATTAGCTGATTTTATAGACCTTGGGAAAAGCGTCAGCTTTTTGAAACTACTTCTAATTTGAGACTGCATGGTTTGAAAGCCTGTTTTTAAAGCTATGGTGGTGACCCCAGCTCAGACAGCAATATGAACGGAAGGTTATTTCCTAATATTTATAGTTCTTTGTCATCCAGATGTCTCAGAGCATTTTAGAGACACTTGTGAGAGGAATTTCTAGAAACTGTAAATCACATGGGGGATGGCAAACGAGACAAACAGGTACAGAGGAGTTAAATGACTTCCATGAGGTTGGCTGAACATCTGAAAACACTCCAGTTCTATGTTGTTTTATTTCATAGCAGTTTAAAAGTCCTGTCCTGCTGTTATGTTCCACTGATACTTTTATTTTAGCATTTTGTATAGCATAACCTGTCAAATTGCAAATTTCTAAGAGGAGTCACAAGTAATTAGATAATTTCTACATGTACCCAAAATTAGGAGAGAAATTACTTTAAAAATAATTAAATTAGATCAATTCCATCTGGAACAAGTCATGTAAGGGAGGAAAAATATAACTTGCTATTCCTTGACAAACATTCTGAGCAGTAAGTTATGGACAGCTGTCAGACTGGTGGAAAACCCGAAGGATCAACAGAAGATGACCACAATAACATTTTTTGTCCAAAGAAACCTCTAATTTCAACCTCAGTGTTTGTAAACATAAATCTTCACATTAATACATGTGAAGGTCTGCATGTGTTAGAAACACCAGCTGCTGATTTGAGGTGCTAGTCATCTTCCACAGTGCCTCCTTCCCTGACAGTGTGAAAAGAGGTGGCTGGTACAACAGCTGCAACTTCAATTACCTGTGAGGACATAATTCTAGATGCATGCTGTCTTCAGAGTGAAAAACATAACCCATTTCTTGGGCTCCCACCAATCCTGGATTTAACATGACAAGAGAAGACTAAAAAATCTGCAAGCTGATGTGAAGTGAGATACGAGGTCAGGTATCCTTCAGAAATATAGGAGGGGAAGGAGGGGGAAAGAGGAAGGGAGGAGGGGAAGATCTTGAACTAGATTAATTTAATTAAGGATAACCTACCATCATGCACTTGATGGAAGTGAGTACTGATAAACCCCCACAAGAACTGAAAAGTGTTGAAGTCAAGGATCATGGTTTATCTGAAATGGCAGAAAATCTGCCTGCCTGCCCTAGAAGGGGCTTGGCCAAATCTGTACATCCAATTTAATTTCCTAACAGGTGCTACAGAGAACCATACAAATTAATTACAAGGTAATAAAAATTTTAGCTCCATGAAGGAGATGATGCCTTAGATTGTATCAAGATCTCTTGTATCCAATATCAGTTGAGCGCAGCAGCCAGGAAGGGATTTGCAGGAAAACATAGAAGAGAAATTGGGGAAAACTTCTCACAGAATCTGGACTTTTCAAGTGACTGGCCCAACTCTGCTACATCTCACCATGTGGGAATGATCTAGCACCTTCCCATGTGCCTTTGCCTTGCTTCCCTACGAGTGGCAGCAACAATGTGAGGGATGGGGGTGAGGGAGGGAAATTGATGTTGACAGAAGGTCCAAAGAGGGCAACTCATGCCTTGAACACTACTAGTTCAGTGGCTAAATGGGCCAAGATGTACCACCCAGGGGATTCTACATTCTGTACTTCAGACAGGCCAACAGCTCTCTGCCAGCCTGAAGACTGATGATTATCAAGAAGAAAAGGTACAGTTGTTGACATTATTGATATCCAAGCTGCACTTGTTCCAAGATTTAAAAAAAAAAAAACATCTCTTACTGCAAAATGTTCATTATCAGACCTGTATGACGTGTCAATAGCACAGGAGGGGAGTTTATAGTCCTGCTTCCGTAGCTCAGCCCAGCCAGGGCTCCACACAGCTCCAGTACTGCTTGGGAAGAGCTGAAGATGAGCCATGCAGATAAAGAGTGTACAAAGCAGGTCTGTATAAGCTTTCCTTTCCCAAAGCATCCTCTCTGGGACAAAACATTAAAAGCAGCTGCACAACATGGAGCCAGAGACAGGTAGTTCTGGATATTTACAAGGCTGAAAATCATCCATATTTTGAGTGTGCCTCCATAACGGTAATTCTAAATACCTCATGGCCATCACAATATACATCTTCTGACTCTAATTTTGAATAGAACTCACTTATCAAGAATTACCTTGAAAACTCTGACTTCAGGTTGATTTGAATGGTTCTGATCCATCTGCAGTGCTTGAAAGTTGTTCAAAATTATGTATTACATGTCTTGAAGCTCTTAATGCAAAAGTTTTATAGTTCACTTCTATAAATTGTAAATACTAAACATTTTTTCAGCAGTCTTCCACTGTATAAGCTCTCCTTATTTTTAGCTAATTAAAAAGCAGGGTCTCAGATTGCCTGCCCTTGTAATATTATCCTAAGGGAAAAAAAAAATTAAAATTATAAAATTGCTCCAATACTTTGGAAACTACCTATTCAAAAGCTGCCCCTGAGTGCAAACGTGGACAGAACAGAAATAAAATCAAGTTAAAACAGACAAGTTAGATCACTGAGAAATAAGTTCTCCTTACATTACTATGTAAACATGTAATGGAAGGAATCTAACACCTGAAGATCACAGTGAAAAGCCTAAGAGAGGTGGAATATAGTCAATGATTCCCAGAATTCGGGCCAAAGAAAGAATGTAACATTTGTTTCCCTGGCAAACAGGTTCTGGAGTTGTCCCTACTTCAGTCCATTAAAAAACTTGCAATAAAAATACATTTTAGACCTTAAAGCCTGAAAGTATCTATGCAAGAATGGATTTTTTCCATGTTTGCTCTTATTTAATCAAGTGAAAAATTTCATTTAACTGAAGTTTACTCTGTATGATTTCATCAATGCACAGTAGTAGCAAGTAACTTTAGCATATGTGTTTTCAGATCTTAATCTTTACGATGTAGTTTTTAAATCTGCCACTTTCCTATTTGGAGGGTAACTAACAACAGAGTGCATTCATTCCGTCCTTTCCCAACCAAGCAAAACACTCACTGGGATTTCCTTTTCAAGCCTGCTAATTGAAAACATTCTGCAGTTTATTAGTCACTATACAGATTATCTGCTGACATGCAAACTCTCACTCATTCCAGACTTGTTAATTAACATGTAATTACTGATCCCACAGAGACTGGACTGCAGGTGTGATGCTCTGGGTCCTGCTCTAATAACCGTTCCTCTCAGATGCCGGCACAGATGGAATACACAGCAATTGCATTTTCCCAGAACACCATCCCACCCTCCACAAAAGTGCTCAGGCTCTGTTTTGGTTTTAGTGCTTTTCTTTTTTTTTTTTTTTCTTTTTTTTTTTTTTTTTTTTTTTTTTTGTCTGGGTTCATTATGTGCAACACCCACCCACAACCTAGCACAGAAGAGCAACACAAATCTGTGCTCTCCCATCAGCCTGGCTCAGCAGGAGCTGGCCCAGGGCAGCTGTTCTGCATGGTGAACTTGAATGGGAAGACCTAGAGGAAAAGAATGGCAGAGAATGAAGGAGAGAATAAAAAGGAAACAGATACTCCCAGTCATTTCTCTGACCACCTAAATGATGATCTCACCTACTGGTGTATTCAATGCAAGGCAATTCTCAATTAAGTTTCTTATAGAGCACTAATCTCAAGATTAAAATACTACCTTCCAATCAATTACTCTTATATGAAGCCTCATGGTACCATAACTACTCCTTTCATGTATTCTTTGGATAAGGGGATGTTCAAGAAGAAACCTTTTTCAAATCACTTGACACTGAATTTCCTTTAAGACTTAAAATGTTTCAAAGAGTCTTTGCTCAAGGAAGACAAAATTATTATCAAATAGTAAAAGTGAGTGTATAAAGGCACTGCCATGGAAAGTTAGGTCAGATGAAACCACCTACAAGTTTGTAATTCCTTATTAGAAAGGTTATACTGGTCATGGGATATGGTCAAGAACCAAGTCCATAAGGCATTTTATTAAGCAAAGTACAATTGTCAGGCAATTTAAAACAACTAGGGAACTTGACTGTTAAAAGCATGTAGAGTAGGCACATAATTCTATCACTGAAGTCAGAAGTAAAACTGCCTTTGACTGCAACCAGTGGAAGCAGACTACATTAGACAGTTTTGAAAATGTACTCCTACGTATATAGGAATTAAGAACAACTTCCGAATCCCTGGGAGAGAATCTTCAATAAAAACATGATCAGAAGTCATGAAAATTACCACCTCAGATGGACCTCCAAATTTTGCTGCACTATGGTTCTTTAGGAACTGAGTATGATCATGGCAAATGAACTTTCAATACTCTTTCATTATCCTATTAGAGGAAACAAGGGATTAAACTGTTCTACCTAGGAACCACATTCAGTTTAAAAGCTCCAGTTTCAATTTACTGGATTTCAACAACAACAAAATCTTTGCAACAAGAACATTGTGCCACTATTAGGACCTTCTGGACCTGCATGGACTGACCTTTCTATGCATTCATTGTCAATTCACTGTTAACTACACTGTTAGGTTATGAACCTTTCCAGAAGGAAATGGATAAGAAAGACGGTGCTATTACAAATTGTTTAAGAGAGTCACTAAGGAAAGGGACTTCTGGAATTAATAAATCTTTTTCATGAGATAGAGATACTGTCTGGAAAGTGGCTGTACATTTGCATCAGAGGAGAGATTAACTCTGAAACAAAAGTACATAACCTGTCAAGAGGAGGAGAGGGGAAACTCCTGTGTGATAGATGATTCTCAGATTGTCAGATCTGGGTCAAGATATTAAATCAGAGCAGAAGGAGTTACTTTTATTAATCATGACACATTAATGACATTAAAGACCAACAATGTCTCAACAGCCATGGCACTGCTAGAGAAAGCTGTAGCAATGCCAGCCTTTCTGTACTTAGAGCAGCAATATGTTTCAACCTGGTCTTGCATATGGGCATTATAGGCTATAGCTCTTCAAGACACTGGCTTCAAAGGGACTTGGCATGCAAAAACTAAGCAGTAAGATAGGTCACTGCTTAGTTATTATGTGGCACTAATCTTCTGAAACCTTGACAATTCCTAGCAAAATCCAGGTTCAGCCAAGCATTTGGTCCACCACAGTCACTATGTGATCCTGACCTTCTCTCTACCAAGGATTCAAGAAGGGCCTGTCGACAAACCTCCCATCAGTGAAGGATTTAGAACAGACTCCATGCCATGTATTTCACACAGCTGAATTTGCCAATATAAATGGACACATTATGCAATGTAGGAAAGTTTATGCACTGGAATTTTATGATAATTCCTACCTTGGCTACAAGGACATTTTATGCAACTTGGTGATTAAAGCAGACTGAAGAGACAACTAAATCTCTGAAGAAGGAAAATGCAAGACAGTTGTTCCCAAAGTGATGGTAGATGGGAAAAAACAGATTTATATAAGCAGTGATTAAGATGATCTCTTCAGGTTGACAGTAGGTGCTTTATCAATAAACTGTTCCACAAAAGTCAATGAAGATATTGCCTACAGAACATAAGTTGGAGCAAAATCCAGCTCTTTAAGAGTTAATGTAATTCTAGGAGAATAAAGCAAATTCTGCTTCTGACCCTGTCTGTGATACATCACTCTTCATCGTTGTGAAGTGGCCTGACCTCTTCCTCCAAGCACAATGATGAAAGACAGCTACTAAAGCTACCCACTTTCAGATCTTGGCTTCTAGAAAAGCAGCAGTTGCCCCTCTTTCTGAGTAAGAAAACATGGAAAAGAGTTACCAGAAAAAGTCACATTCAGCCACATCTATGAAAGGGTTCAAAGGCTTTTTCATACCTGGATAACATTGGGAAAGGCTCATCAGGAGAGCCACAGCACTGTACGGTACCACTGAACAGCTTCCAGCCTCTAGTTTGCTGCTGAAAAACTGGGACAATAAATGGTGAAAGGAAACACATCAGGAGCAGTCCTATTTCTCTTTCCATTGCTGACACCGTTATTCATAGATGGTGTCCTGAAAGGGTTCCTTTACATTTCCAATATAAACACTTACATGGGTTTTTCTCCTACCTCAATTTAGTTTCAAATAATATCCAAATAAGCCCATCAGCCTTTTGGAAGGATGACAAAGAGACTGTCTATCAACAAACAGAGTCACATAATGACATTTGCAGCACAAACTTTAACCTGTGCTTTCAGGTAGTGTTTTGGACCCTTTCTCCTACAGACTGTAATGCTAATATAAAACATATCCCTTGAATGAGGAAAAAAACTGGTTACACCAGAAAGAAAATTTAAGCACATTTTTGTCTTCTAAATTAAGGCCAGAGAAGATATGAGCTAGAAGTGAGGAGGCTCCTCATAGTAAAAATGGAGGCTCCATTTTTACATATGGAGGCTCCTCAAGTAAAAATTATTTGTATAACTGAAATGAGAAAAAAAACTGAGTAAGGGATTGATAAGAAACTACTAGTTCTTTAATATTCTGTCATCTTTTCCTTATTTGTTAACCACAGAATAAGAAATGTATTATACTGTTTATGTGTATTCCTTTTCCTGTGATTATATTTGCCTCTGGAAAAGGTACAATGAAGTTTTCTCAGTCTAATATTTCTGTTCAATAATTACGGGAAGAAAGTGAAATCTGGAAAGAAATAAAGAATGAAATCAAAACCTATCCTTTATCCCGTATGAGATTGTTATCTAAACCGTTGCTCATAAGTCAGTGAGGTTTGCAGTAATGAGCTACTGTTTCAAGCTCATTGTTTACAGCTCACTACAGTACCACAGAAATCTTTCAGTATTAAACACAAAATTCTGATTCATTCCAAGACTCTTCCCAACTGTGCATGCTCATGAATGCATTCCATGGCAGAGCTATCCTTTTGAACTAGCTCAGTACAGAGATGTTATTACAATGTATACAAACATGATGACAGTAACAATGAATTGAAATTTGCATCAAATGCAATCCCATTAATTGATCATATCCAAGTTTGATAATTTAAATGCATTAATAAAAATATTGTACTAGATGACAGTAAGATTCTAACTTGATTAATTTTCTCAAAAAGTATTCCAGCTTACTACTTCATCTTGATTTTATATATCTTAATTTTAAAAACACATAGTTCTTAAACTTGAAAAGAAGTTTAATCAAAGAAACAGAAAACCTGAGTGTCACCCTAAATTACTGAAGCCTCAAAAGAGTACTTTAGATTTCTACTTACTTGCTTCCTCAAACACTCAGACAGTGCTCAGTACTCCAGAGATCCAGATGGACAGAGATGACAGAGTGACAGCCTGCCATCCTCGGGCTATCAAAACAGCTGGTCCAGCATGAGGTCCAGCATGCCCAACCACGACCCTCTGAACTCACCTGAAGGGTCTTCAACAGAAGAGAGTTTGGTTTAGCTCCTGCAGCTGGTGCAGCATCATTGCCACATCTTTGTAAGGCAAGATAAATGCCCATGCAAGAATTATACTAAGGTTTTAATGCTTACTTCCTACCACCCATTCAATGGGGGAAATACCAGCGCTCTACACCAGCTTGGGTTGTATTTACTGAAATGACTGGATTCAAGTCAATGGGAGAATGCCCACAGTCCTGACATCCTGATTTATTTTCCTTTTTTAAATCAAGCACTAGTGAAGGAACATACTTTAGACTACTTGCTGACACTGCTGGGAAGCAGGTGAGCTTGGAGCATTGTTTCACATCACAGAGAGGAGCCCGAGTCAAAATATTGGTTTTCAACATCTTTTATCTTCTAGAACAGTTCAGAGGAAACATTACACCTGTGAATAACAAAACCACTACCAATTACAGAGAGTCTGCATTTTTGCCTGCTGACCTGTATTGTACAGACTTCAGTCCCTGAACAATTCTTTCTAAGCAGAGTCACTGGTTTGTTTTTCACAGCTACACAGATGTGATCACTGCATGTGAATACCTCTCCAGAAGTCCATTAATTGCAGAGTGAGGTATTCTTTAAAATAAATTATTTTAAAATATGCAGTAATAGCTCAGAATCGATTACAGATTGAGTTAATATCTTTAAGATAAATTGAAGGCTTCTTATTAATGTAATAGACTATGGATCATATCCTGAGGGTGCTCAAACCGGACTCTCCTATTTTATTAAGAGCCTAAACACATGGCTTGTTTTTTAAAAGTGCTGAACCTTTTGCAACTTGCAATAATTTCAAAGTTCAACATTTTTGAAAAACAATAAGGCATATAATTTAAACATCTTAACACAAGCTTACTGGAATTTGTAAAGAAAATTCTAATAAATACCTATGTAATTAATTTACAGGCTTTGGGCAGTATCACTGGAAGAATTTTACTGCAGGTGCTTCCTTTACATACTGGTGGCTGTAATCCACTGAGGTTTTTTAATGCACCAGGAAAAACACAAACACTTATTCCAACACACTTCATTATCACCTCAAATTCACGTTACCACAACTCTGTTATCCTTATGCACACTCTCAGCCCACAGGCAGGTAATCCCATGGAGCTCAAACTTCTTACACTGAGATTTAAGGTAGATTATGTTGCTGGGCTTTCACTATTGTACCTCAGCTGATGCAAGGTCAGTTATTAAGCTTTAATAAACTGATTACAAGTCTGAGCCCTAAGTTTCTCCTGAAGATACCAGCACTCACTGAGAGTCATGGAGTTACAATCACTTAAGAAGTTACCACTTACCAACCATTCTGTGTGGATACTTATATGAAGCATCCCTGGAGGTGGTTTAAATCAATTTAACTTCCAGTTAGTCATTCCACGCTCAGTTGTGTCTGTACCATATACAATGCATTTCAAACTGCATCATTGAATACCACACAGTTGCCCTTAAAAAATATATCTGACTCAGATAGGTTTAATTTCCATAAGCAAACATTCAAATGCAAATTAAACTGATGCAACTGTCTTTTAAGAAATATACAGTTGTGCATGGAAGAATATTAATCAATTTAAACATATCTGTGTCTTTTTAATTATTCTTAAATAAAGTAAATTTTAGAATATATTTAAAGTATGTTGGATAAACACAGCAGAGCTCTAAAATACATGGTTCACAAAGCTTTTTGTATCTTTAAGGATTACCATTGATAATAATTATCAAAGAGTCAAACAGCAACTATACACATAATTCTTTATATGATATTATTTTATATACAACTTTACAGGTAAACCTTCATTATACTGATTTAGGAGATGAAAGCTAATCCAGCAAGGAAATGATGACTTAAATTTAAAAATCCTTCAGGAACTGCCTATTAGTGATTTGCTGTAAGGTTTGCATATAACATGTCATTCCTTATGTCATAGAATCACAGAATCATTTAGGTTAGAAAAGACTTTTAGTATTATCAAGTCCAACAATTAATCCAGGTGCCAACTAACCACTAAACTATGTCCCAAAGCACCACATCTGCACGTTTCTTAAATCCCTCCAGGTATACTGATTTCACCACTTATTTGGGCTCCCTGTCCCAATGCTTGACAACTCTTTTGTAAAGAAGCTTTTCCTAGTATCTAACCTAAACTTCCCCTTGTGCAACTTTAGGCCATTTCCTCTCATCATCTCACTTGTTATTTGGGAGAATGGACCAATCCCCACCTAGCTAAAACCTCCTTCAGGTATCTTCTTGTTAGTGAATTTATATCTACATTGTTCCAGAAGACTAAACTTAGAAGACTAAACTTCAAGCAAATGTAGGCAAATCCATGACTTTCAAAAGAAATGGGAACATCTGCTCATTTTGCAGCTTTTATTAGCTGCAAAACCAGAAACATGAAGAGAATTTGGTGTGAAGAACTGTCTAATGCTTGTATGTGAACTATCAAAATACAGAGTCAGTGGTTCCTGGCAGCACTCCTCAACAGGATGCTGCAGTGAGTACTGGCAAGAAAAGGTCCATAAGGAAGTAGCTGAAAACTGTTTTCTATTGAGCACCTGTTTAAACAGCAACTGACTAACACAAATGTCCAGAGTCAAAGCTAAAGCTCTCTAGTAGCATCCAAATGCTGCCAAAGGGTAAATGTCAGGTTTTCTTTAGTATATTACAAATTATTACAAAACAAAAATCAGTGTCATTTAAAAAAAACATACTCAGGTGGAAAGAAAGAATGACAGAAGTCTGCACACTATAAATAATATATGCCAAATTATTTTCAGAATCAAGACATAAAGTTACAGATTGATAAATTCTTCAGATTTTATAATAATTAAACAAGGTTTTGAGCTTTTAATCTGTTGTACTTAATCTTGTTTCTTTAGGGGCTATAATGAGGAACCACAACTAAGTTTACCATTTGGAAATTATTTTAAATGTTCTCTAATCACTTAAGAGTACAATAAAGCAGCACATATTTTATTATGCTACTCTAGATCCTGGTTGACAGGATACCAAGCAAAGACTGCCTGCTTTATCAGAAAAAGCAGGAGAACACCTCCTGGATTTTGGCAGAAGATCAGTCCAGAGTTCCTGGAGTAAAAAAGTATTTGCAAAGCATCTGCAAGAATCCTACAGACTGCAGATTAAAAAGCCTGACTTTCTCAACTCTCCAGAATCCAATAAAAATTTTGCATGCTAGTAAAACAGGAACCAAAATGTGTGTATTACCTAAATCATTTCTATCTCTCCTCCAGCTCTGTGGGCACTTACATCCCTTGTTTGGGTCAATATTTCATTATTCTATGAAATTAGAACCCAAAAGGTTAACCTGAAATTAGAGAAATTCTAGAATCCATGTGGAATCATCTGTGATTCCAGAACATATAATATTGGTGAGGATATGACACAAAGCACGTAGAAAAGGAACAGCTTTCTTTGTGACTGCACAGCCTGTACCTGTCACTCCAGTGCATGGAGACCTATGAAAAATGTTATTTTTACAAATTATTCAGGAGCCCTGTTTTGGCACTGTCAGAGTTTGCAAAGTAGCTGTCCCAAATTTCTGAACATTTAAATGCAGTTATGTATCATTAAAAACCAGAATCTGTGTGTGAGAGGAGTGCACAGGCTGCAGTGGCATCAGCAGCAGGGAGCTGTCATTCCACCCGCCTGCTGCAGAACACGTCAGGGAGTCAGGGCACGGGAAAATGAGTACTGATGAATCTATGTAACACTTCCTTGAAGTGATGGCAAGTTAACATGCAGGTCCAATCAAAGCTTTCAGCATGCGAAAACAAAATCAAAGCAGGGCCCTTGAGGGACTAAATATAGCTCCAAATCTAAACTTTCTGAGAAATGTTAAGATAAAATGAAATGTGCAAGAAAATTGACTTATCCTAATACAGAGTCTAGAGCTATATCTGATCTTTGGACACCTGCCTATCAAGCCACATCTTAACCAACTGTCTCCAGTGGTTTAGTTCATATTTTTCATTTCTCCTTAATGTGGCTATTGCAATAACTACTTTCAATTTAAATCTGGCAGTACAAGCCATATTCTGGTGCTATTAAAAAAATATATTAAACAGGATTACATATTAGATGATGCTACACACCCAGAAAGCATTTGCTGGGAAACTGTGATATTATAGCTTTGCAAACACTGTAGCATGAGCTATATATAGATGTATACATTCCTGAGCTCCTATGCAAGCACACAGTCTGCCGTGGCTCATGTATATATAAATGGATGAGTGTTCACACTGTAAGAGAAAAGGACAATGTGTTTGATCTGTGAGCAAAATAGCAACAGATCACATCAAGGAAAAGTGAATAAGAAAACAAATACATCAGATCTGCAGTGCAGACACACCACTTTACACTTGGAAAGCACTACATTAGGCTGCAATTTCATTTCTTGAAACAATGAGGAGCAGGTGGAAGAGCTTTGCAGCAGAACCCCAACTGTTGTCCCAGCTCTGGCTGCAGAACAGCAGGGGAGCTGTTCCTCACCACTGAGAGCTTTCCCCCTCTTTCTTTCACAGCCTGTGCCCCTGGGACCACATGTCTGTGGGCTTGGTGCTGGATTTGGTGTGGCATTTCTTCTGCCAGGCCTGCTCTGTTCTGATAGGCACCAGACTGCTACAGCAGCTGTAACTGAGGTCTCAGGACATTGTGCACATATGACCAGATTGATGATTACAACTGTAAGAGGAAGGAGAAAAAGGAAGAGAATAGAAATCAATGACTTACTGTACCAAGAAAGAACCAATTATTCAGCAAATATGCTCTTGCTAATTCTGTCACACAACCTCATTCATTAAAGTTCCATCATTATTTGAATTAACTGTTGCTGTCACAGCAATAATATTCACAATCAGACACTCGCATTCTGCAACTACATAGCTTCTATTAGACCCAATTTAGTGATGCTGCCTGCAACTAATGAACTGGTTTGTAGTTTAATTATAGTGCTAACCAGATAATTTATTAGACAGCAATAAAGTTTAGATTTACCTCTCCTGCAATGCTGGTGATTAGGTGTATACATGAAGCTGCATTTTGTTCTCAATTACACATGTATAAATCTCGAGAAACTCTATTGAAGTTAAAAGTTATTTTAAGTTGACATGCAGCTACTTTGCACTTGAAAATCTGTAATAAAGTGCAGTTTTGTTCCATGTATGTGCATTACTTACAGCACTCCACGTGGTTACTTTGATAATGATACAGAACATTTTTGTACTGTTGAAATAAATGCCAATCCTGTTACAGAAAGTGCTTTTATAATAAAAAATTAAATGAACTAAACATTTAGTGCAAAAAGCAGCATTCAGACAATTCCTGCTATACAGTCAAAGATGATTAACTAAAAAGGAAAACTGCTGTCAAAAAGGTAAATTTAATTTGTCTCAAAACCAACTCAGTGAAATATTAGGAAGCAGAAGCTACTGTATAAAAATCTGAGATCAATTAACAGAGCTCACAATAAAAAAAGGATTGATTTTTTCAAGCAGATTAGAATTTTAAAAAATTAAATCACAAGGTAAAATAATGTTGTATTTATCATATCACAATATTATATGGTTTAGTTCTACATAGGACTACAAGGCTAGATAGGACCCAAACTTCAATTTTTTTAAAGCCTGGACCTGGACAAACTCAGTAGTAACAGATACAACCTCTTTTTAAATTTTTTTTTTATTATAGCATAGTGGTGGAATTTTATAGTTGCTTTGATCACATATAAGCATATAGTAGCACTCTTTCACATACCTTCCTTTTCACTAATCAGTGGCATTTAGTAATGAAGACTGTGATGCTGCTCATATCTCAGTGGTGAAAGTCGAGTGGGTGAACTACTGTGAAAGCAAGGGAAATCCTACATTAGCCTTATAACCCCTCTTTGGGATATCTGGCTTGGGGATGCCATAGAAAACTTGCTTCACTTCTCTATAAGTTCTCTTTCAGTGAAATGGGGCTTAGAATACCAACAGTTAAATTACATTGTGAGGAAGACTTACATGGGGAGGCCACCTTCTATGTGATTCTTAAATAATTCTGACCTGTTCAATGGCACACCCAGTCATACACAACAGATTCATATTTTCAGAGATTTTGCAAAATGTGGGCTCTGTTCCTAGGGATCCAGATCTTGAGCAGATGCAGATTATGTAAACTCAGATAACTGAATTTCCCTCTGCATATGCCTCATTTACAAAAAGGAGATACTAATGTTTCTTTCATCTACTGCTAATACTTGTACATTTAGACTGCAAATCCATTTAATCACAATGGCTTCTTGGTTCATTTCTGTAACAGACAAGGTACTAACAGATAGGTGGAACAGGTAGATGTCACCAGCATAAAAAAATATAATTACAAAAATAATAAAATGGATTGTTCTGAATGCTGCATGACATTTTTTAACATTGAGAAAACAGAATAAAACACACTAATTTTAAAACTTTTTTCTTCTAAAAACATTACATATTCTTTCCTATGGTTTGCTTTCAGCTCTTAACTTCAATTTTTAATGAACAAGAGCATTTTGGCTAGAACACCCCATGAGGTCTCAAAGCCCACAGCAGTTTCCATCATATCAGTAACTTCAGCCCAAGCTGTGAAACTTTTGTCAGCAGAATGACTTTGAAGTTGCTGGATTTCTGCAAGAAACATGGTTTTGACCTAAAACTGGAAAATTTTAGAAAGGATAAGATGAAGAAAAATCCAGATGGCATCTAACCTGCGTCCTTGAAAGTTGAGTTTTATTTCTCTAACATTATCTTTCCTCTGAAGCTGGCTTTCTCTTCAAACTAGAGGGCCTTCAAATGGTCTGCACGTCTGCGCACACAGCCAGCAAAGGGCTGACTGCCGGTTTAAGGTGTTACCTCTACACAGATTTTTATTCCATAACATCCTGTATATACTGAAGGGCATTAAAGCTTTGGACAAAACAGAAAGAAAGGAAAATTACAGAAAAGAGAATTCTAAAATACTTGGGGGGGAGGGGGTCGAGGGGTGAGGGTGGAAGGAAGTATGTAGGTATGAACACATTCACACAAATACACAAAATCAATATGAACTAGTTTACATTTCAAAGCTGTAGCTGATAGGAAACCGGGCAGATTTCTGTCCTGAGGTTTCAAGTCAGCTGCTCAAGAGCTAGGAGCTCAGTCAGATCTGAGTTTATATTTCTGATATATACAAAAGCTCAGGAGCCAAGCTCACTGGCAGAAGAAAACATCTGCCACACGCACATCTGCTGTCTGCATTGTCCCCTCATCAAACTCCCTACCTTTTTAACCAAATTCCCAAAAACCTTCAATATGAATGCCATTCCTTGATGTTATATAACAGTGAAAGGAGAATTAATAAAAGAAAAATAGATGAGAACGAAAGAGAGAAAGAAAAAAGTGTGTAGGGAGGAGAATGAAACAGTTTGTCTTCACCTCTCAGTATCCCTCACCCATACACACACACTGAGAAAATGGCGAGGAGGGCACTCACAGACCACTATACATTGCACTTGTCAAGAAACAGCCAAGTAGTCAAGAAATAGCCAAGTAGTCAAGAAAACCATGCCTGTCTTGTCTGTCTTGCACTATATATTGATCGTCTGTGTGAAGTCATCACATTGCTTTAGTAGGCTCCAGTCACCAATGATCTGTGTCAAATCAGTTGCAAAAATGCAATTATCAAGGTATTATTAGTGTTTCTTTCCACACTGAAGTCAAATTCTTGTATTTTCTTTACCAAACTCCCCTGCCTCCTGCTACCTCTTCCTTTAGGCTGCCAACTTGTGGCACTTGTCACAGACAGAAAGCACACGTTTGGAAATAAGATGCCTGGAAAAAGTTGAATCAAGCTGAAAAGAGTTGCTCCACTGTTACAGTGGGGATTACTGTATCACGCATATATCCCCGCTGTAACACTCCACCATATCAAATGCAAAATAGTGATACCAACAAATGACATAGGACAAATTAAAAGTGCGTACAAAGAAGGCAACATCTTCCCATCACTGCCCCATTGGCATGTCCTTTACCAAGTCTCTGAGTTCTTTCAAACCTCTCCTAAGAGTGCAAGAAAGATTTTGACAATGACACCCATCACCTTCAATGCTGCACCGAGCCCAGTTCCGATTTCCTGTGGCGATCCAGCAGACCTCAGAAATATTACTGCTTTCTGCCTTAGGCTAAACCAAATTACAGAATCTCTTGGTTTCAATTTCCTATTTCACCAAAAATCCCCAGAGCCACAGCTGTCACTGGACTCCCAAGTAATATCCATATGCAGGGCTAATATTAAGGGACAGTTAATACTCTTTCATCCATTTTTGACCCATCTGCAATTTAAGCTTCACACAAAGTGGCAAAACCAAGAAATACAGTCAAGTTCCACAAATTAAGTTAGAATTTGTTATCTGAAATATTTTGGTAATACAGAGATGTCAATGACAAAAATATGTCAGCTTTCAAGATAAACAGGGAAAACAATTCAAGAAAGAAACTAAGATAAACTTGTGCAGCTTTGGGTTCTTTGGCACCAGTCTGTTCCACACACATGCAAGCTGTATTTGAGTTTCTTAAATATAAGACATTGGTCACTTTTAATACATCATATCCATAGTTTTTGTATTTCTATCTTTTTTTTTTTTTATCTGAACAGTTGGATTTGTTTCCATCTAAAATATAAAGCTATTTAGTCACAAACACTTATAACAACAGCAGCAGCAAAGATCCTCTCTGCCTATTGCATAAAATCTCTGTCTTGATTTGAGCCATATTGAATTTAACTATTTTAATGATAACTGCTCTCACAAAGAGGTCCCATAATAACATTTCTCAGTCTGTAGGGAGAGACCAGAGCTGAACTGATACATCACCACCAATACAGTTTTCTACTTTTCTGCTTCATGCTTTAATGAAGCATCTTCTTTCACACAACTCCACCTGTTAAATATTGCACAAAGATGCCACTCATGTGACTGAAAGCTTACAGCATAAGGCAGGCCTGCACTACAAAATCACTGATTTTAATTGAAGATACTGAATACCTCTTCAGAGGTTTGGTTGTTTTAATTCAGCCACTAGTTTTCATTCCCTCACAAAACAGACCGAGTCAAGCACAAAGCAACTATGTAGCCCATTGCATTCTGCATGTTAATTCAGTGAGTTCAATAAAAGGGCTCTGGCAAGCAAACTCATCAATACCTCAGCAAACTTATCAATACCTCAGCAAACCAGAAGACCACCACCAAAGGCAGCAGCCCTTTTTCTTTTCCAGTTTTGTACACAAGTGCAATGTCATGGATCCAAGAGATGTGCATGTGCTTACAAGTCACTCAAGGCAATGGCTGGACCAGTCTAAGGAAGAAGAGGACTGGGTTTGTGGTCCCAGCCTATACACTTAATTTCTTATTTCAACAAGTATCCTTTCCTACCTCTCCTCTGAAACTTGAAACAAACAATTGTGCTTTTGCAACTCTTGCCTGTACTATAACATAAAAAATAAACAAAAAAATACACCCAAAAAACCAAACCAGAACATTACGTACTGCCAAGCTCTGAACAAACACAGAAACTATGACAGCAGATAAATAATGATTGTTATTTTCTACTCAGACCCTTCATACTAGAAATCTGCCAAAAGTTACTTTATTTGCAAAGCTTAAAATTCTTGACAAGCCAAAAGCACTTTGGAGACTTCCTACTTCTCTGTGTATTGGATTACACTATGTGCACACTACTGACTGACAACTGAAAAAACAAAAAAAATATTATTTATGCTTGCATAAGATCAAAATCATATACAGTAAATATTTCTGACAATATCAGGACTATTCCTGAATAACCATCACATGGAATTGGAGTGGAAAGGAAGGGCTCATCTTCAGGTCTTGTACAGAGACTTGGAAGTATCCCTAATCCTTCCCAGAGCAGAAGAAAGCATGAGCACTGGAAAGACCTGGTGTCAAATGCTGGCTACAATGATTTCAGATGAGTCAACATTTCACCCAACATTGAATGTGGGAGATTTATTTTGTAAGCAAACATCAATTAGCACAAAGCAACTGAAGAAATGCAGCTTGAGAATATGACTGCTGACAATCGACCTCCTGAGCCTGCAGGATCCTCCAGAGTGGTAAGAAATAGAGACACTGGCTGCAGCAGAATGGCACCAGTGCTACAGGATGGCTCCCACTTGAACACAACAAATGTTTGGGGTTCATTCCTTATTACTGCTACTCTCATTTAAAATCATTCTGGTAAAAAGAAGTAGATTTCCCTTTAGGTGTCTTCCTTCTACATTGTGAATGGAAGCATATAAAGACTTATACTTTCAATTTCTGATTTTAATTTCTAATGGTCCTTCATTGCCTCCTGGGTGTCAGGCACAGTAAAAGATACTGTGCAATCTGCATCCATGTGTCCAGGCTCTGCCCATCTCAGCACACCACAGTTCTCACCCAGACATACCTAGTGCAGGAAGCAATTTATTTCAAAACATTTTAAATTATCACACTTGTTTGTCTTCATATGCTTTAGCTCTGTTCTACTCATTCGTGGTGAACTAGCTCAGCTGGTTAGAGCATGGGGCTAGTAATGCCAAGGAACACATGGAACACACAGGCAGGATTGCTAAGCTGTGACTTAAAAAGCTAATTTAATGCCCTTAAGGTACACACTGTGCATACCTAGATTTCAAAAGACTGATGAGATGGAACAAATAAAGTCGATCATAGCTGGAAATTATTCCAAGTACGGCTATCTTGAGTTAGGTGCCAGCCAGAGTTCAAACATCATGCTGCCACAAGCCCTGGGTCAACACTTTACCTCTCTATGTGTCGGTGCAGCAAATAGCTTAAATGAATTGCATCTAAGAGGGCACACAGCTGTGTAAATTTGCACCCTCTGGGCATAGAGTGCTTACAGCAGTAAATACCTGGAGTAAAACAGAGGTGCCCGAAGCACACAGGGGGAATGAGCTATACCTTTGTTTAACCTGAGATACTACTCAGTGCAGCTGAAGATCAGAGAGCTCAGGTTTTACCAAACAAGAAACACACTTCACTTGGAGACCATTATTCAGGATGTCATGGTCCTCATTAAGTGTAAATCTACAGTAATTCTATAACAGAAGCTGGAATAACACCAGTTTTAAAAAGGTGAGATTTAGAAAAGAATTAGGCAATCTCCTTGGTTTGTTTTGCATGGACTAATTAACAGTAACTGCAATCTGCGCTAATGAGGCAGGCGTTATCTAAGTGTAAGCAGCAAAATAACAACTTCCTAAGCAATTCCCTGTCCAAACATTAGGTCTTCCTCAAACTTAAAAATACATTCCATACCAATTTATTTTAATTACCCATAAGCAACAAGGGGGGAAACCACTCACATCTTAGTCATTTAAGTCCAAATTTCACTAGTACATGGATGAGTTACAAAGACCTCCGTAAAACGGCTCAGCATGGAAATTCTGAGAAGCTGTTGAATCTAATGATGCAACAGAGAGATTAAATTTATCTCACAAACCATTCAAATCTGGACAGAGACAGATGGAGGAAGAATATCAAATGTTAGTATTTCAGGGGAAAAATTTTAAATAGTGAAAACATGATTACGATATCAATTTAGAAAACATAAAATCTACTAAAGTCTGACTCCCTTAGTCCACAGAGGTCTTAAATGCAACTGCTGAAGGATCGATGCACAATTAAATTGTAGCAGATATTTGGAATTCATGTATTACAAATGTTTCTACCCAGCTGCTCTGTACCCCATGAAAAGCGAGCCGAACTTCATTGTCCATTCACAGGACCTGGCTTCAAATCCTGGCTTCAAGTGCTGGCTTCCATTCCACTACTTTCTGAGACTCTGGGAAAACAATTTAACTCCTATTGCCCCAGTACTATCGATGACTAATCCTGCACAAACCCTCTGATCTATCAAGATTCAACTCATGAATTCTTTTGGAGCATGCAAGTTAACCTAATACTACTTTCTGCTAATCCACTGGGATTGCAAAAAATTCACTAAACAGTCTCCTGTCTCCTCCCAAGAGCAAGGCTTGAGCAGGCACAGAGTCACAGTCTCAGCTCTACCCAACAGCCCTTCCCCTGTCTTTGGGAAGGCTTGGAACCCAGCAGACAGCATGTTGCCCTAGCTGCTCCATCACCCAGGCACAAGTTTGGGCAAACCAGGAGCTGGAGCCAACTGCAGCTGACCCTGGCATGAAACAGGCTCCTGTCTTGGGCAAATATTGTTGTCTCAATCTTCCCCCTTTATGCTGTGAGGCTAAAATTACTTTGCTTCATTCTCTGGATGACCATGATCTGTGTTATTTAATGAATTATTCTACAAATCTGTAACACTACCCTGGTTCTTGTCACGGCATTCAAAGTGATATAGAACCAAGAACAAGTAAGCAAAATTCTTCTGCCATCTCCCTACTTCTTCAGGTACTCCAGATATTAGCTCTGCAAAAGTTCATATAGATAAAGACACACACACACACGAAAGTTAAAAACCTGTGCTTTTACCTTCTGCTTGAATTTGTCTCTCTTCAGTTTCCAGCCAAATGTTCTTGCCATGTTTTTGACAATGGAATTGAAGATCCCTCTACCCTCAAAAATTATTCCCTGTGTGGGTAATTATAGTTGTCACACCATTCAAAAACCTTCTAAATGCTCACTTCTACCATAACAATTTAACAAACAAAACTAGTCAGGTTTTGCTTTTTCAGAGTAGGTGTTTGTAGATAAAAATTGGCTTCTCCATATTAAAAACGGGGGGGAAACACCCAACATTTTGGAAGAGAGGTTTGAAGATTTTGTTTAATTTCTTTGACAAAACTTATGGTCTCCTTTTTTTCTTTTTTCCGTAGCTGAGTTTTTTCCTTCTTTTCCCACATCCTCTCATTTCTTGTAGTGAGATCAAAAAGCAGGAGGCAGACAGACGAAAATGGCATTTAAAATTCAAACACTTAATCATAAACTAAATTTAAAACTTTCTCTTGAAATTTTCCAACTTTTAATAGTACAAGAACTCGAAGCATGAAAGGGTTGCTTTTCTCTTTGTTAAAGCAGCCCTGTAACTGGGCAAGTTACAGTCCCTCATTTAAATTATACTTTTGAAATTAAAATATATAAACATATATTTTTGAAGGCGTATTCTCCTCTGCTACCCAGCCTCTGAAATGCACTTTCCCTCCTTTCTTTTCTAAATTTTCCTTCTATTTTCATTGTTTCTGATCTTTGACTGTAAGTTCTTCTGCTGTTTTAAGACACGAAGAAAAACATTCAAATGCCACTGAAGGATAAATGTATACAGAAAAACAATCATGAGCACTATAAATTTATTACTTCTAGCTGTATAACAAGATGACCTTATTTGCAATATATTATATTCATTGGCTGTTACATAGTGTCCTTTGAAATCTGTTAATTCTGCAATAATGTCTTAATAATATCAAACTCTGTGTATATTACAAAGCATATATATTATCCCATGTATTGAAATAACTTCTCATTACAGCATTTCCTAACTCCTACATCCCCATTTGACAAACACTTAAACAATTTTTACCTCATATTTTAAAGTATGGCTGACAAATGCAGAAGATGAATACTTGCAGGAAAACAGGGGAATAGTAATGGGTATACTTCTTATCTATGACATTGCATTTTTCTGCTTTCATTGTTCACTGTGCTAATACAGTGCTGCTTCAAAATGCAGTTACTGATAGATGCAAATCACTAATAATGGCACTTTTTTTTTTTCCAAATATCTCCTCCCTTAAATCTGAGTATTTTTAAAACTAAATTATACTTTAAATATGAGCAGTATCAAAAAGCCAATCAGGAAAAGAAATCTAGGCTTTATTTCTCCTGTTTCGTCACCCAGAAAATTTGCCAAAAAAATAAATAAATTATTGATTTAATTAATTAATTGATTAAATCACTTTCCTGATATCTGTAACAGGAAGAAGTGAGCTTGGTTATCCAATCCAGAATTAAATTTTAAGAACAGAAAGTAGAGGGAGGGAATAAATATGAAAGCCCACAAATAATCGCTGAGGTCACCTTCTGAACACACTGATTTTTCTGACAACAAACCTACTCTAATCTAGAACAGAGGTTGACAATGATGTTCCTGTGGTCACAATACTCCACTGTAACAGCCAAATTAGTGTTTCTCTTATTCATAATGTCCTTGTGTTTTGCTGCCCAAAGTCACTCAGGTGAATTTACTGAATATAGTTTCACAACAGTAGATCAATTGGAAAAGCCTAGGAGTATATAATTATTCCATATCATTGCATTTTACTGCTGTGATAGGATAAACTTATCCAATGGGGGGAAAAAAAAGATCCATTTCAGAGCACAGAAGGTTTATTTCTTTCTATTTCTGTCTTTTATTTTTCCTAAATGTCCCTGGCTTTTATACTTTCATAAGTAAAATGATTCACTGCAGGAAATGAAGCGTTAGTGCAGCTTCACGACATTTTGAAGCTACAGCTGTTTCAATAACAAGAGTTTTAGCCCTGAATGTACTAGTAGCACTTGGAGCTGAAAGCATCTATTGAGTGAAGAAGGGCTTGACCCTTTGCTCAGTGACTTCAAAGTTGTGAGTCATATGGCCTGAAAAGAATCCCTGAAGTCTTTAGAAGTAACAGTGCAACACAACCATTGTGTTACAAATGGCTTCTGTAAAAAAGCATATCTATCATTATGCACCAAACTACATAAATGAGTCTGAAAAATTTAACCACACTTTTCAAAGGCTAAATGCAAAGAAATAGAAAGCTGCAGGCCTGGACAGCTCAGTCTCTGTGATATGAGAGGAGCTGGTTAAGTCCCCACTGCCATCTGCAGCACAGGTGGGCTCTGGGCTGTGCTCTCCTCACTAGATCATCATGTGGTAACATCTACATAAATTGCTTTGTTAAAGAACAGTTAGGAATCACAATTATTAACTGTACTGTCTTCAATCTTCTTCAGCAAAGAGTGCTTCATTTACCAATTACAGAATATTCTTTCTTTGCTTCTTAACAAACCTTTTCTCATTGCTTCAGTGAGAGCTTCCATCTCTCAGGAGCCTAAGCCAGGGTCAGTAGGCAATGAAGGAGTCTCTGAAAAGGAAGGAAATATCTGCAGGTGTTGCTGATCAATTGTGCAAGAGGTAACAGCTACTGTGAGCACAATCTCATGTCCAATATAATGAAGGTAGAAGGGGGAAATATATTTTAACTACCTGCATAAAATATAATTAACATGGAGGCAAGAACCTCTCCATAAACAAAAACAGAGAGAACACATTAAAAAAAATAAAAAGAGGAAACTAGGAAAAAAGTTGAGAAAATCAATTATCTAGAAAAAAATTAGTAATATTGGAAGTGAAGGAAGGGGGAAATAACTGGAAAGGAGACAAAACAAAGGAGGAAAATACTGCAAGCAGCAATATCAAAGACAGGAAAACTGCTATGAAACCCAACAAAGGAAACCCTGGGGAAGAAAGGATGGGAATGAATGCTTACTCAACCCAAGAGCTGTGAACAGTAGGTATTGGTCTATACAGACTGTGCCAATGTTTAGGAAAGTATTTATATAAGAAATATGTAAAGGATTTATATACGAAATTAATCAACAAACATGCTTCCATCCTGTTAGTAATCTATGGTTTATGTAACACCTTTATTAGAAATCTAAATAGTTAAAACAGATGTCTGTGGGTGGCACAGAATCACTGAGGCTGGACACTGAAACAACCTGGGAAAAAGTCCTAAATCCAACCAATACAACAAATTCCAGCAATACAACAAAGGAAAGCCACTGTAATGAAATGCACTTTGGAAAGATTCAATGAATTCACAATCGGCCTTGACTCCTCAGGAAAAGAGGTGGTCTCTTTATGGTCATATGGGCAGCTTGATTAAAATCTTTTGCTGACTATTATGGGAAAGATGCACTTTGATCCATGAACCAAGTTCCTTTCCAGTGAAGAGGCATTGGTTAACTGTATCCTGAAGTACTTTAGTTCTAAGATAACTTGAGTAATTCATGATTCTTCTAAGACACAGAAGAATGAATACTAAAGAATGCAACAAAAACTTTGTCTTCCTTTAGATGGGTTTTTTAATTCAACAAATCCACACCAAAAATAAAAGTGATAAAGCCGAATCTGATGTGAAAAGACCTGTTTTGAAAATAGGTCATGAATAATAAAATGTTCCCCAAAAGGACTGGCTTGCCGGACATGCGAGGGCCAGATGAAACTGTCTGATGACAGCTCATCCTTAATTTTCCTGCCTGCAGCAGATTCTAAAGGGTTAAGTACATGAGGTTTTTTTCCTATTCAAAACTCTATGCAACCTATTTCCTTACCCAGAACATCTCGTGCATTGTGTTGGAGCACAATGAAACTATTCAGAAATTCTTGTGATTCATTCGTTTTCTGTCATTGGTTTTAGGCTGCTGGCTAGGAAAGTGTTACTATGGAATAACAAGAGTGCTCTGCTTAAAATTACTTTGGGTTTTTAATTCACCTCTTCTGGACTTAGGGTAACACAAGCTGAAGCAAAATCTGGTCTCTTCTACTTCTCACATCCTTACAACAAATCTGTGAAATACGGCTTCATCACCCTTTTCCTCAGATATAGGAGCAATACTGAGTTAGATCATTAATGTCAGAGAGTTGCTAAAGCCCAAAGCAATACGATGATTTTGTCCAGCTGAGAGGTCAGGTCTATTGTTCTGTAAGGATCTAATAGGTGATAAAACTTTCCAGTCTGGAAGGATGCTGCTATCAAATGTGCATCAGCTTCTTCTGATTTAAACATCCATTTGCATCTGAAAAGATCCTCTTCCTAAATTATATGTGTGCTTCATGTGCAATGCTTCACAGTAATCAAATAACAGGGCTAAGAATGACATGGATGCTTCAATGCTACACGAGTGGTTATGGCTACTGATACCACAGAGGTACCTATTTGAATTAAAGAAAACCATTGCAAGCCCCTACGCCCCCAGAGAAGCTGAGAGAATAAGCTAATACAACTGCATGGGCAGGGAAGTGTCTCATGGACAGGAAGCTTGTGGCTCCATCTCAGCTCACCAGGCCTCCAACTATGATCTCCTCCATCTTCCTCCTGGGTCAGGTATCCACATAAAGAATAATCTGAACTGTAGGGTCTGCTTTGGTTTATTTAGAGTGTGCCAGGTGAAAGAAGGAACTCTCTACAAAAACAAAACTACAGAAGATAGAATTAATTCTTTCCAGGCTTGGATTCAGGCTGATCCAACAAGCCTAGCTTTGTCCCATGTTGGTTGGGAAAATGGAAAATTTCCTTACACTTGCCCTCAGGAAGGACAAATTGTGTATCAGAATGTTGGTTGAGCAAAATAAGGAGCTTATGTCCAACTTGTTCCTCAGACTGCAGAAAAGCTCTAAAACATTACGGCATCTCCTTTGTGGAAGGCAAAAACCATGTTCTTTAATAAAAGATTCTGTTACAAAAAGGATTTTCTGCCACATACACACATCATTCCAATTTTGATGAAAGTCTCATAAATAAAATTAACAAAACTGTCTCTCTCCCTGGCAGGTCATTTTTTTTCATACCCAAATTTCTTAACAAGTAGCAATTACCAAGCCACATTGCCTATAAGTGCACCCAACAGTCACAGACTACAGGATGACATATTATACCCATGAATACCTCACAATTGAAATACATTTTCCCTATGGGACTACATCACTGCTTGACTTAATTTTTCCTGACATTTGGCCTGGAGCTTCTTTAAAGAAATGAACTTAGGATGGCTTTGCTGACAGCAAAGGACAAACCATGGGTATATACTAAAATCCTACTTAAATCATGCCTACTACCCTTTTAAAACACTGATCCTGCATAAATTGTAGGACAGTCACTGGGATCTATTAGTCAGAGCTCATCTTCTACTGTTTGAGGATGAGCTATAGGTCCACATAAGCAGTACGAAAGGTCCAGCATAAATCATACTGCGAAGGAATAAACAGTTTCACCAGTGACAAATTTATCGGTGTGGAAGGAGATATGCCAACTCGTCAGAATTCCTACCAGGGTTTTTTACAGTCTTAATAGTTCTTACTATGAATCATCCATATTCTGGTTTGGATTGGTTTCCTTTTGCTTTTCCTCCACAATGTTCTCTAAAAAATGGTACCTAAAAAGATTCGATTTCAAGAGAGAGAGGCAGAGAACCTTACTTTAAACTGAGGGAAGATAGGTTAGGAATTAGAATACTACAGTGTTTCTAATAAATCTCCTCCCTGAAGAACAGTCAAAAAATTCTACATTCCTCTCCCAATTAGGTTATATATTTCTCTTTAACATTCTGAAGCTGTTATTAATGTTACGAAGTTGTATGTCTGTGCAAATACTAAAATTAATGTCTATTTTAAGTGACACATTGACAATTCCAGAGAAGGAAGTGCCCTGGCTTTGACAGAGGCACAATAACATCATCTATGGAGTATTTTCAATGGTTTCATGAGAGCATCTCAATGCTGCCCCTGAGAACCAAACTGTAACTGTGCGATCTCCAGTTCTCTTGTAATCCTTGGTTTCAGTATTGAGGGGAGCTGAATGTATCAAAAGGAGAACTACCTAGTTTTAACTGTGTAAAGCTCTAAGAAATTACTTGTGCTTTAATTAACTTGTTGTCTCAAAAATAGATAGAAATGGTTCCCAAAGAAAAAAGGAAAACTATGGAAAAAATGAAAATTAAGATTGAATTAGGCCTGGCCCCAGTCTCATTCCTCTGAGGACAGTTTTCTCTGAGCTCCACATCTTCACCTCAGAGTGGTCTAACAATAAATGCTCCTCAACACAAACCCATCCAAGGCTGGCATTCCACGAAGACATCAAGTAACTGCCTGTATCCCAACAGGAGTAGAAAGTATTTCATCAATATGCAGCCTGGTCACGCAGGAAGCAGTGAAACACTGTGGCAAGTTAAAGCAAGACAAACAGCAACTGTTTGTAGATACTTATACTAGATGCACTCCAGGTTTTGTGACCCTCCTTGGACATTTTGGAGCACTTCATCTAAAGACAGGTTTTGCAGGCATTTTATAATCTGTTCCATACAATTATCTCTAAACTCAATTTTTTCTCATGCTCTTTTATTGTCCTCCCAATCCTCTTTTCTCTTTGACCTCTAGAGCAGCTTGTCCACCTGCGGCACATAAGAACACAGGCATGGAATAACCCATTTCTGGGTTAAAAATGGTTAGTTCAGGATTAAAACTGGCAACGGTTGACCAATCTTTGAATACATGAATCTTTGAATAAGTGACAAAATGCCTAAAAGCAGCTTAGATCTGTCCCGTGAATAGCAAAACAGAGAAATTGGATACTTTCAAATGCCTACTATTCACATTTCTCATTCTTTCAAATGCACAGCCTATTTGTTTGTAGAAACCATGACAATATGCTCCAGGATTAGGCCTCAAGAATAATCTCTTTCCTTTTTCATGCATCTACAGGATTACTTATGTTCTTGTTATCAGGATATCTTTTGTGCCCTGAACAATCTTTTGGAACATGGAGAAACAATCACATGCAGTTGAGTTCCTGGTTATCACACAAACCTTGGATGAAATGTTCTCACTGAAAGATGAAATTAAATTAATGTAAACTACCACTAAGTAAAGAAATGGAAAGGTTTCTGAGACAGAAAGATTGCCTACATTAACCATTTTTCACAGTGTTGGTGAATTTTGTATGTTTTGAAAAAAAAAAATTCTCCCCACCTTCAAAAATAAGTGAAAAAGTTTCAATTCAGTCTTTGAAAATACTTCATTTTGAAAAGGCAAAAAATGCCTTTTAAGCCTTTAGGTTTGCACAAAGAACCAGTCTGAATCATACCTCTCAAGAACAACAGCTCCTTCCAGTTCAAATGAACTGAATTCTTTTCCAAAAACTCAATTCTTTTTGCTGAGCTCTTACTCTCTATTCTGTCCCTCTGGCACACCTGGTCCACATCTCCCTTCGCCCATGTTACTCTCAATAATGATGATTTTCACTCTCCAATACTGAAACTCAAGCTCCTCATCTTTCACTAGGTTTCTTTTGCTTGAGGCAGTCAGAACTAAGACAGATTATTTTAAGAACCACATTTTTTCCTAGGTATGTGGCAGATCCTTGGTGTGACCAAAGCAAGTCTTTCAGCTCTCTGCTTCCATCTCATATATTTAGAAGAGGACATCAGGCAAGGACAGTCCCTCTGTCACAACTCTTCATGCTCAGTAGAACCATGACCTCATTAAGGAGCCCAAATGATAATAGTTCTGTGTCAGATTTTAAATTCAAACATGGTTTTGTTTGCAAAATGGTAAGCAAATTTGCTCCTTAACAACATTGTAAACCTTTTAAATCACGTATAAGCAGTGGAACAAACCTCTACATTGCTAGGGCAGAATAAGATATTTTAGTGCCAACTCTGGTCCATTAGATTTTAATTGGCTCCAGCTGGCAGTCCCCTAAACTATAACATTTTTTACCTGCAGCTGAGCAGCTGTCCGCACAAAATAAAGAAAAAAATTTCCTACCCAGGAAAAAGAAGAAAATATGTTGCCTGTACCTTCTTCCCTGCAGTCTACAAATACAGAACTAAGTACAGCCACCGTACCTGACTAAGCAGCTCCTTCAGAGTTCCTTTTTATCCAAAATCCATATAACATCAAAACCTTAAATTCTGCAATGTATTTACACAAAGAGACTCAGTCATTCAAACACAAATCTTCAAGAAATCTGTCTAACACTGTATTAGTGAGAGAGTTAAATTTAACTCAGAAACTTAATATAAAATCAGAAACAGAAATGATCAGGGTTTTTCCGACTCCCAGCTTCCACTTCACCTGCCTGGCTGGATGCACTATGGGATGGAGCCCCTCACTGCTTCTTGGGGGCAAACTCGACAGGCATTACAGCTCAGACTGGAGAATTCATTGAAGTTTTCCCACTCAGGTGAAAAAGATTTAGTCACAGAAACTTTGAACTGAATTAGTTCTGCCACTACAACAATGAAGTACAATTTTAGTGAAATAAAGACAACTGTCCACATATTGCCTATGTATGTGTAGATAGACAGATAGATACCAATTACAAACAGTTCACAAAAATTACAGCAACTTCATCAAATTCTGCTCTCATTGTAGTAAACCCAGCAAACCAAAGAGAGATTCCAGATTTTCACTGATAAAGAATAACAAAGATGAAAACTCAGTCTGCTAGATTCCAACTGTACTATTACCTTTTCCTTTCCTTTATTCTCCTTTGAGAATGAACAAGGAGAGAAAAAATATAACAACAGAATTTCAGTCTGAGCTGCAAATCAGTCTTTTCAGCTAGAAAGTTTCACTTGTATTACTGCTAACAGTTTTAGTAACAGACATGGTACTGTCTCCTGCAATCCACCCAAGAGGAGAGGGTGGGAGCTGGGCAAGCCTTTCAGAAACACCATAGCATTCCCCCAAGGCCCCTGCTGAGACCCCTCTCCACCACCAGCAGTGAAGAACAATCCCACTGAGGTCTGCCAAATGCCCAGCACACAAAAAGCAGCAAAAATCCCCCTTTGCCAGCTGATATGTTCAACATCGGTAAGAGGAATGTCACCCACTCCCCTTTAAAATCTTGAGACTCAAATGGGTGTTGTCTCCCTGCTGAGCACACAAGCCCCATTCTCCTGCCGCCCCTGCCCCTGCTCTTCCTCTGCTCCCACAAAGGTCTGTTAAAGAATCAGTAAAACCACACTGAAACAAGAACACCTGCGGGGGTGTGCAGGCCTTCAGAGCTTGAACCCTCAAAGATTTTCTCTGCTTAGGGAGCACCCAGGAGGATGTGAGGCTCAGCTTTCTGCCCCACTCAGAAATGAGCAGCCTCACACTCTGGCATCCCTCCTCCCTATACATGTGCCGGCAATAAAGCAAACAGACAGGGCTATTTAAAAAATGACTCTAATGATGTAAATTAGACAAACATTAATAAATTCAGCAGGTTATTTCCCTACTGGAAAAACCACCATTGATCAGAACAGCTCTCACATCGGTGATTCATATTGTTATACAAGGCCTGTGTCTGAAAATAAAAGTTCCATGTGAGGCTTGCATTGAAAACACCTTATCCGTCAGGCTCGCCTTTATTATTCCTGAAGTACAAAGAGGCCAATAAAAGAGCTGTATTAAAACAGGCCCCCTGTTACCCTGTTAATCACAGAGTGCTGTGATTAAATGTTTGACTTACAGTTTGCTTTATTAAGCAAAGCAAACACCATCACCTTTCCAGCTTTCTGAACTTTGAGTCATTTTTTAACATTATGGCTGACCCAAAACTGCTCATGTCCTACAAGCCTGGAAACTGCACATAATGCAACCCTGCAGGTTATATTTTATCCTACCGTAAATTGTTAGCTACCTGATTATAGAAGGGTTAATTTACCATTAGGGAGATCTCTTAAAGCTACACAATAGAGACTGAAGAATCTCAGATTTTGCTCTTGATAAAGAAAGTTTATGCCAGACAGCTACTTCTCATTTTAAAAGAAACACATAATCTTATATTAAAATTTAGTTAAAGAATTCTCAAATTCCTAATATTTTTTGTTAATAATGTCATTTCTATACATGAAATAATATGTGATTCTCGAAAGAAGAACTCTAAGGAACTACAGATTAACAGCCAAAAGACACCAAAGTTAAAGTACTTTTTTCCTACTTCCATACTGGAGAAAAACTTTAACATGAAGAGAAGCTCAAACACCTGAAACAGAATCCAGATCAATGGGATTATCAGCATGTCAGTGGTGGATGAGGCTCCCAAGCATCTACCAGCAGTAGTCTACCCTTCCAAGGATTTCTCCAAATATACTGGTACAGCTAATCCTGACTTTGGGAGTTTTGTTGACCATTTTAGCACTAGAGATCTTTCTTTCGCAGCACTATCTTCTGCAATATCCTATTATGAATGATTAATACCATACAAGACAACTATTGAATTCTATGCCAGCAACATAAAAAATATGGAAGCAGACCAAACTACCACTCCAAACACTGCTTTTAAATATGATGTCAGCAACCAGCACACAAAGCTGAAAAGCCCTAGACTGTGTTACTTTACAAGCTGGATAACTTTAGATTCTTACAATGAGATCTTTACTGATTTGGTAAAAGAAGTTTTTCCTCCCGCTTCCTTCATGTATAGACAACTGTATTCAGATATTTAAATTCAAAAACAGAATCTTACCCTAAGTTCTAGAGGGATGATACAGGGTCAGGGTTTACTGAATGCATTGTTAGCCAAACTTTTCCACCCCAAGGAAAGGAGTGCCTTCTCGAGGAGTGTGGGGAACTTTGCACCAGAGACAGACTTTACAACAGATCAGTTAGTTGAGCCATAAATGAAAATAGTGTGTGCTGTTCTTTCTGCCTGCAACTTTTAAGTACAAAATAAATTTTAGATAGGTAACTTAGCCATTGTTCCTCACTTACAGTTTAGCTGTTCTGTTCCACTGTAGACTGTGAGGCCACAAAGGATTTAAGCATGTCATTTAATCATTCTCCAAAAGACAAGCTGAACAATGTCACATCTTTATCATTGCATATGGCATCGCTTACCCTGATAGCTGTAAAAGCAAGAATCACTGTTAAGCATTTAATCCTGTCAGACAGGGATATTAACCTGCTATTTTAGAAGCCATTGCCATCTGATCTGTAGTACTGACAATGATGGCTTCCCAAGGAACAATTCTTCTTGCCGAACCATTGAACGGTACAAATAACTTTGATGGAACTCTAGAGCTGGTCGAGAAAACTTTTGATGGAAATGGAAGTTATTTCAGTAAAGATAGTGTGGGAGGAAAAACAGGTTATTTAAAACTTTCATTAACTTCCTGTAGTACATAACAAGTTCATCTTTTTCCCTCACTTATAAGTATACACACATATATTACTCACTTATCTGTGCCTACAAGGATAAAATCAAAGAAGGACCTTATGCCACAATTAATGTCCTAGCAAGGATCTCAACCCCAAATTTCACTTCAAGGGGGAGAAAGTGAATGAACTGAGGATTTCGAGTAATGGATTAGACATTTGCTTGAATAGTACTGAGCTGAGACTAAGCACAACTGAAGGAAGCAACTGGACTCTGGATTTTGGGCAGAATACAGGCAAACCAGCTGGACTCAGCTGACAGAGACTCTTTCAGACATGAGATGTTTCATTGGTATTTCACACAATGGCTACATGAGTAATGAACAGATGGGTTTGCTATTCGCACCACTTAGTGGAGCATGAAATGATGCACTGACAGGTAGGAGAGAGAAGAATTCGAAGCAGGTGTTGTAGTAACACTATGACAGAATACAGTATGTCAAAATGCAGGGTGCAAAATACTTAACTAAAATGTATTCAGAGGCTCCAAAATTAGAAGTATTAATAGCTAAAGTTTTTTAATTCTTTTTCAAGCTCAAAGGGCAAAAAATATAATAAGCTAGGACATTTTGGAGTGAACTCTGTAACTAATCCATTCAGGCCTGTGTGTCCTTCTGTACTAACGGAAGAGAGACAAGGATCATTCATATATTTGTGCCCTCAAAGCCTGACTGCTGCAGCACACAGTGCATGGGACTGAAAGCTGGAGAGGTCTAACAGACTCCAGCTGGTGTAACAGGCAGCTGCCCAATTAGCAATGGGTTTGCTGTCTCACAGACACATTGGTGCTCTGGACATGGTACTTGCTGATGAGAGTGAAGTTAAAAAAAAATCACCAGAGTTTTTATCTTCAAATCTATCCTTCTATTTGACCCTCAACTGGACACTCCAGGATTGAGTTTCTGCCATCATATGTTGGTGTCTGGGACTGGAAGTTGACTTGCCTCTTCAAGCAAACATGAAGAAAACCAAAAGTTTTGTTTAAAATCACACCAGCTTCTCTTGGGTTTAAGTAAAATCATGCAGAATCTCTCTCAGAAGCCAAAAAGACCTCAATTTCAAAATACATTTTGTATTCTTTTCAAGTCTCATGAACAATTTTTTAAAAATACTTCATTAATTTAGGACTGAAAGTTTTAAAATATTTTAACAAGAAATGCATACCAGATTTCATTTCTTCCTAAAATATTTTAATAAAATATTAACATTTAATTAACTATTAGTCACAAAATACAAAGTAAATTATTTTTTGTGTTATACTAAAAACAGTACCGTTTTTTGCTGCAACTATCACAATGTGAATGAAATAAAAAAGAGCTTCTCTTCCATGAGGAAATCTGTCTCTGTGGGAGAAGCTTTGCTCGGGAGCAGTACACCTCCTCATATGTCATTTGTCCTTAGGGTTCCACCCATATTACTTACCTCCTTGGGCTTTTTCCCATATTTTTGGACAAACACCTTGCTAAAGACAGTATGTTGGGATTGACACACCTTCCGTTTCCACTGTGTGAATGAATAGCAGCTCCAAGGCTCAAAAGCCACGTAAAGCTACTGTTAGTGAGACAGAGCTTGGATCTCATGTCTCTGTTGCTTCCAAACTTTATGGTACAATAAAAAATAGCAGCTGTTAACTTGGAAAGATGAGATGTAATTAATGAGAGCTATAGCCCACTGGGGTGGAACACACGTACTTCCATGGAATCTGCACACAATCCTGACTGAGCCCAGTTCACCAGGATGTGGGCTTTGTGTCTTCTCCCAAAGAGGGCAAGCGCAGGACCACCCTGCAGCTCCAGCTGACAGCCTCTGCACTGACTGAGGAAAGAGACTGCCATCTACTGAGGCAACCCATCTATTGGCAAACAGGGAGTTAAAGCAATGAAGAGGGGATTCATGGTTAAGGCAAGGAGTTTAGAGAATTCCCACAGACATCAGCTGTTCACACTAACAAAGATTTAACAGGGAACTATAATTTTAAGAAAATCTTTTTCTTTTCTCCCCTTCCTCCCCAGCTACTTTCCCTTAGTCAACAAACTGATTTTCTAATGGGAATTATTCATTCCATGTAAACTTTTGCAATATCTAACCCCTGTAATCCTTTTGTTCTTAAGGACAGAGATTTCTGTGCCTGCTGTTTTGTTACACTGAAGAAGCAAAGCAAAAAGGTGGAGTATCAGAAAAAGAAAACAGAGAAAAGGAGAGTGGAGTGTTGCAAGAAGGGAGGCTTTTAAGCACTCACAGAGTTCACCAAAACATTTATATGAAGCAGTCAGTGGAAAAGATCAGAGAAAAAACAGTAAAACATATAGTGAATAAAAGAACATTGCCACAACCAGCTCATCCCCACTGACAGAGCAGTGTGTTCCATTAGATAGAGATGAATAAGCCTGAGCACTTGAAAAGCATCTCAAAGCAAAGATCTCAGAGCAATTGCAAATATTAAGTTTCCTTCTTGCACCAGGTGCTCTGCATGATCAGCTATTAATATCCATCAGAGCCAACGATGTTCAGGATCTTGCAGGACCCAAGTCTAATTGATTTAAAGCCTCAAAACAATGTGATGACATATGAATTATTGCCTCCAATTTAAGCAGACAGAAACTAAGAAGTAAAAGAATTATTTTGAAGAAGCTTCCACTAATTTTCCTGGCAACCCAGAGAGTTCCTACAGCAAGCGTAAAGCTGAAACATTAAGTCACAAATGTCTGTATGAATATACAGTTAATTACAGAAATAGCAAGTGGTGGGAATGTTGGGTGTCCAGAATGAAAAGCAGAGTTGTGGGTTTACATTAAGAAACTAGGTGGCTTATACAAGCACCTGGTTGTAGAAGAAATAAACTCAAAATTTTGTCCATGTGCCTTTTCAAATGTCATCCAGCAAGTTGATCTCAAAGCTGGGATGAGAATATATAACTTCTTGTCCCCAACCAAAAATCCCATCCTATTCTTCTCACGATGGAAAGTGAGACAAAACCAAGAGAGTAATTATTTTATCCTGGGATAACTCAATTCCATTTAGCTAACTCTGCCCTGATGGAAATAAAACTTTTCCATTTTACATCTTCCCAGGGCTGTTACAACAAACATTACCACATAATTTCAGCTGACTGCACCTGTTCTTGACAATGTCACTTCCCAGCTGTGCAGAGATTTGGAAATGGTTATTAAACACTCATCAAAGAATAAAAACAAAATTGAATCTAAATGGACTGTGCTATGCTTCATGGAAGAGAGACAGCTGGCAGAGCTACACTGCACCGAGGCATCCTGTCAGGCTCCACAAGGAATGTCATCCAGCTTCACTGGTGGCATATCGGCTGTAGTGGCAGACTCCCACATTCCAGGCTACCTGCTTAAATAGATTTTCCATACATAGCAAGAGACGTCTTCCCTGGTTTCTTTATAACACACTGCTGAATATGGCTGTACTGAGAAGCTCTACCTGAGAAAAATTTAACCCAGCTGGTTTATTAAAAAAGTATCAATTTCACTGTTCATTTTAATCTTATGTTCTTTCAACTAGGATCACCCATTTTCACACATCATTCAAGACAGAAATGTCTGAAATTGAAGTAATTTCCTATACTATAAACCCTCCAGGAATAAACAATTAGGCTCATGGGAAAGTCCATATTTGCTCATTACAGCCAACATTTTTATTGAAACAAATTGTCTCTTGCACAGACACAGAGATGCCACATTGTCCTATCTCCCAGGGAGGTCCTGCCATTGGCTAGGTGCTTTAAAGAGCAGTCTGGGAAGTAGCTACAAACATGATGGATCCCATTCCCACCAGCAAATTGCCTTACAGGCAAGTTTGAGAAGGCTCCAATACCTTGGACTTGACTTGATTACAAAGCCATTACCATTTTTGTCTTGCTGCAGTCATGCATATTTCCAGCCATTTCAAGCAGTGTCTTGCATGATTTTGAGCTAAAGACTCTATTAGAGAGATGTGGGGACATTTTTCTGCTCCACTACTGTAACAATGTTCGTAAATAACTGATTTCTTCACTATCCAAACTGTCGAGCTTCAAGTGGAGAAGGTGACGGAGGAAACCTCAGGGGAACGGGTCTGATCTCATTTCTTATCAACGGTTCACTGCTGCCAAATGCAGCCATCAGAGAAAATCCAGCAAACCTTAAACACTTAAAAATGGAAAGACTGAACATCTCCCAGAGAAAAAAGCTAATGGGATACAGAGCTTTTCACCTCTGGGTCACGAGCTCAAATCTGGCTCCTCTCAGAAGCAACGACACTGCCAGGCTGCTCCTCAGCTGCGTGGAAGGATGCTCTTAAACCAGTCGAGCCCTCGCTGCTAGTCAGCAGGTTTTCAGAAATAATCCATTGCACACCACTCCTACTGGGAGAAGAAGCTGTAACTTCTGCATGCAGAATGTCTTACCATCACAGCCACAGCATACTAGTGTTGAGGATGAGGTAGAAATACACTGCCCAGGATGCTTATTTAAATTTCAACACTTTCATCTTCTGTCATGGTTGACAGTTTCCAATCCAGTGTTATGTACTAAACTCTTTTATTCAAGATGTTTTTCTTATTGTTTCTGCTTCATATAAATGGCCTGACAAACTTGTATCAAGCTGCAGAGGCAAGGCAATGGGAAAGAATGCAAATAAAACTGTAGCTAAACTTTTAGGCTACAAAATAGTGCTTCTTTCATACAGTAATACTGTGGAACTGCCTCCCACACACTCTTATACATGTCACATATATAAATGGATTAGAGAAATTAGAGAAATGAGTAAGAGTCATAAGGTCTGATTTAATGGGCACTAGAACCGGACTACCAAGATTTGGAACATGTATTAATTCCAACTGAAGTCAAAATTAACATCTCCACCAGCTGTAATGGCACATGGACAGATCCTTTAGATAGAATTTAGTGAAGCTAGTGGAAAAACAAGTGATAAATTCACTTCCAAATATCCAGATGCATATTTAGAATCATAAAATATAAGGGAAAGTACTTCTGGAGGTCATAAGATCCCATGCCCTGATGAATTCAGAGTCAACTTCAAAGTCAGAGCAGGCTGTTGGGGGTTGTACCAAGCCAAACAGTGAGGATACCACAACTTTTCTGGTCACCTGTTGTAATGCTTAACCACCAATGGCTTTCATGGTGAAAAAGTTTTTACTAGGGTTTTTATTTTTATGTTCTTTATAACAGCTAAGGATCAAAAATTTTCCTGAACTGGTGCTAGTCCCACCTCAATAGGGAAGAGACTTTCTGATCACATCTGATGACATATTGTATCCTCTCCATTCTTTATCTCCTCTTTAAGAGGAAAAAATGCAGCAGAAAAAAGGAAAAAATCTGCTTTTATGACATCTCAGAATCCATGACACTAACTGCTATGATTCTCCCCAACACCAGAAAGGAAAGTCTGCGTAAGCAGTCAACAGTCCCAGCATCAGACTTACAGCTGGTGAGGCTGTCTGTGGGTATCCTATTCTCTGAGGCATGAGATATACAGATATATAGATATAGATATATAGATACATAGATACATAGATAAAATCCCACTAATATCTAGTCTGTGATTTTTTTGGAAACTTTCATTCTGGAGTTCCATTCCTGTTATTCAAAATACCACAGAACTTATGCCTGAGGAGGTTATTTCCATAATGGAAAAATGTTTTTGGTGACAGCACAGTTTGCTGAAGGTGATGCTATCAAACACAAAATCTCTGCTATTTTAACTTCATCACAGTAGTCCTCTGGGATACTTTACTGAAGTGTATTCTTATGATAAAACTCAACTTTAAAAATAAAAATGACCAGAGCTATATTTAGCCCTCTGTTCTAAGCAGCATAAGATGCTGTTAGAACTATGCCTCCAATATCTTCAGGAATTTGCTACTTAGCAGTAATTGCCAGCAGAGCATGAACAAGACAAAATAAAATTCTCAAAAAGCATTTGATGGAATAAAAAGTGGCATAATTTCCCTCGAACTAGAATCTGTTACAGTATTAACGATTTAGACATTCAAAAGCTTTCAACTAACATTCAAACAACACAGTGGAACATAATGTCAATATTTATAAATATACAAATACATTAAGATAATAGCAACAAGAATTCTCTTCTACTAATTGACTTCTTTTTGATAAAGACAGCATGAACTGCAGTTCTCCTTGACTCTTCTCTGGCACTAAGATACATGTATTGTCAGTCAAATTCAATGTTACTGGGGAGAGAGGAGGGGATATTTTCGGAAAAAAAAGAAGTGAACAAAACCTGCTCAGAAGTCATGGAATTTCTGATGAAAGCTTATTTTTTCCAAAATAACTGGTAATGCTTAATTTCACAAGGAATACTGAAAGGACTTGACTTCCAGTAAGCGTTGAGAATGTGGTCTTTCAGAACTGGATGTTTTTATGAGGCAACAAGATAGACACATAAAGTCATTAGTGATTTTGCAAAGGGCAAAATTGTTCCTAGAACACATGCCCAGAAAACTGAGCAACCAATAAAATCACAAAATCATAGAATAGTTTGGGCTGGAAGGGACCTTCAAGATCATCTAGTTCCACCCCGCTGTCATGGGCAGGGGCACCTTCCAGTAGAGCAGGTTGCTCAAAGCCCCATCTAGCCTGGTCCTGAACACTGTCAGGGATGGGGCATCAACAATTTCTCTGAGCAACCTGCTCCAGTGTCTCATCACCCTCACTGCAAAGAATTTCTTCCTAATAGCTAACCTAAACCTGCCCTCTTTCAGTTAAAAGCCATTTCCCCTTGTCCTGTCTCTACATGCCCTTGGCAAAAGCCCTTCTACACCTCTCTTGTAGCCCCCTTTAGGTACTGGAAGGTGCTGGACGGTCTTCCTGGAGCCTTCTCTTCTCCAGGCTGAACAACCCCAACTTTCAGCCTGTCTACATAGCAGAGATACTCCAACCTCCTTATTGCCTCCTCTGGACGTGCTCCAGCAGGTCCATGTCCTTCCTGTGCTGGAAGCCCCAGAGCTGGATGCAGCACTGCAGGTGGGGCCTCAGGAGAGAGGAGCAGAAGGGCACAATCTCCTCCCTTGTCCTGGGGCCACTATGCTTTGGATGCAGCCCAGGGCCCAGGACAGCTTTGGCTTTCTGAGCTGTGAGTTCACATGGCTGGCTCATGCTGAGGTTCTCATCAACCAACACAATAATATTACACTCATGTAGGACAGGACTTAAATGCAATACCTTACTCAGTGGCAGCTGATGACAGAAGTCAGTGAGACAGCACACAATTACCCAAGCTGGAATTCTGCCCAGATATCCGAGTTAACAACCTAGAACATACATACCACGGATCTTTACTTACCAGCAATGTTCATGACCTAAGTTTTATGCATCATCTGAAGTGTGTCCTGGGAAATAAGCAAAGTCTCCAGCATACACAACTGAGTGAAAAACAGTAAAGATTTTGGTGATTTGTAGGGAGAAAGGCAAAGCACTGGTTAGAACTACAAAGATCTCCCAAGGAAGGTAATAGGGATGCAAAATCTGATTTTTGTCACAAATGACTTGCAGCTAGCAAGATCACTGCCTCTTGATTTAATGTTCCTCTATCCAGGTATAAAAGGGAATTTCAAAGCTACTCTACTATTTAAAGAAACTCTTACTGCCTTAAATCTTTTAGAGAATATATTGACTGCATTACCAAGAGACCAGAAGCACTGGTTTTTAAAGAAATTCTGTTGTTACCATCTTCACTTGACTGTGATTTTTCTATTCTTCATTTTCTTCTGTATTGTGATACTTAAGAACAGTGAATTGTTAGATGCACTCCCATTGTTAAAAAAGGTTTTATTTGTTCATGTCTCTTAAAAAACATGTTGAGGCAGTCTTTAACATGAGTTAAATTGTTTTATGTAAAACGTTGTTTATAAAAGGCTCTTCCAGAGATTATGAAAGGCAGAACAAAACCAAGTTTTCCTTTAGCATCTACTGTAATTCATCAGTGAGCTGGCTACCTTTTTAACTGGACAGCACTTTCTTGTCACTGTCTGATGTTAAAACCATCCATTGCAACAGTACCTACATAGCAGTGAATTTACTCTCACATGAGAGTTGGGGAACAATTGGCAGGGAAAAAAAAATCAATGGCTTTAAACTAGTTTAAAACATTTCATTTGGTTTCCATTTTTTTAAATTAATTCTAACTATGAAATTGGAAAAATCATTATTATTCATTCAGATTTACTCCTAAGACCTAGAGAGGTTTTTGGCCACAAGACCATCCATTTTATGCATGCTGGAGTTAAGTAGGTAGCAAATCAGGCACCAGTAGAACCACAGATGCCTGTGTCAGAGCCTGAGCCCCTTCTCTGACACTGCGCTGAATTGCACAGACTTCAAGGTAAAACTATGCGTTCATTTCCTTACCTTCTCCTTGTTAATGTGTCATTCTCCAGTTATTTTTCTAAGTACATTTTGGCTACAGCACAGATGACCCATTGTAATTTGCCTGCAAAGTCTCACTCGGAAGGTCTCAGATGTTTGGTTTTAATCAGAAATGTGACTGCATAAAGATTTCACATTTTTATTGCTATTTTTCTTTTACTCTACTGCTCCTACAGAGTCTCAGTGAAATCTGTTCAGTGGAATAACATGAGCAGGGCAGGCTGCCTTCTGCTTCTGCTCGTCCTGCAAATCTAACCCAGTGAACAGAGGAGGAACTGGATTTTATTCTGGCTCACACTTCATCAGCAGGACCGTTAATGAAGTTACAGCATTTTCACCTGCACCACCACATTAACAGAAACTTGTTTAGCACTGCAGTAGCAAAGAACAAAAGTACAGTAGCAACCCACAGTGCTGCACTGGCACTCCTTTATCCTCCAGTTCTCTTTGAAGGAAGGATTAAATCCACAGCTGAAATAAACATCTCTCTTGGAAAAAATACCCCAAACCCAAAATAAAAAATACCCCTCAACATACAAAATCCCTCTTTACTGTCTGTGTTAAATCTAGCTTTTCAATAGCACTACTCTGCTGTAAAATCAAATAGAATCTGCAAATCAGAGTAATTCCTCAAAAATTAAGATATTTTATTTATAAGATGTTTATAATTTGTGTTGCTATTCAGAAATACACTCTGCTAAAATAAGAAGTGGACAGTTTTGACAGTTTCTGGTTTTGCAAACAATAAATCACAAGGTGGCAAATATTCTGACCATCTTCAGGCAAAAGGCATTTTAGTAGGTCTTGGGGTTTTTTTCAGGTTTTGTTTAGGGTTGTTGATGGGGTTTTTTACCCTATTGCAAAACACGGTATCAGTAACAGAGCTTTTTTTTTTTTTTTTTTTTCAGGCAGAAAAAACAGGTCATACTTTTATCTTAATTAAGATGGCAGAATACTACTAATGTTCAAGAAGATATCTGGAATTTAAAAGATGAATACAGACCTAAAAGCAAACAGATCAACAAAGTTCTCTTATGTATGGGCAAAAGGACAGGAAAAATACTCTGAAAACTGTGAAGTCACCTAGGAGCAAATGAGTTTAAGTCCTTGTACAGGCAATTAGACATCAAGTAAGCAACCAATAGCAACTGAATTAGCACCTTAATTCTGATACCCTCTTTGGCTTTTAGGCACTTATTAGAAGCTTAGAGTTTTTGTGAGCATTTTTCCTACAATAAGCCTTAACATCTACAAGCGGTGTTCAAAATCCTATTCATTACCAAGGCCAAGAATATGAAAGGACATTACCCAGCACACACAGGCAGGAGCCAATTCATCTAAACTCAGCATGAAAATGTGCTGTTACTATTCAAACCAGAGGGCACAACAGGCAATGAGGCACTGGCTGGCCTTTGTTGCCGCAGAGTTGATCAAATTATCAAGTAATACACATCCTGATTTAAAAGAAGGGAGAAAAAAAGAAGATAGTAAACCAAATTTTAAGATGAATAAAAAAGATGCCTTCTTAAGGACTAGCAACTGAACTGAAACTTCAATCACTTTTCTGATTTAGGATTACTAATACACCATTGAAAAACAAGAAGAGCAGATAGCAAGCTAGTACAGCCAGCCAAATCACTGACATCTCACTGGAGATCTCTGTGAGCAATCAGGACACACTTAAGGGATGAGCCTCATGAACAAGCACTCACAGGAAGTCACCCTGGCTGAGCTGATTTACAGTAACTGGTTAAACAACAATACCTGTGGTGAGTTTGAGTCCTCTGAAGAACTATGATGCAAAGAAAAATGAGACCCAGTTCCCAGAAAGCCCAAATCCAGAAAGCCATTGGTTAGATACCAGCAAAAGAACAAGACATAGCTAAGGCAGTACCTATCCTTCCCTGGTCTTGATGCAGGGCTCCTGGAGAGATATTCACAAAGCAAACTATGGCCTGGGGAAACAAATCTATTTTAAATACATACATGTATGACAAAATCTCCAGAAGAGAAAAGCCTACTGAAGGTAATTCAGAATCACAACCTGTTTCTTTTTGAAAGAGGTGAACAAGTGTGAAACCTGGCTTCTCAGAATCAAGTTAGCTCATGAACACATCTTAAATACTGGCTGCTGTCTTGAATACTGACTGCTGTCTAACCACAGGGCCACAGGCATGCAGAGAGATCTCACAGCAAGAGAAAGTCCTCGGAGAGATGCCAGAACAACTGAAACAGAAAAGAGTGAAAAAATCCTCAACAGCTGAAGATTATTTTGAACCTTAATTGACCAGAACATTATGTGTGATCTGCAATTTTATCCTGATGGACATTTCATGTAGGGGAAACTCCAATCCCAGGTCTGCTCTTGGATCTGCCAGACACCACAGTCCCTCGCTCTGAGGTTACTCAAAGTAATCTCAGCTCTGCAACTGGCCCAGTAGCTAGAGCACATCTCCCAAGCCCCCTGCAATTCAGATAATTCACTTATGCAGTATTTAATAAAAATATACATTTTATATAAACTTTAATCTAAAGCACTGTTACATTCTTTGATGTAGGATGATAATCATATAATTTACATTTACATCACACTCACATACATCATATATACTCCTCTCGTGCTTTCATTAGGTAATCCTGGTGTAACCCTAAAGTGTGGCTGGGCAGTATTTTTAACCTCTTCTTTTAGCATTTCATTCATCCTGTAATGGCCTTTTACCCTGCAGTTTGCTGGAGACTTTTTTCTTCTTTTTTTCCCCATTTTTTTCTGCTCATTACTTGGCAGCCCAAGGGAAGCAGGGTTTGGATTAAATTTCAGGGACTCCATGGAGGAAGTACAAAATATTAAAACTCATCCAGCCCCATACCTATTTAATTTAATTTTCCCTGGAATATTTACAGGTTAAATGTGAGACTATATGCAAGGGAATTTTACTTTAAAAATAAATCTGATCAGGATAAGGACATGAGTTTGGATATCCACTATACTTACAGGGAGGGGTTTTCATAACATGATTTGTCTCCTACAAGCAATTACTTCAATGGCCAAAGAATACAGAAAAGTAAAGAGAGCACTTAGAAGAGTGAATCACATTTTGTTTTGCAATTCATTACTAAAAATTCACTCCAAAAATAAAAGAACAAACAAAGGAAAGAGGTCAGGTGTAGGGTAACCTTGCTGCACTGGAGGAAAATGCCCATGTTAAGTGTAGTGTTAATCAATGAAGCTTAGCCAATTTTAAAGACAAATGTTAACAGATACTTCTTCAGAAAGCAATCAAAACATGTTTTTGCAGCACCTTCTTCCTTTGACTTTTCTTTCTCTTTGTTCCTTTCAGAGAGGGCTATGGAAAATGATTTGGTATAAACAGGGGATTACTTTCCTCTCTCATTGCTCATTCCCCATTTGCTCTGTTTTGACAGCACATCCCATTATTAAAGCAATAACACAAATACAATTCTGCTTGTTCCATAGTACACAGGAGTCACAGGTACTTTCACTTACAGAAATGGAACTAGAAAGGGATGATCAGCAAGGCAGGTCATTCCCAGGTTCTATCTGGATTCTCAAAAGCCAGAAGAGGGTATAAAGACAACATATCTTTTTATGTACTGCTCTGCTCCTCTGTACAGTGGGTTGGGTCAGATCAGCATTGCTCACTGTGCCAAGCCCCCGGGGCAGGAAAAAAAGGAAAGGGTCATGGCACTGCTCTCCATTCTGCGGACGCACACACAGGGAATGCAACAACCACGTGCCCATTCTTGGAAGCAGTCTGGCTGTTAATGATGCCTTTGAAATTTTCTAACTTCACGTTAAGCTCCAGGTGAGCTGTAATGCTACTGCTAAGTCCTAGGAATTCAGAAAATTACTACATTTTCATAAATCATGTCAAGTTCTCAAATTCTCTCTCCTGCACTCAGTCCAGTCTTGAAAAAAACAAACTTTCATTTCCTAGGTTGGGTACAGTTTGTGACAGCTACATAAATCTGTAAGATGTCCACATTGCACCAGATTTACACCACTAGAAATGAGAGCAGAATCCAGCCCTATAGTTTCACTCTGAAGTGTTTTCTGGTGTGTTTCGTTTTGCTGAACTGCTTTTGATTTTGGATTTCCAGTACCACAAAGACATGCACGAACCAAAAAAAGTATTTAGGAAAATTTAAATTGTAGCAAAATTTCTAAATCTATGTGGGGTTTCATATCACCTCCTTTTCCTTTCATCCTTATTTGATAAACAATGTCTACATTTAGGACACAGACTGTATGGTCTAAAAATGAGAGTAAATAATTCTACTGATAACAAAAACTATTTTCATACAAGCGAGGTGAACAGGATTTGGCTCAGAATCCCTGGTGGGGGAAGAGGCTGAAGGCAAAGAAAACCAAAAGGAGAAAGTGAACTCCCCAAAGGCTCAGTGTTGCTATGTCAGCATCAATGCGGGCACTGCTCTGTTTTATTTTACAGAGAGATGAGAACTTTAGCTACATTAGAAGCCAGTTCTATCTACAGCTGTTCTTTGACATCACAGGCCAGTTGGTTCCCAAAAAAGGCTTATTCAAGACATTGCAATCCTTACCAAAATGGAAGCTGGTAATGCTAATAGTAGGATAATGTGAGAGAAAGTGCAGTGGGAAAAGGTAAAGAAAAGCAAAGCTGATCAGAATCAGTTCTCTGCTCCATCTATTTGATGTACAGCTGCTGCTTAGCCATCACAAGTTCTGTTCTTGTGATGATCCTGTAGTGTAATTCCTATTTTTTTTAAATCATTTGGGATGTGAAGGCCCAACTTAATTGTTTCTCTACAGTAAGTACCATTTTTTCTGATTATCACTGGTGTTCTGACAACAAGAAAGAAAAAGGCATTAACTCTGACAGCACTGCACTTACAGAGTTGGCCTTAATATTTGTTTTCTGCTTCTCTCTTGTCCTTTCCATTTCAATTTTGGTCACTTGCATATTCAGCAACATGCTTTACAAAGCGTCGTGTCTCCCACTGCTTCCTAACCAAGCTTTGACAGTGTTCATTGTTACTCCAAGAGTTTGCACAAGTCCATAGCACAAGGTCAAGTATAATTATCTTCTCCACTTTTCCCCCACTCCCTCAAGGCAGTAATAGCTTCAGGGAATTAATACAGGATCAAAAATGAGAACTCTGCTCCTATTAATTGACCTGCATTTTTAGAAGCATTAGAGGGGGGATGTCAGGGTCTCAGGTGCAGCAGAATAAAGATATTAGCACCTGCTGTCACGTGTGAGGCTTCCTTACTCTATTCATACTGTTTGGAGCTCACACAAATTGCCCAGACAGCATTTCTCTAGTTTTGCAGCAGAGGCTGCGAGAAATTTAGGCTACATACCAGATGCCGAGGTGAGCTTTCATTTAATATGAATTTTTCAGTCCAACATAGTTCCAAATACTCTGTTCCATCTTTCTCTGCATATGTGCAATCCCCTGTCTTCCTTGCACACATCCTTCTTACACAGACAATTACAAGGCATCTAAAGTTCACTGAGTACCTTAAAGAAGGCAGGAAAACAAAGCCAATATTCCTACTTTCTCATAGTTTAAATAAAGTGAAAATTACAGGAGAAACACATACTGAGAACAAGTAAGAAAAAATTAAGCAAAGGTTGGATTTTCAAGATTTTCCTTGTTTGCTCTGGAAGCAAGTCATGTTCTGCCAGAAGCATGTTATAATCTATTTCACAGTGCTAGGATTAGAATTTAAAGAGTAATAGCACGTATTAAAGACAGCAAGGCATTCTTTTTATTAAAAATTAAGGGACACAAAAACCCCAAAAAAGAGCCAGCAAGCTAAAATTCAGAAAAACATCTATGTTATCTACAACCATGGAATGTGGTCTTTCTAGGATATCTCCTCATAGATATCAGCAAATTAGATAAATCTAACTAATTTTCTCCAGATCTGCTGCTGACATATTGTGCCACAGATCCAGTCCTTCTCCTCCTCCTCATCACAGAGGAGGAGTATGCACCCAGCATGTATACTCACCATTTTCAAAGCACCGAGCTCATCTCCACAGGGACCATCATAAAGCTCTGACACATCACTCTTATCACTGAACTCCCTCCACTGGCTTTCATTCAAGGACATCTCCCTTGGCCTCTGCAGTAAGCCTTTGCACAGCCTACGTTTCCACTGCATGTCTCACCCCAGTATGCTTGAACACACCAGTAACTGCAACCTCAGCCTTTTGTCCTGTCACCTACAACTCTGACACATCCAGCCCCAGAAATACTGTCTCAGGACCAGCTGAAAAGGTTCCTCTGTCAAATCTATTTCTCTTAGAGCTTAGCAATTAATTGCAGCCAGACACGATCTCCTTCTGTTTACCCTTAGGGGCTGATTTTTACCTAGCCAACAATGGGCCACTGTTGCAGCGGTTGAGGGCGCAAGGGGACCTGTTGGGGAGTTGCAAAGCTCTGAGTCAGTCCAGGATTGTTGGTGGACCGGTACTGAAGTTTAGAATCTCCCCCTTGGTTATGGTGAGATCCCATAGATCTTTGCTGTGCTGTGTAGATTAATGTCAGCCAGTTGGTCCATTGGTCACCCTCTCCTTTTTCTTTCATTATGTATGTTCTTTATTGAATATTCATGTTTGCTAGAACCTTCCACATTGTTCGAAGCCCTATTGGTTTCTGGTTCCCCAGTCCCACCCCTTTCCTTCCCTATCGGCTCCAACCCTGTCAGTTTGTGTCCGCTCCTCCCCCTGGCCCTCACTTTATTGGTTAAGAATGCTTTGCCCAGCCATGGTACCTCCCCCTATATAACCTTGGAACCTTCAGTTGCTTGTGTCTTTTGTCCCTGGATCCCTCCAATAAACCTACCCTTTGGAACTCCATACAGAAGACCCCTCCCTCCTCTTCGTTCCTGGACTGCTCTTTTGGACTCCTGTCTGCGTGTGTTTGGCTGTGTGCTGCCACCACATGCAGTGTGGGTGTGCTTGTCTGCAGGCGGGTGTGCACAGCACCACCCTGGTGTCCCTGACGGGGAGAGGCCACCAAGGACCAGCTCTTACGAGGGACGCTCGGGGAAGACTCAGTGGCAGAGACACTATCTGGGCTAAACACTGCCGCAAGCGTCAGGGCCCATCATGGTTGTCACCACAATTTTTCATCCCTTCATGAGTTTTGAAATATCTTATTTTGATAAAGATCACAAGCTCCCTGAAACATAATTTCTCATTTACTACTATGTGTCTGCATAGTTCTTGGAGCACCATGGACCAGATCTGACTAAGAGTGCCCTGTACAGCTAGAATAGTCTTTAGTTCCTGTTCCTAATAAGAGTACCAGAGAAAATAAACACCATACAAGTCTTCTTTATAATCAGCAATTGAGCATGTTTTTTCTGCTCTGCTCAACTCTCATGTAACCACTCTGAATGACTCCATCCATGATGAAAACAGAATTCCTGTTGTCTTACTCCTTTCTGCTTTGGGAGGTTTGTCTCACGTAGGCTTAGGATGACCAGCACTCCTCATTCTGTTCCATAAGTAAAAAAAGGCACAGCACTGCCCTCTCTGATGTCTTGGTAGAACCTCCACCCAGGTGTCCTCAGGAGTCAGGGAGGAAAGAGACAACAGTAAAATCTCAATTGGGAAGAGCAGACACAAAGACTTACTGCAGAGGGAATGGCACCGCAGAGGGCTGGGATACAGGAGGGGGAGGGAGGTTATTGTTCTTCTCCCACCAACGCTAATGAAACCTTAGCAGAACAGAAGAGATTTTTACTCTGCAGAATCATCAGACTCAATAAATATTCATTTGCAAGACATTGAAATTGCTGGACCAAGCCTGCCACAACCTGCGCAGCCAGGAGCCCAGAGAAGCATCTGCAGAGGGAAGCCTGGGCATCAGTGTTGCCATCAGCAGCTGTTTTGCACAGCTTTTACTCACAACATGCTTTGCCTAGGATGGGGTATTAGTCCCTTCCCTCTGCAGTCCCCTGGGATACCCAGAGCACTGGTGTGGAAGGAGTTAAGATAAGGAAAGCCATCAAAGCTACAGGGGACTCTTTCAAATTGCTTCTTGTGGGGCAAAACACAAATGTTAAAATACACATTAATTTTCTCCCCCATAGCAGGAGCTTTGCAGATATTGACAACTCTCTCAGGATGAAGCTTATAGCAGTGCATTAATTTATACTATTGAGCTATAATGCTTTTAATTTATTTTCTAATTTGCTTCACATCCCCAAATTCCCTAAACTGTTTCTGTCTGTTTAATATGAAGGTTAGCCAAGGCTCCACCAGATAAATCCACCTTAAGGCTATCAGAAACCTTTTGTGAAGCAAAAGCATTCTCCTTCCAAAGAGGCCTTTCTTCTGTTCATGAAAAGACTATTAATAACACAATTATTCCTGTTGAAAGAAAAGGCCATAATTAATAGACTCAAGAGCAAAACATCCATCCTACAGGAAAACAGACTTTCTGTTCCTGGAGGCAATATTTAAAATCCAGAGTATTCCTTTGGATTTAGAAGCTGCTAAATCTAGAGAATAATGGAAAATAATAGAGACTGAAAAGATAAAAAAAAGATTGCAGATTCCATGAATAGCTCAGCACTGAAAGCAGAAAATGAGAGGCTACACTTCCTATTTCCCAGCAGTCAACTAGAATTACCTTTCACACCGTGGTTTGAACTAAATGATCTGCAAATATATTTTACACATGTTATACCAAAGTTCAGCATACAGGCACGTACTTTTAAGGATACAGCTACTTCATAAGTATTTCTCTTACTTGCTGCCTCATTCTGTTAGCTGGTAGCTGAACAAAATATTAACAAGCTTTCTGTACAGTGCTAGAGGAAAAAGAGCATGGAAAAGAAGGGCAAGATAAATAAAGAGCAGAAAGCAGAGTGATGCCAGCTTTTTTTGCAAGCTAGTGGTCTCCAAACTTTCACAGCTATTAGCTGATTAGCATCACTCTTGTACCAGTGATAACCTACCCAATCTCAGCTGTGCTTGAGGAGAACAGTTTGAGTCTACTCCACACCTCACCACCTTATAAAATACAGATTTGAAGGAATTGATCCCCGTTTTGATTTAAAGTGAACCTAATTAAATGGGATGCATGCAGGGAGGTAGAGAGACTCATTGACTGGATAAGGGGTAGGAGTCTGGAGCTGTAGTGATAAAAGTAAAGTACCAGGGGTGTCACCTCAACCAGCTGTAAGTTCATTTCCATTCTGTAGTATTTCATTGGCATGACAGCTGCTCTTCTGTTGTGCTTCTAATCAGCTGCAAATGTCGGGGGGGGGCGGGGGGGGGTGCTGTCGTGTGTCCATTTGTCACCACTGTCTTCACTCACACACAGGCATGCTAGCATCTCTGCTTTTTTGCCATGTAATCACAGTGTGGGGTTTTGGGTTTTTTTTGGGGGGGATGTCCCTCCTCACCCCCTCCCCCCTGCCATATTCCCATATAGCTTTGGCACTGGAGAAAAGGTATCTGCTCCATTTTCTCCCCTATGATGATTTACCTTTATTCTCTTACCCTGTGCAATGTTTTGGTTATGCCACTTCCCACCATTAGTGCATGCTTATACTGATAAATACTAAGAAAAGTGTCCCAGTTGAGAAGTTACTGTCCTTTTACCTTAACTGTGTTGCTGGAGGACATTTCTTCAGTGTAGACAATGATTCAGCATCTTTCTTTATCAAAATCACGCCAGAGTGTTTCGTGTTTCTCTGTCTGAGCCCCCATTGGGTGTAGTGTGCGTCACCGAACGCTTACTGAATTTGAACAGTGCAAAGTCACATTACAAGCACCACAACTCACTCCTTAGAGTAAAATGCATAAACCAGGACAAAACTCTTCACTTCTGTTGCAGAAATAAAGTTGCTGTTCCTGACGAGTGTGACCTTTAAGTGTTCAGTGTACAGAGCCAAAACAGGATATTTTGCTGCCACCTTTACAACAAAAGATTTCTATTATGTCTTACAGTGTCCAAACCCAGAGCTTTTGGTGGTGAAACTGCTGATTCAGTATTGCTAATTGTGTAGAGACACATGCCCACATATAGACTTATACACAAATATACTGAAGAATGTTGTAGCATATAGTATTTTAAAGTAAATTATGTAGTTACCTATTTCTTTACTATACTACAGTACTATCCCATCAAAACCAAATCAACACAGACCACTGCATGAATAACTCTAGGATGACAGAAACTGAGAAACAACCTGAAAGTTGAGGAGAGGCCTTCTGACAAATTTGGCTTTGAGTATATACTTTGTGAGGACTAGTTGTTTAATAAAGTGTTTTGCATATAAAAACCAATAGCTGTAGATATTTTTTGTATTTTTCTACAGAAAAGAATCAAAAAGCTGCTGGGTCTGGTCTTGGTTTGGTTGCACCAAAAATTCATGCTTCACTTGCAAAATCTCATATGACAACAGCTATCATTAAAATCTGCCTATTCTTTGTGTTGTTTCAGGCTTAATGCACATCCTCTAAAGTGACAGGCTACACAGGCACCCTTCAGGGAAAAATCTGCAGAGTATTATTACATTTGGATAGCCTGGCCTAAGGTGAAAATACTCATCAGTATAAGCTTGTTAGCTTATAAATCTCCTAACATTTACAACAAGGCTAAAACAGCTCCTTAGAGGAGTTCAGAACATATACCGTCAACTCAGGGGACAGCATCTGTCATAGCAAGAGGTAGGTGAAACACATTGTGCATTAATTCAGCACACAGTCCCCACAGAATTCCATGGCAGAAGCTATCCTGCCACCATCCCAGGGGGCAAAATGGCAAAACAAGCCTCGCAGGCTTGTCCTGTGCCCTCCATTTCACACGCACAGACACAGATCTGCCATTAACCTCTCCATGCACCTCAACAGCCAGTTCTTGCAACACAAATCTGTGCAACAGAGCAGCAAACTGGAGTTAAGGAGACGCATGGTCATCGCCTATGCCTTACATCTGGCAGTTCCATCCTTTGCACTCCCAAAGGCAAACCTTTAAGCCCTTTTCCCAAAGCTCCTGGCTGTCCCTGTTCTGAAGGATATCCACATTTTCCTCTTGCTAGTACATGCAAGCCAAGCTTTTACAGCTCATGAGTTCTCTTTCACAGATCTTTTGAGAATTCTGTCTTTTATTAGACATCTGTAATATTTGCCAACAGGAGGAAAAGGAGGAAAAATACCCACCTATCTGATCTGTCCCTGCTAGATTAATTCCTGTATATTTCTTCTTTCATGGACTTTAGTGAGTTTATATACATATAAATAAAGAGAGCGCCATTGTTAACCCTCTATAAAAGAATGAGTCTCTTTTATCTTTCACCCATGGATTGGCAAGACATTCTGATGTCACTAGTTTTCCCACTTCCAATGTGAGTGCAACTGACTGCATTGAGGTCAGAGCTTAGCTCACCTCAGCTACATTTAAGACAAGAGAGCTCCTTCGGCTGGCAAAAAAGATGGAAAACAGCACCGAGGAGAATGAAAAAATCTTCCATTTTGTATTCTAATTTTTGGTCATTGGAAGCTGCTTTTCTATGGTGATGCTAATTTGTTTTTTAAAAATGAGACTCCCCCCTGGGATGAAAATCTCCTCAGAGGTCTCTGGCCTTTTGTTTCAAATTCCTTGTGAAGTCCTTAGGGTTGAAAATGCGGCTGCTTCTTAATACATTCAATTTTCCATGTGTTAGGGTCAGTAATCCAGTCCCGTGCAGAGCAGGATCTTCCAGTTGGCTCCAAGCTTCCATGACGACAGTGAGCAGGGAGATAAGCATTACGGAGAGACACAGAGCCCCCAACAGCAGTAGCTCACAAAAACACTAACCACCCTGCCTTTCCTTCTCTTCTTTTTTCTTTAAATAAATCATCAGTGAATATGTGCCTTGTGATTATGCTCCTGTGAGAAGCCATCTGACAAACCATAATTAAAAACCATCCAAAAAATCATTCACCACATTTTTTAACATCTGCTTATAAAAATCCCTTTTAGATTTTCGTACCTATTTTGGGTGCACAGTGTATGTAAAACCTGGCATGCAAAGGGAGAAGCGTTCATCTCACACCACTTTATCTTTGAAGTGCTGATAAGACGACCTAAAGATGCTAATACATTTGGAAATTCCCCACAGAGCCATAATGAAAAGATTTCTATAAACCTCAGTATTCTGCCAGTGTCTCAGGTGAGAGTATTCTTCAGTAAAAGCAGTTTGCTTCCTCATCCATGCTGCATATCTCAGACAACAAGCAAGTAGAAGAGCAACACTTTACAAAATCTACATTTGCTTTCCCTTTCTGCATGAGTGTATTAAGAGTTTATACGTTTAAATTCATGCAGCCCACCTTGAATTGTCCAGCTGCCATACTACTGGGCAGGGGAGTTAAAAACCAAGAGCTAAATTAACTTCAGCTCGGCAGAGAGCAGTGGCCCAAACCAATACAAATGTGAGACAAAGTGGCTCAGTCTAACCTGAGGGCAGCATGTGACTCCCTAGCAACCACGAGCAGCAGATGGGCTTTTTCCTCTCCCTCTCTCTCTTGCAAAGGGTAGCAAAGTTGTCTAGCAATTAAAGCTGCTGGGAGACAGGAACCTGGACCACTAAGCAAGATGTATATTATCCAAGAAGAATCTTGTTCTTTACAGCTTCCTCACTGTTACACCTGTAAACAGAGAAAATTCTATCCCGCAATCTTTCTGAAATACCAGGAGGTTCCTGGACACAAGGTAGATAATACACCATTTTTTTTGAAGAAAATCGGCACAGGTTGGAGAGGGCTTAATGTTCTCAAGGAAACACAATACTAACGACTATACTTGGATGATAACAAAAACAACAAAAACTTGGAAATGAAATGGCTTTTTTAATTAAGAGATGACAAAGCATTGTGCAATGGATCTCTGCCTCCTTATCTACAAATAAGGACAAGACAGAAAAGATTTGCCAAGGCCATCCACTAAGTGAAAACTAAGACTAGAGAACCTGACTCTGTTATTAAGTACCAACCATCCTAGGAGAAAGAACTTTGCTCGTGTGACCATACCTGACTTGGACTTAAATATATTTAATTGCCTTCCTAAAATTCTGATGTGCATAAGGCAGTATTTCAGATTGCAGTAGAAGCTGAATTAATATAATAAAACAATTTTAAACACACACACTTTTTTGCCCCAAAGGATTTCCTAGTGTTTAAGATACCTTACTTGCAACATCAAGAAAATGAGGTGGCAGAGGGATATAGCACCAATGTAACTCCTGTGAAAAAGTTTGAAAGTGGTGGAGAAAAGGCGTCCAAGAAATCTAAGACAAACTTGAGTCATTATGGGATTGTGTGATTTCAGTAATGCACATACTGGCACTATATATATAGGCATAGGGCATAAGCTGCCAGATAAAAAAGTTGTGTTGATTCTCTCTGAGGTCTTTTAATCACAAGGCCTTTAAGTTCAACAGACCCTAACCCATGAGATAAATTTTACTTGTATTTAATGGCATATTTCTGTGCTTATCTCGTACTATTTTTTTGCTTTACTGTGTTTTGTGCCTAAATATTTCTGCCCAACCAAAATTTGCTTATATTTATAGGTTTATTTTTCCAAATAAAAGAATTGGAGAAATTGGCATTAAGCATAGAATTCAACATATTTACATGAGACAATCTTACACAAACACTGAAGCACTGAGAGACTGAAAAAAGGATTCTTAGTTCCAGCCTCTGAGCTGGGCATCACCTCTCTAGCTCACATGGCGTTCAACAGCCTTTCCTACAGAATTATTGGGATCAGTATTTTCTAAGCTCTGCTCTGTTTGAGGATGCAGAATAGAGTGTAAGGAGAAGAAAACAATATTTAAACACTAAAATGTGATTGCTGACTGTGATAACCTTGCTCAAGTCCTGATAGTGCATGTTCCACAGCACAGTGCACTGACCGTTTCTACTATGACAGATACAGCATTTTAGGAGCAACAAGATCAGGGTGTGGTTGGAACTTGAAAATCTTTAGCCCTGAGTTCCTGCCCCTCTGGTACTGACAGGCGTAGATACAACAAAGATCTACCTAGAAGTCATGTGGGTGCATAAGAGACAAGACTAGTTCATAAAAAGAATAAACAAATCCATTTGTTTCAACTTGTCTTAATCTATTTTAGGTATATTTTGAGATTATATAAATGTCTGAGCAAGGAGATAGGCACATGGGATGTCTGCTGATTCAGGCTTCTGTACAGCCAGGCTGCATTACCTCTACTGCATTAAGGCCTTACACAACTGCATAAATGGCCTTGGGATTAGGTCCTATGGGAAGTGAAAACAAAAGTAACATACTTGAGTGCAAACTAAATCAATAATTGTGAAGCTTTTTATTCCTCTCAGTCAAGAGTCAAATGAAAGACAATCAATACAATTATTGTAACTTCTTCCTGAAAAAGCAACAGATAATCTATTCGGCAAAGTCGGAGGAACCCAAAGCACAGTGCAAAAGATCAGCCTTCTTCCTTGTGAGAATAGGAAAGGATGTTCAGTACTTTTCTAGCCAGTTCTGCCAAACTCACAGGAAATAGAAACAAATTCTAACAAGGGTTAGTGCCCTTATCATTAGCAGATACTTTCTAAAAGAGACTGCATTCTCCACGTCATTTAAATCTGCACCCCAAACAGCAACACTCAGGCACACAAAGCTCAAAACAGATCTTTTGCAGAGTAAAACTTTCATCAATAATTGGTTTTGCTGCAGGACAAGAAATGCTCAACAATCCAATTTTTCCATTCACATTCACAACACCTTCGATTTCTTCAACACCTCCCCATTTTTTTCAATTCGCACCTACAGCCACCCATGCAGAATTCCCTTAGCACCACGGGCAGCTGCACTAACAAGAACTGAGCATTTCACATTATTAGACCTTTTTCTGGTACAGGTCGTTTATAGAGACTAAATAGCCTACAAGCCAGACACAGCAATGAAATGTAAACAACCTTGGTAGAGAGAGGGAAAAAACAAATCACTGAAAAAGGAGCTGAAGAGGAAATCCAGGAGTTTTGAGCAGTCTTTAAAACTGGTGACAAGCATAGTGGCTTTGCAGCAGGGATGCCTCTTTTTTGAAAGCATTTTTCTTAGTAGCAGTTTCCCAATTATAAGAACCACACATATTTCTCATACAAAGATCTATCTTGCTAGTCCTGGCCTAGCCAACTGCCCTGAAAGCTCTGCAGTATTCAGAGCTGAAAGCATAAATTTAGAAATATCAACTATGATGTCCCTGCCAGAGAGATTTGCACCTTTTTGTCTTCCTCACAGGTGACTCAGTTTTAGTCTTTCACCTCTGTTTAGTACACACAATCATAATGGCAGCAAGAGAATGATTCTTCTGTCAGGTTGTCCCAGTATCTTGCTCTTCAGTCCTCCTGCATTACTTTCCAAAAATGTCTTGCCGTTTGCTTCCAGTATTGTCATTGTTTGTATGACCCCTCTATGGTTTCTTTTTGGCTCTATCAAAAGGTAGATTTACCAAAGCTCTTTTCCCAAGGATTCTGAGGAGAACACTTCATCCCAATGGCACAGACTTTTGTTTAAACCAATTTCTCTTCCTCTTTTCACTAGAAGTTGCACAGAACAAGTTTTATCTGGGAAATTGAAATAACTGAAAGCAACAAGGAAAATGCAAAGCTTCCTGGCAAGGGAGTTAATTCTGAATTCAGTTATGCACGTACTTGCATTCATTATTCACAGGTTTTTACTTGCATTCACAACTCTCAGTTAGTCACAATTCTATTTATTAATACAAAGGGGGAAACACTTATCCAGTAGATTCTGGTCCTACAGTGAAACAAGCATCTCTTGCTTTGATAGGTCTTCTGCCAACCAGACCATTAAAAAGATTGGAACAGAGATACTTTCCAACACTTCTATTTGGGTATTTATTTATTTGGGTATTTACAACTCAAAAAGAAAAAAAAATAATAATGGCGATAGGGAAAATAAGCAGCACAAAAAGTAAATACTAGGACCCAAGTCCTTTTATGAGGCTAAAAGGCTTGCCCATAATTGCACAGGAAATCTGTGAAAGATAAAGAAATTGTCTCAGTCTCTCAAGTTTCATAGGCAGTTTTCCCTCTCCATGAACAGCACAGCTTCTGTATTTTCAGTAACAACTATTGTGAGTCATAATCTGTTTTAATATATTAAACCATCACCTCTAAAAACAGCCTGAAGAACTATATTGGTTTGGAGAGCAATGTAATCACAAACTAATGTATTATGTTGGACAAGAGTTAAACCACAGTGGTATAGATCCAAATCCACTAAAATAAAGAAAAAGTACATGAGAGTATTCAGGAAGACTTCACTGCCTTCTTGGTACACAGACATTTTTCATTTGCTCACTATTTCCACATCAAGATCAGAAGTTTGTAGAATCTCTAATGCTCCAGGATATCATTATTAGACATAGTGCAGGCTTTGTCTTCATCCTTGTACTATTTTTAAAAGAATATTATTAATGAGGAACAGTGTGTAATTTTGTGCTTGGAAACAGATGAAATCAGAAGTGTGTGTTCCTGTGCTTCAATATGCAATTGGAACAGACCTGTGTATTAGTCACACACAATGCAGCATCAGCTGTTATATTTGTTATAAGAATCTTTCTCCCCAGATTTCAACTGGCTGTTTGATTATGGATATGTAACTAAAGGGGTTTGTCATGGCCCAAAATTTTGACTTTGAGAACCACACCTCAAAGTCTCTTCTCCAATGCCAGTTTTATTTCTGACATACAGTGAGGTTTTTGTTTTGGCTTTTTTTTTTTAGTAAGATAAAACAAAGAGATTTAATCATCTATATTTTAGTAATAACTAATAAAATAAAAATAGGCTGGAATCTCACTAAATATAGGAATAGAATTGTGTGTGGAATTTTATCATGAATTCAGAGTCAAATTCCACAGATTTTCCTTGCTGAACATTTTTCATGGACTATACCAAAACATAGGAACTTCCCTGAAATACAAGCAAGGGAATACAAGAAGATAGCAGATATCAAACTCACACAATCTACATATATCAGACTCAAATGTTTTCCTTTATTTTAAACTGGAGATGAGTTATGCCTTATGTTATCTTGCTTAATTAATGAAAACACATTTTAGGACAATGAAAAGACCCACAATGTCAGCTTTTTATTCTAAAATTAATACAATTAATTAATTAATTATTGCAATATTCATTCTCATCATGAAATACGTCATTGCTGTTTTCTCTAAAACTTCACTATCTGTGAAGGTCTTAGTGTGGATAGGGCCTTCTCTACCATAAAGTCATCTTACACTTTTTATAAACAGATATATGGCAGGAGTAAATAGCACTCCCTAAAGTCACAGATGAAATAGGAAGAGAATGTAGAAAAGTTTGTGTAATACAGAACTGTATTTGCCAATATTGTACTGATTAAATTTACCTGTATCAATATATTAACACAGCTGGAAACATTTAAATCACTTCTTAACAGGCTGTATTAACACAGTTCTGGTTGCCCAACCAGCACTCCTATGCATAGTAATATTTGAAAGATGTTTTAAACTGAAGAGCTCTCACAGAGGGTAACAAAACGTCCTCAGTGCTGGAGGGGCGCACCTACAATGAAACAGCAAAGGAAGCAAAACCTATGAGCTGCAGAAAGGAGATGGAATTAACTAGGTGAAAAGTAAAGAAGAAAGGGAAGGATTTAGGTACACCCAAAATTTAGCGCAAAAGGAGAAACCATTTGAATAGCTAGAAAGTGTATCATGATCTCCCTGTAAAAATGACAGCAGACGTGACTCTTTAGATACTTGAAAGTATTGTTCTGTTCTGAAGAGCTTCAAAATAGAATGACACCTTCTTTTCCACAGCATCTGCTCCTTGTAAGATACCTGAACAGAACAAAATATTATTACTTTCATTCCTCATAACCTTGTTCTCACTGCACAGTTCCATCACCTTCAGTGAATGAGGTCACTGAAGGCATAATCTAAAAAAAAGCAGATTTTTCTTTTCTGATGACAGTCAATGAACCTTCTGCCACAAGCAGCTTATCTCTTACTGGAGATAAGTCTGGCAGAAAAAAAAAAAAAGCAGTTTTTCACTGGTAAACTTGATACTTTAAATATCGAAAAGTTGCAACTATAGAACCCTGGGATGCAACTATAGAACCAACAAAGGCATTATTTGAGAGAGCAATTTAGAACTAAACCAAAATCAAAAGTAACATACAACATTAGAGCAAACAGCATCAAGAAATCACAGTGCTCATACAATACCCTCAATGATATGAAAGCAGTTACAGCAAGGAGTATATGAGGAACCAAAAAGGCCTGCACTCATGACAACAGGTCCTTTCAGTGCAGTAACAGCAATTTTCAGGTATGTTATACCTATACATAAGTAAGATGACAGTATTATTATATATATTTTTAGAAAACCAAAAAATTGCCTTAAGATATTTGTTTGTGCCTGAAACCAAAAATACCAATCTATAAATAATTTCTGGAATAATATTTTAAGCAGAGTATGATTTTTTTAAACAGATTTATGGCCCATGGTAGATAATCATAGAAGAACAATTTCTTCTCATATTAAGAGTTTCCAGTAAAATTTGAAATGATGTCAATTTACAAGGTTAAGAATATGAGAAAAATCTCTATTTCTTTTCATTGGATTCCTATTGAAGGAAGTTCAATATAACTTCAATAATCTGGTTTTATATCAAGTAGGTATCAGAGCATATTCCACAATTAATACTCTGTTCAAATAGGCCAGTTGAGAGTCATACATTCTGAACTGGAACTGGAGTCTCCATTTTTAGTGCCATAAATGTTTTCATAAATGATAAAATTAAGAAAAAGAAACCCAGGAAAACAAAACAAACAAAAAAAAACCCACACAGAAATGTTAGGAACCCAACCCCTCCAAGTATTGATTCTCTTGCCACAATATAAAAGACATGAAGAGGGAGACGATGTTGATAGTGATGTTGACATGCTTGAAAATTTAGACTCAATGCCACTAACAGAATAACCATTAATATAAACCCAAGTGTGCATTTTTATTAAGTTAACATAAAGTGGAGTCAGGGCTTTCCCAAAGATTCTGATGATATTATAGTGGAATATGGGAATTAATACATTAAATATGAAGCTACTGCCATTTAGTTTTGCAGCCAAACCTTAGGGGTGATCGTTACTATGTATTTTCTTTTTTTGTTTTATTCTTACTGCTTTTTATTATTGCTACTGATTATCTGATCCCAAAAGAGGAAGCATGTAGAGAAGAGAATGAAGATAAATGAATGGATAGACAATTATACTCCATCAGACGTACTTGAAATCAATCACGATGCAGTGTACTCAGGCTGTTTTCCTGAGTTTGCTGTGTCTATGAAGTGTTCAAGGGGAAAGCTCAGTAATGATCCAGCTTTCTACACATTGATTTTTAACAGCATTGTCATTTCAGCCAATAGAACTCAGGTAAAGACTAAAATGTTTTCTTTTATTTGGGAACTAACAAGTGCCTGTAGGAATTTCTGTAGAAATAAGGGAAAGAAAATAAAAGGGATGTCTGCATGAAGAGGGATGATCAGAAAAAGACAGTGTTTCTGGTTTTATTAATGAGTTTTTTAAATGTTGCAAATTTTGCTTGTGGTTTTTGTATATATTATAGGTAGTAATTACAAATGTCATCAGTCAGACTATTTTCATGTCTGTTCACCAGCTGCATAAAGTTCATTCACTGCATTCCAATAAGGGACAATAGTATGGTTTTCTTTATGGCTCATCTGTACTTTAAAATTAGGGAAGCTTTATTAAATTGAAAATGAGGAGAAAATAGTTTAGTATTATTTTTTCATTAAAGACTTTCTGTAAATATCTCTAATGTTTACTTCATGCTCACTAGCTGTTGGGACAACTGAACATGCCAGACCAAATAATATGTGGGATAATTGACCTACCTCTTTTTATATAAAAGAAATTCTAATACAAAGCATGAACAGTAGTAGGCAAAATTAATTTAAAACATTTTCCAGTTTAGGCTACCATAAGTAATTCTACACGTAAGTTAAAGACTTAAAAAGAAAATGTTGCTTTTAAACCCCGAGTGGTTTAACACCAAAAGCAATCACTTTGGGAAAGGAAGATGTCCACTTCAGCAACTGAGTTAGTTTTACCATTTGAATAACTGGTAAACTCAAATTGCCTTAACATGTCAATCCAACAACCAAAATTGCTCAGGAAGCTCCTCACTCTAGTGAGAGCTTTTCCAGTGCAATGGGTAATATTCTCACAATTTTCAGAGTCTGAAGTTCCAGAACTAAGAAACAAATTTTATATCCAGAAGGCTTTCAGGATCAGATCTTCACTTTCAAGTGCAAACATTCAGAAACTCTGCACATTTTACTTGTAAAGGTTCTTGAATTCAACAGTAATATGATTACTAGAGAACACTTGTTACATTGGCATAGCATGAGACTGACTTTATTTTTGACGGCTCAAATGACAGGATGATCAATGTCAGCCATGTAATCCAAATCTAAACAATGCATTTACTTCATTTGAGTTCACAAATAAAATTAATTTTGATTTTACACAGGATGACTAGCACCTAAGCACTTCAAGTTCTAATGCAGTGACTCCTTCCATCTTAGCTTCCACATCTGTAAAACAGGGATCAAACTTACCTTCCTAACTCAGCAGATATGTGGATTAGCTAGGGAGGCTGAAAGCCCTTTGAAGATGAGAAGTGCTCATCATAACTATCCAATGGCAGCATTCCAATTACAGGCTCTCGTCCTTCTTCCTTTAGAAGGTGTCAAACACAATATACTACTCCATGCATCACAAAGATTAAATATGTCTAATATGACAGGTTTAAGATGGACAGGATATTATCCTAACAAAGTTATTTGCAAATATAATTACTTGTTTGCTAATTCATTTCATTTAACCTACAAATGCTGTCAGTCTGCTTTCTGAAAAGAAGGACCCCAGAGTTCTGCCATTAAAGGGTGTTGTTTCTTAAGAGTGTATGTGAAAAAATCTCTTCTTCCTTACTACCTCCACCATGTCAGACCTGTTATTTCATTTTGGTCTTATAAAGACATTGTGAGGATTTCACATTTCTTGGATATCTTGGATTCTTAGAAGTTACTTTTTGTCCTCAGCACTCTGTCCAGCTGCCACACACTTTCCATTAGTGAATTAATCCTGGTTATATTTTCATTTTACTATAGCAATATCTAGAGTAGAGAAGCCACAGGGCAGATTTTGAAGGCATTTAAGCACCTGTAGTAACTGAAGGCTAAAAACAGGTTTGTTTTTAAAATTTCATAAGGCCTCTGCCTGAATATTTAAGTAACTACATGCTCTTAAAAACCTTCTTTTCTTGAAGTCAGAGAAAAAAATATCTAAACAAGAATTCATGTGTTTTGATATCAGCAGGATGCATCTTCTGAAGAGGTCACAGTCAGCTGATTCTCTAAATTGACTTCCAAAGTAACAAGTATCACTTCATAATAGCAAAAAAAAATCTACTTTCACCAGCAAAGTACATACAGTCCCAAAAAGTCCTGGAGGACAAAGGTGCTCATTTCAGAACAACAGGTCTTCTGCCCTAACAAGCACACACTGGGTGTCCTGTTTCTGCACAAGCCATGCAAAGCAGCCGTATCCAGGCTCAGCTTCATGGAGTTAATGCAACTTCTGGCCGTGCTGGCAGCTCCTGCTCTGCTGGCTGTCCCCAGCCCCAGCAATGCCCCAGCAGCCACAGCCTCGTCAGCACGGTGCTCACTCGATACCCTCATTAGCAGCAGAATGGGGCCGCACGGCCAAGTGCCCTGTGCCGCTTCATGACAGACAGGTAAGCTCGATTTTGCAACATGATGAAGGAAGTGAAGTAAATGAGAAGAGCTCTAAAGGCATGTGAATAGGATAAAGAGAACACTGAATTTTTTCTTTGCTTTTCCTCAAAGTTTTCATGTCAGGCTAAGCCAAGATGAAAGCACCAGCTGACAATCCTCAGCTAACCTGCTGGAAGTCGAGTTTTACAGGTTAAATTCAATGAATGCTTTAGAAACCCACTGGATTCCTTATAGCAATCCAACTTTATTAAAGAGTTTTCAAACATGCCATAGCTTTGAAAAAACAGGTGACAGCACCTCTAGCTTCTGACCTAGATATTTATCTTAACAGAACTAGGATTTACAAAAAGCCCTGCAAAAGGTGCTGGTCTTTCTAATCAGTTTAAGCAATAAAGAATGGGATTTTTAAGGCTCACTTTCCCATGAAACTACAGCCATACCCTTTCACGTGGCTCTGTAGGTCAGTCCTACAGCACATGCACAGGCAGCCAAAATGCCCATTTGCTGTAGCGAGGCACACAAGCTCACAGGAGACTGCTGCCCTTTCAAAAATGGCAAGCAATACTGTATTTTGACTTATTTTAAGCACCCCTGCTATACTGTTAAGGGAATCAATTCCATAGAAAATTCCGCCCCA
>NW_008236769.1:8663310-8674748 GCF_000691975.1 Corvus brachyrhynchos | reverse complement strand
AAGGACAGCTTTCTAGAGAAATCTGAACAAAGAGATTTGGGTTCTTAGGGAGATGGTTGCATATTTTGCAGATAAGACCACTTAGGAGCCATCCTTCTCTGTTAATAATCATTCATTTTTAAAAACTGATTTTTAAAACCAGGTTAAATTCTTCTTCATGACTGTCTAAAGACTCAAAACATTATGGGTGAAAGGTGAAGGACAGTGCTTACTAGAATTATAATTGCCAAGCCATTTGAAACATATTTTTGCAGAGGAGCACACAGATGCACTTAAAAGTTTGATGTTCAGACACACAATTAATTTGCTATCATCTCATGACAGCAAAGAAAGAAGCTGAGAAATGATTGATAGATTGCACTTCAGAGAAGCAGAGGGGTATCTGTTTGAGCAACTTAACCTCATCTTGTCAGTTACTTTGCAGGAGATTGACCTTTTTAATTCCCATATGAACCTGAAGTTAGAGCAGAAAAGGCCTGCTAAACACACTGTACTGACAGCTAGAAACAACTTTTTTTTCTTAATACTAGAACACACATTCTTTTATCTTAAACTCCTCAAGGATGGGGCAGTTAGGATTCAGCCAAAAGAGACACTGCTGGAACAGCGGCAGCAGCAGCCCTAGGGCTACAGCTGGAGCTGTACGGCCAAGCCAGAGCATAATTCCTCTGCCTGCATCCTTCATACTCCAGTGTGGTTCAGCGAGGCTGGAGATCCAATTTTGCAGCCATCCATCTTGATCTGATCGATGAAAGTACAGTTCCCTACAACTGCAAGTCTCAACAGGCAATACTGAGTTCTGATTTAAGTAACTTCCATCTCTGCCCACCTGAGTCAGTGTCCACATCTCTATATTAAAGACAGCAAAACACTACAATTTCAAAGGCTGTAAATGGCAGAAGACCAAATACAATAATTTAATATCCATATGGGCTTATTTTTATCATTATGTTTTCATTTCCTTAATGACTTTAAATATCTTCTGTCTCTCAGATAAATGTGCAAGTTAGACTCCTAGTTTGCATAAACTACAAGTTTCTTTATAGGTATGTACATGTTCAAAGTAATCTTTGTAAACGTCTGCAATAAAAAAACTGCAACAAAGGCAGCACAAAGTAATCTGAAATCTTCCTGTTCCCCTGAAATACAGGGTGGGTAATTTTCTTTAACCATCTGTCCTGGCTGCCTTAAACAAATCATAATGCCCCCGCTCATCTGAAGACAAACTTTTGTGGTATCCAAAGCTCTGCTACACCAAGCAATAGGTGCTACACCAAGCAAACAGATTTTCAATACCATGCTAGCTGCCACCATTAATACTCCTTTGCTTGGACTGCTTAGATAGAGCAGCTGTCTTGATTTAAGATCTCCCCTTCAGTTCATCCCCGATCAGAGTACCATCAGAAACCTGGTAGTATATTTAAAGTTACTCACTGTAATGAAGCCACCACACACACAAGGAGTCTATTGTCAAAACATAATTGCCACTGCTGTTACACCTAGGGACCTCCAGACTGGATTACTGTATTGATTTTTACATGGAGCAGTTGTGGATCGCTTAAGAGTTGCAAGCAATGGAGAAAGCAGCTACCTGCAAGGAACACAACAATTTTTCAGACCATAGGTCTGCCCTGTTAAGCCTAATACAGCTCAGGATGTTGATGCTGAGCTATGTTAAATAGGTCCAAGCTATTTTTAAGATCACCTTTCTTCCTCAGAATGCCGTAAGTGTTAAAGAAAGCCTCCTAGTTTTAATTAATGTCAACAGCAGGACATTGTTATTGAAGCAAATTTAACAGTGGCCTATTGTTTCTGTATGGATCTGATACAGTTCTATCTGTCTATGTTTAGTGCAAGGGAGGTGACTATGATGACACACATGGCAAACAGGAGCCTAAACAAACACATCTCTGCAGTACATGAATGCTTCTATTTAATTTCAAAAATATTTTAAAGCCTTGTCTTAAATTTGCAAATCCCTTAACCAAGCTGCCTCTACAATCCCCTCATTTTCCATGGTCTTGCAGGATAGCTCTGCTCTCGAGAAACAATGCAGCTTTGAGTGAAGCGGCAAGGACCACATATTTTCAATGGCTGGATGCCAAATATTAAAGTCTTTGTCAAAAGAAATTTGCCAAAGACTGATATTTAATTCCAAACATAAACTACATTTTGGAGAAACCTTTTTCTGGGTGCAGCATTGATAAAAATCATCACCACAAGGAGAAAAAAACATGTTTCATTAATATCCTTGTGAATGCAGAGAAATAACGGTCTTGATGGGAACACATTTTGACAGTCTTATTTTTTAAAAATTAAAGCTTAATAAACATATTGAGATTCATACCTCAGTGGAAACTAAATTGGATTTCTAAATCTTCATCTATAAATCTTTGAAAGCACTTAGTGTCTGATGTCAGGTGATTCAGTTTTCAGTGCTTTGAAAATCAGAGTACTTCAAAGCCCAGAGAGGATTTGAGCAGTAATTTTGAAAAAACCCCACCCACCTCAAAACCAAACAAACTTGAAAACCTACCTTTCAAATCACATATGACCAAAGAAAGGAAGGGTTGCATGATATCTGTATGTCTTAATCCTGGCATGTGTATATTTATTTCTACTGCCTTTGATCAATAAGAAGTAGAAATCCATGCACCTGGGAAGTTAAAACAGAAATCACAGCCTGACTTGGCAGCTTCTCCCACACACAAAGCTGTACTTCCAGAGAGGGTCCTGCTGAGCCAGGATTACAATTAAAGAAGGACTGTTCAATATGGAAGAAGCCTACACAATCAGGATGAATATATCAATCACAAGAGAATAAGGCAAACAGTAGTGTTTCCAGACTCTTTTATAGGAGAGGCACATGGTTATGTGTGTTTCCATGAGTGGCTTGGATTAATTACATATAGCACAGTAAAAAATATGAACCATGAAAATTGTAACGGACTGGTATCATTTCTGGCCACTTAGTGGCTTTATGCTCCCAGCACTTTTTCCCACACACTGGAAAACAAACAAGTACAGGTGCAAGCTCCTTGTAAAAGGGAACAAGCAAAGCTTCCCTAACAGCTGCTTTATCTGCTTGCTATCTCTGAGATAATACTACAAACCAAAGCCTTAACTAATCCAACTGCTGTAATAAAAAGGCTGATGCCATCGTTTTTCTAATCACTTCAACAGGGTACATATACAAAAAGTGATTATTGCATATGCTATTGCTTCCTTTGCTTGCAGAAAACTGATCATCCTATTGATTACAGCTTTATATTTACAGTCCAACAAGGCACATATCTTAAGCTTAGAAAGCAACAGCCTGGTTGTCTGGTTGTGTAGCTCCCTATCAGAACCCAGTATCTACATTAATATCTATGGCTCACTCACTAAAAAATTCCCCCTTTAAAGAACAGCTATGCAGTATCTCCACTAAGAAGTACATTTGCTTTCTTCTTTGCCCAAGACAAGCAGCTGCAATTCCAGCCACAGCCCTTACAGATAGACCAGCCCTGTCAGCAAACCCAGCAGGGGCATTATGGTAATTACAGAATTCTGTCCATTGAAGAAAAGGGCTGTTCTGAATGAACAGGCACCACTGAGAAACCTCAATGTTGCCAAACAAAAAGAAAGAGAACTCATGCTTATGCTCTGAAATTAGTATTACTAATATTGTTTCATCATTAGCCATATGCCTTTGCATTTGGATGGTACCACATCCCAAATGCCACAAACCATGGACCTGAAATGCTGCGGGAACAGCTAGAAATGCTGTGGGAAACAGCTACAGCCTTGCATCAAGTTTGGCCAGCACCCCAGTAAGGAACCAGACAATACAAGATTTCCCAAAGAGCTATTTTAGCAGAAATCGATCATTTATTCTTCAAAAATTTTATAATACATGAGACATGTATTAGAGAACAAGAATGCTGTAAAACTCCTGGAGTAACCAACAGGTGAAACCAGCCAAGTACATACTTTATTTTTTTCCTACTACTTTCTATTATGTTCCTCCCAAATAGTAGCTATTATGTGAAGTTGACATTGCAGGTGTGCAGCACAGGCCTCTGTGTTACCAAGGCATGATGGAATTACATGAGCTGAAATTTTAATTGAAATCATCAAAAATTGCTTACTAGAATTGAAGCCAAATAGGAGCAGAGCTTGGCTTTCCTCCAGCATGTGCTAGCAACAATATCCCAAATTTGTTAACATAGTGCAAGAGATCACAAGACAAATCAGTTCTTCCCTTTCTGCAGTATACAAATCATGTATTCATTCAATACATACCAAATCCTTCGCAGACATCTTGAGGTTTTCTTTCTAAGAATACACCAGGCTACCTAATAAATACAAATGTCTTTCACGAGAGGACTAAATTCCCAGTGAGGTTTATAGAGTTCAGGTATATCACCAAGCAGATCCTTTCAATGAGTTAAGCAAAGCTAGAGAAAACCATCAGCACTCACTGAAAGAAATTCAACTGTTTGTTTTGCAAAGTTTGCACTGAATTTTTTTAATGTATTTGAAATATTCCTTTTTTGGGAATGAGTTAGTCCTCTAAATTACTTGTTCAAACACTTAATATTTTATATCAATTCATATTTTTCACCTTCCATATGGATGTATAAAAAGACAAGGAAGAAAACGTTAAATAACATTAGCACATACAAAAACCACATAAAATCTCCTACTTCAATGAATCACTGCACTATTCCTTGTACAATATATATTTCTCATGAGCAAATTTACATATAAAAAGCCTGTACTCACTGCTTTAAGACTGAATAAGTGAGGTTGTCTATGGAAAGGTGTCCTTGCAAGCAGAAATCTCCAGAGGATCCAAAGTACTGTTGTCACACAAGCAATCAACATGGTCATGAGCAGAAGCATCCAGCAAAGACATGGCTGCATTGTGAAGCTGCAAAATGAGCATTACTGCAACATAACATCCTCAGCCTCTGGATACAGGCAGAGCCACAATAGCCTGGAGCTGCCAGAACTTGGAAAACACTGACAGACACTTGTAACTGCACCTACACGTGGCTGTTCAGATTGTCCCTGCTCGTTGAGGCAGCTGTAGATGAGAGAATGGATAATATCATGGTGGGATGGCATGATGGTTATGTGTTTACTCAGCAATATTCACAACAGCTGACCCAGAGCAGTGCAAGATCAGCAGCTGTAACTGCTCAGGGGATAGCAGATGAGAGGGATAGGAGAAGGAAGGAGGGAAGATAAGAGCAGCCAAAGAGATGATGCATCTAAAAGACTATTCCAGAAAACAGCACTGAAGCCTATGATCAAATCATTAAAATAAAGGCTAAAATACTGAAAACTACCCCCTAATGCTGGAAAACATTTATCAAAGTAACTTGTTTCCAAATGATGAACACCATGAAACTTATTGAAGTTATTAGAAGGTACGAGTCCTTAGCAGTGATATAGATCAGGTCACTTGGTTATTTAAGAGGAAGTGATAAAATCTCATATATGAGATAGGCTACACATCCCAGATTTAGGGTCAGGAGGCTTTTCATGGGCCAGGCTGATGCAGGAGTGACACATCTGAGCGCCTTTCCATGTACAGTGGGAGCTAATCCCCATCTCCTCCAATTCCTCTCTGGGAAAGAGAGCAATACAAGTAATCCAAAGACTAACAATTAGTTTATGCTGATTTAGCAATTTACCTTTAGATGTGTCTGGGATATGAAAATTTTGTTTGCTGTGACTTCATGCATGAGCAAAAACACTCCTCTTTCCAAACCCTACTAAATCAATAGCCACCATTAAATATGAAACTATTTCTGAATCTTCATGGTAAATAAAGAATCCATGTCTTATCTAGCCCTCAATATAGAAGGATATCAAATTCTTGAGGTCATATTTTACACTGCCTGCTAGCACACAGTACAATTTATTAGCTTGTGGACAGCAAATAATAACTTATGATATATTAATGTAGGCAGCGAATAACCCGCCTCTGCCAGTTAAGACCCAGAAGCACTCAGAAGTTTATTTTCCCCCAGTGTCTTCCATTCTAAAGTCTTGGGAAAATGCGAATCCAGCTGATTCCACTGACACTCCACATAAATAGCAATTTAAAAGACAGAAACTTTAAAAGGCTGCTGCCTGTTGAGCTCAATATATTACATCTGGAGAGAAGGCCATTATGATCTGATAAATTGAAACTAATAAATCTTAGGTTGTATCCATATCATGAGAAAAAAATTAATCATGTGGACTGAAAAGAAAACCATAATGTTATGATACATTTGCCTCCTCTCCAGGAATATACCTAGAAATGTAAGCATTTCAGGAAATAATGCGAACTAATCAGCAACTCTTATATTGTGATTGGAAAGGACTACTGTCTCCAAAAATGACTATAATCTGTACATCAAAAGAGAAATGAAAGCTCTAAAAGTTTATGTACTATTTAAATATTGCTGAATTACAAATGTAATGGTTAATTCAAGACAAAAAAAAGTAACCTATTCCTTCAAGACTGATCAGTCATAAGGGTCTTGACTAGTTTAAATGATCAAAAACTACACTGGAAGTGTGTCTCTTGAGCTGTACACTTAACACATCACCTGCTTTGCAGTGCAACAAGGTACATATTACAGGGTACATACTACCTGGGGAAAATGTCCTCTTACATGTTCTCTAAATCTCTTGTGCATTTGTGTATTAACAGATTCATACCATACAGTCTTTTCTACCCTTTTTATCACATCCATTAACGCAGAACAAAGTGTTCTCAGGAATGAAAGTGGAGTTTTTTTAATTGATAAAAAATAAGTACGATAGATAGCAAATTTTACAAATATTAAGTCATAGTGAGCAATGACACAGCGTAACACATCCAGTGAGGCATTTACAAATTCAAAATGTCAACTATAAATATAGTCAGTAAGCAAACCCTAAGAATTCCCAGAACTAAAACTCAGACCTGATGTGTGCTTAACACACTATACAAGTACTGCCAGGCCAAAGTCAGATGACACCTTTAAGTCAGTGAACTCCACAGATGGTGTCATATTAAAAACAATCCACGTTTGGAAGAGATGGGCAGAGCATCTGAAAAGGCTTTTCAGCCCCAGCTGGCACTCATCTAGCCCAAAATCCTAGTTTAACAGATATTGATGTAAACATAAATCATTAAACTGAACTATATTCATCTGGGAAGAAAACTTCTTATTCTTGATGGGAATACCCACAAAATAGCTCTTATTTCCTGAAAGATGGAGGCTTCAACTCCTGGATAGCACTTTCCCTATTCACCTCAAATTGTCTCAATTAATTTAATTCAGAGACAGAGCACAGAAGTAGGACTGGAATTACTCTACCACATTAACTTCCAATTAGAGATGGATATAAATTTTGGGAAACAAATATAGTCAGATCTACAAGACAACCTCCAGGACAAGCACTGTCATTAGGACAGATATGAGCTGGCCAGACATTTGTGTTCTCTCTTCCACATTCAACAACAAATTCTTCTGGTGGTTTATTTTGTTGTGTTTTTTGATTTAGGTGTCTCTACTACCTCCAAATAAACTTTTTGAGGTAGAGAACAGTATAACTCACACAGATGCAAGAGCCAGCAACTGGGGAATAGTCACTGTGGTACTTTAAGGAGGCCTGCAGAAGAGCTGCAGAGGGACTTTTGACAAGGGCATGGAGGGATAGGACAAGGGAGAATTACTTTAAAGTGAAAAAGAAATTCTTTACCATGAGGGTGGTGAGGCTCAGGCACAGGTTGCCCAGAGAAGATATGGATGCCTGATCCCTGGAAGTGTTCCAGGCCAGGCTGGATAGTGCTTTGGGCAATCTGGTCTAGTGGAAGATGTCCCTGTCCATAGGAGGAGGGTTGTAACAAGATATGGTCTTTAAGATCCCTTCCAAACCAAACCATTCTATAGTTCTATAATTCTGTCTTTTCAGTATAGTTTGTAATATTCTCTGCCTTCTGCTGTTTTTCAGGAAGACAAAAAACCTCTAACTATCACAACAAATGAAACATTGGCCAACTCTTCAAATGGGTACCCAAGACTGCTACACCTGCAATGCCTTTCTGCTCACAAGCAGACACAAATCTCTTCTCTGCCACCATCAAGAGCTGTATTACCAAAATGAATACTATGGGGGCAAAAAAGGATTCCCATGATGGTTACCTCATTGTAGACACTCTTCTGACTCTTGCGCTGAGTTCAGCTTCAAGTGCCTTCATCCATATCAAGAAAAGCATGCTGAAGCCAAAAAGCCTTATAAAACATTTGAGTATGCATGGTTATTAAATCATTTTAAAGCATCAAGTTGAAAAACAGATGCAAAAATTGAAAAGGTATCTTTTCTCTTTGAGTCCTCATGGAAACATTTGTATCCCTGCTTGTGAGAACAGAACACCAAATTCATTCTACAAAGTTCTTCATCCTGCTGGAGACTGGAACAGATACCAGCCTCAGTTTCTGGTACAATCATTCAGATCCCAAAATAGGTAAAACATGGTTCATTCTGAACATTTGCATTCTCTCAAAATAATCAATTTATGCTTCTATTAAAAAAAAAACCAAACACTTCAGATGTCTGCTTCAGAGAGCAAATTCTCTGAATGGAAGAAGGATGGGTACTCTCTTTGGCATGTTTACATTGTTGTAATTAATTCAGGCACTGCATCTCACCAGTTGAGAATCTGGTATATCAAATAATTGAGTTTCTTGGATGGCCCTACATGGTGCAGTTAGATGCACTTTTCACTGATACACAACTGTTTGTCAGTTTAACCAAGTCTGACCCTTTCTGGATTGCAGGCAGAAGCAGTACAGGGAGCAGCAGGGTCTCCAGTGCCCCTGTCCTTGAACATCCATCAGCATGGGGATGACCCCAGCTGTCCACAAGTGCTTGAGAGTGCTGGGGCAGTGTCCAGAAGGCAACTACAGGACTTGAAGTTACTGAGACATCCTGTGCAAAGCAAAGTAGGGTTGGTGGTTGAACTTCAACACACGCAATCCTCCTCCTAAGTTTGTTCAAATAAAAATCTCCTTACCCCTCCACCAAGGTTGTGTAGCAAGAGATTGTGTCTCACAAGACAGAAAGATTTTGAGTATTAAGAAATTTGTTGCTGTGGTGATGTTGATGATTCACGCTTAGTCTGTGGTCTTATACCTAACTACCATGGCACAAACGTCACACACACGACACCATCAGACTCCTGCAGTTACACTGGAATAGATTCCAAGCCAGCAAAGAACGCACACCCACGCTCACCTCTCATGGCAATGCAGTGGGACTTAGTCATTTGCTAAAGTGACTTGTTGCCTAAAAATGGATTAAAGCCGTGTCTGTAGTCAAATGTGTGCTGAAATATTTGGCTGAAGAGGGACATAAATCTGCCTTAAGTTTAACTTGCTTTGCGTCCTTCATCTGTGTAGATTTGTGGTGGTGGTAATTGTTTTTACAGATTCATAGAAAGAGGAATAGAGATTCTTCTACTTTTATAACATCTCCCAGGACTATGTGGGGGATCTCGGGCTAGAAGAGAGTATACCAGTAACACAAAGCATACATCACAAGCAGAATTTTGCAAAATGAGTTAATATTAGCTAGCATGATTTTATTTTCAAAATAAAACTTCTCAAATATAGGAAAGTCTCCCATACCACCAAGCAATATTTACTTTGGTTTCCTCAAAATTTGTCAAGCAGATGAATACCGTTAGATGGATTTTAGTAAAGAAAGAAATAAAAATAAGGCTCCAAACACCAATTACCTGACTCTGATCTTAGTTATTCAAGTGTAAATGGAAAGGAACTCTACTGAAGCCACTAGAAAAAGAGCACTGTCACGACCTTAATCTCAGTACCCTACACAAACCACAGTCAACATTTGCCAAAGATCAGAGGTCTGAAAGTTATCTAGAAGAACGCAGAACTTGGCCTGGAGAGTTCAAATTGCAGATTATTAAACAAATATGCCAACAAAGGTGCAATAATGACACTACTGCCCAGCAGAATCATTATTTTGTAGACATTTACAATGGTAAGAAATGGCCTGGTGCTTGCATGCTTAAAATCCAATGGAGCAACACAAAGCTAAAGGTGACAAGCTCATTATATTCTATTGTCCACATCTCAAAATAAACATATATTGTCATTCTCATGCAGTAAGACATAGTAAGACATGATCATCAACTGCAACAGGAATATTTTTGACACACACCCCCCCAGAAAAGGTAGGCAAAGTGTTCAGCAACCACTCTGCACATAAATTCCCAGTGATAAGACTTGTTTTGCTTTGTGTGGCTTCTATATGAGAAGTGTTTGGCAGCACGCTCTATGAACTATCTGGAAGAGCCTGCTCTCAAGCAAAGATTCAAGAATCTTTAAGAAGAAGGAGACAGGCAGACAGATACAAACCATGACAGTTTTGATTCTGGACTGTTGCCAGTGCTCAGCACAGTTTTAATGTTTAGATACACTTTTTTTTCCTCTGCATGTAGATTTTACAATGTGTTCCTTACTTGTGGGATCCATATCTCTCACTCAGACATACATAATACAAACAAATGTGTATAACTTTTTTTCCAGGAATGAAATGCAAATTGCATTTCACACACAACAAATTCCATGATTATACACAGACTTACTGCACAGGACATTTGTGTTTCAGTCATATCATTTGAAAACATTCAGAGAGAGGGGTTTGCATGTGTGTGCTCTCCTTTGCTCCCAAGCAGCTAGTTCACTGCTAAGAAATGCTGATGAAATAGATTTTTATTGATGCTTCATCTAACATACTAGGATGTTTGGTGCCTGATTCACAGTAATTGAATAATCAATTTCTTGCTTCTTTAATACATTAATTTATTAAATGCAAGATATGTAGAGCTGATATTTCAAGGAGCTAATTTTCAAACTAAGGCAATGGTGGGATTCTTTAAGATGATGACCTCTGTGTTTCAAAAGTCTGGGGATATAGAATAAAAAAGATAGCCAACAAAGTAATAAAATATTTTAAATATAGTTGTTTGAATTTAGATAACATAATTTTATTATCTGCCTTGGAAAAACTAGGCTGAAACAAATATTCTCACTATTAAAGAATGTAATTTTATTTCAGACTAATGTTTCTAAAGTTTGATATGTATGTTAGCCAAACCTCCCCTGCGCTCTCAGAACTGTCAGCAGTATTACTTTTAATCATAAGTCACAGAACAGAAGGATAATACAACACTCACTACATAACAAAGGTAAACCCATCAACCATTACCATCATTAGCTCTGGGTTAGTGTTCATCCTTGTGAAAATGGAAGAGAAAATGCCAACATCCAAGTTCTTTAAAACTGGGATAGAGAAGCAAGGTTAGTACAAGTGTCTTTTTTACTTTTTTAAAATCTTGCCAAGAGATTCCACCTACATCTCTCCATGATGGATCTCAA
>NW_008236769.1:8639701-8663292 GCF_000691975.1 Corvus brachyrhynchos | reverse complement strand
CTCTCATCAGTGGAGAACCCTGCACAGAAGCAGGCTGACTGGAGGGCAGGGGAGAGGGAAGAGTTTTAGAGCTCTCCCTTCCCTTCCTCTCCTCTCTGAAATCACCTCCCCAGATGCAGAGCAGGGAGTCCCAAGGCAGAGGAGGCAGTGAGGGGCCACCGGTCATGCAGGCACTGACCAGCAGGGCTGCAGGGGCTGCCAAAGTTAGCTCAGCCTGGCTGCTTCCAGCACACACTGCACCAGCTTCTGCCTTTAAAGGCTGAGATACAAAGCCAGTATCTGAAAGAAAAGGTTCTTGTGGCTCTAGCTGCCACAGGCACTAAAATGTCATTGCAAATACAGCTATTAGAGAGGAGATAAATATCTTCAGGGCAAGTAGTGGTTATATTCTCTGGAATAACTTGCTGGTAATCTGCTTAAAAGGTCTCTGCTCCTTCTCATCCATGTTAGGCCATGACCACCTAGCCACTATCTGAACTCCAGTATCACACATTTTGAGGAAGGAACTTGTCATCTAGCTACCCTAGAAGAGAGTCACACATTATGATACCAATGGTGCTTAAATCATACCAAAACATTAGGGAGAGCCATTGCACCAGCAGGGAGAGTATCAGCCCCACCAGAGTGACACTGAGAAGATACTGCCTTGCTTTCAGCAAAGGAACTAGGAAATAGCTTTCCCTTGTCTTCTGTGTTAGCCCCAAGCCTCAACATAATGATGATAGCTGCAGTCTGCTCCTTCCCATGCAGTTATCAGGAGGGGTGAGATTAAAACTTGGGCAGTGCTGTGTGCAAAAAAATAATTTTGCTGTTTGCAAGGTCTCTGTAAGAAGTGATAGTTACTAAAACCTGTTCCTGATGTCTGTTCTTGTTCTTGTGGAGACTACTGGGTAAATCTTCATCACAGCACAAGCAGGTAGCAGTGAGGAAGACAAACCAGAAATGTGCTGCATACAAACGGTGCTTAAGCCGCAACCTGCCAACAGAAGCAGTGTGTTTTCACATTGTATCAGACTAACAAGCATGACAGGAAACCTAAAGCACCCAAATACTGCAAACTGCTGCAAACCTCCAAACAATCTTAGCCCAAAACAGAGTATCAGCAATTTAATGGACATTTTCAATGATCAAGTGATTGACTCAGCACTCTCAGTCAAGCATGGTAGCTGACAATGTACACTCCTAGTCCTTTGCAATACAAAATAAAACAAAGACATAAAGTACCTTCACAGCAAGTTTTTAATATATGACCACTTGATTGCTTGCTAGCAGCTCTTCATGTGGGGATGCTTCCTCTGGAATCAGAGGGGAATATTTCAATTTAGTCACAAATTTGGTTTGTCAGTCTAGGAAAAAAAAGGAATAAAAAAAAGATCACTGTAGACTATAGATATCCCCATAGGGACATACACCAGTAAATCTGGAATTGTTTAAAATCACACTAAAATTTTTCCAGTAAAGCTTTTTACAAGCTGGCCATGTAAAAACAACACTGACTGGACAGCCTGTGAGAAACAAATTATAAGACCTTGAAACATGGTCGTAATGCAGCCAGTGCTCAATCCACCATGATTCACACTTGCTTACACAATGAGAGTAATTTTAAAAAAAAACATGGGAAAACAACAACATTCACAAGAGCTGTGAGCTTTCCCAAGGCATTACCAGACAGGAAAAACAAGGTTTGAGAGAAAATTCTTTTAACATTCCTGGCATATTTGTATGACAAAATTTGATTTCATGAAGATGCTCCTTATTTACATGTCCCATTAAAATTCCATCCAATATCATGGAATCAGAGCAATTTTGATGAAACTATAAAAAAAAAAAAAAGAAGTCAGATGTTTTTTAGAATGGGAAAAACGTGAATTACCCATGCAAGGCAGATAAACTAGACCAAACAGTTGTGTGGCACCCAAATAAATCTGCTGAGCAGAAGTTTGCAGGAGGTTTTCTATAGGGAAACAAATTGTTTCCAATCCCACCCTTTCTCTCTCTTGTCCATTTATAGTGAGAACTATCCCATTACATTTTATTTGGTAGAAGACAAAAATGTCAAATTATTTTTAAAAATGCTGAAGCAGGACTTTGCAAGTATATTTAGGAATAAATCTCAGAAGACTTGCACTTTCTCAGTATTTTTATGTCAGTTTTACTGTATTTGTACTGATTTCATTAAGCATTCTATCTGCCAGAATTTAAATGTAAGCAATTCATAACAGAATATTTTGAAATAAAGTAATGCAACACATTAACTAGAACTTTTAGTTACACCGTACAATTTGTCAAATTGCCAACAGAACAACTCATTTGAAAAGACAGATTGTTGCTTATTCTTCAGCTGTCACTTGTGTTACTTCACTTCAGCTCCTTTTTCCTGACACTTGGCGCAGAGTTAGTCAATCACACTGACGGCTACCTGATGAGCTCTGATAAAACCCACAAACAAAACAGAGATTCTGGTGACTCATCCATCAGTCTGGAGAGTAACTTGATACCCCAGATAGTGGCTCCAGGAAAGCAACCCCTGCCAGCCACACATGCCGGAAGATATTAGTGACGCAATCTAGTCATGGCATCCTTCCCAAAACTAGGATATTATGGGGATAAATTACTTGGATTTGCTGGATTAAAAAATATCATGAGATTCTGAATCTGTGGACTTTCAAAGTATTTTTGCAAACTCCCTCTGCTAAGGGCTTCTTTTAAGTGAAGGCGTCTAAAACAGCTACCTAATGCAAAAAAAAACCAAAAAAAAACCAACAAACCAACAAAAACTCGTTGGGAAAATCCAAACCAAACCAAACAACTTTGCAGAGTGTGTAGAGATTCTCTGTACCTGGTCCAAACACCTCTGGAGATTCAACCAGACATCGTCCACCAGGGACTCCATTGAGATCACAACCAATTTTTGTATCAGGTACCTAAGAGTTACAATGCAATATGAGCATCCTGTCACTCTCCCTTCTCAGAGCTCAGTTTTCCTTTCCTGTGTTTAACTTGCCCATATATTTTTATATCCTGTCTAGCATTCCACAGGTGGAGCACAAATAAGACCTTATAAAATGATGCAGTCACAGAAATAAAGAGGGCATCCACTGTCTGCTGCTTTCCCGTTCATATGCATCACATACACGGCAATAACCTTCATGCATCTTAAAGCTGCAACTGCTCACTCATGTGTGAAAATGAACATCAGACTTCTACCAGTGATGAGGAGAGAATCCTAATGGTTTCATCCAAATTAGCTCTTGAATTGGGTCATATATATTTTAATGAAGTAGGAGCTAATGTGGGAGCTGGATGCTCAATGAGTGCCTGTGATAGCTTTTGTCCTTGGTTTGATTAGTTTGGCAATCACAATCATTTACATAAATGGTGAACACCTTACAAAGGGGGAACCACATCCCAAGGGGGCAGGAGAAAGGAATGTACATTCCATTTATAAAAAGATTTTATTGTGCAAGTAGATACCAGGTAATTTCATTCTCTGTCCCTGTGATCCTCATTGACAAAGCAACTCAGGTGGCTCAGGCAGCACTGCAGCAACCAGGACTGCATCCCTGGCCTGGTCACTGTGAGAAACATGATGAACATCAGGGAAAAGAGATGGATAATTTTCCCTCTCATCCTGGTAAATGGGTATGCACATCTAGAACCAATTATAATCTCCAGCAAACACATCACCAAACAAACATTTAAAATTTGCCCTAGTTTATCAGCACAGCCTTCTCTCAGTGGTTCCACCCTTCCCAAGCAGCACTGTAATCCACTGACTTGGTCACAAAGCACAGATGTGCACAGAGAAGGATGGCATTCAGAGTTATCCAGTTTATAATCTATCATGAATCTAAATGGAATTAGACAAGCATCGGGATGTTATAAAACTTCATTTGCCCACAGAATTGATGCAAGCTGCAAGTTTTTCCATTGACTGGTGTGTTCTTAGATATAAACTCAGCTCATTCATCTCAGAGCAAAAGAGAGCAGTAATGCACATCTTGATACTCCTTTCCAGTCATTTTGGCTTAGCACCCCAAGAACTTAATTACCCTTCACTGGCTTATGGAAAGCACCCTTTCACATCTTTCTTTCCCATACTGGACTGAGACAACCAAAATATTTCACCATCACTGAGCAGAAGTTAAAAGGTGTTGCTAACTCCATGATTCTTCCAATTTTTCAGAGAAGTGTTTTCTCAAATATTTTTATCTGTTGTATAGGTGAATCAACATTAGTTGTAAGACATAGTAATAAAAATGATAGGTCTGTCCTGCCTATGGACTTCATGATCACACTTCCAAGTGCAAAACCTGTGGGACTCCTTGCCAAAAGATGTCATGAATACCATGATTTTACATGGTGTTCAACTTGAATTGGACAGGTACGTAAGAGATCCGTTGACAGTTACTGTGTAAATGAAACATATCAAGTTCACGAAATCCCCTGAGCTAAATATTGTCTGAGGCTGAGACATGGAAACATCAGACAGGCTTGTCCCCTTCTTACCCCCTGGGTCTGCTTACTGTGGCCACTGTTGGAGACAGGATATTGGGTTAGATGAAGTCTTTGTCTGAACCACTACAGCTGTTATTATGCAGAAGCAGTAACATCCATAAGAGTTTACTATGACAGAACAGATGTGAGGAAATGTTCAAGAAAACAGAGGAGCTGAAAAGTAATTTGGCAAGTAATGTTTTGGCAGCAGTACTGGCTTAAATAGCCTCCTTTCTCCCTGACCTCACCCACTTATTCCCACCACTCCCTTCTTTGTGCTTGTACAGCTGTTTGTGTAGCCACATCGTGAAACAGGCTAGAAAACCATTTGGATGAGACACCTCTCTTCTTTCCTCCCCCTTTTCTGCAAGTTATTTTTCAGCCAGATCTGTATGCAGATTTAGCTGTGCTGCAGATTTAGCTGCTGCACAGCTGAACAAATAGTTTGCCACGACTACACACAAGAAGCAGCACAAATCAGGAACACGTGTCCAGGGCAAGAACATGTTTATGCTCAGCATAAGCAAAGCTTAAGCAGGACCTTCACATCACTAACACCAGCCCACAGCCTGAGACTCCTTGGAGCAATGGAAGAAGTGTCTCCGCCCAGAGCAAGAGCCCAGCTTGCCACCCAGCCACAGCACCAACTGTGAGGACACTCTGCTTACCGGGTTTAGAAAAGATAGAGTTTCATCACCGATCAGACAGTGAGAGAAGTTGTTTGTACAGACACTCCCTGCATCATAACTCAGACAAACGTTAAAAGCTCTCCTAGGAGAAATCAGGTCACGTTCAGGTTAAAAATGGGACGTGGCCCAGGTACCTGTAAATCACCTGAGGATGTTCCCACTAAGCAGAATTACTGTGTCTCTTAAACAGTAGCTATTGAGTGTATTTGGCTTTATTAGTTCTCTGGGCAATTTCCCGATTAGGAACACCCTGATTAAGTGGAAAATGATACACTGCCTCTGCAGTCTCTATAAACAACATACGGTAGTTTACTACCTAGACGCACACAGAGGCTGAGCACAACACAAAGCAGAAGAGGGACTTGGGTACTACTAATGGCTGCTTTCAGAACACAGGCAGTATATGACAACTTGTCTTTCATCTCCTTGCACAATCCAGTCTGACACCTTTGCCTCACAGTAAACAGGAATAACGCATTAGGAAACAGCAAGATGCCATGAAAAGCACACACCTTTTTCACATACACAGCACTTAAAGGCAGGCACCAGTGTGCACATTGCTTTCCTGACCAGCTGCCACAATAGGAACCAGCTCCTGCCAGAAGGAGGTGAACCTGATACAGGTGAACCAAAAGAGCAAAATGCAGAATTCAACAGAACACCTCTACTGCCTTAAACTAATAGCAGCAGCTGTTAAACAGTGGTATTAGTGCTGGCAGCCAGATTATGCAGCCTGCACGACTGGAGGGCTCTGACTGCCTGTACTAAACTCCTCTCAAACTCCATATTAACACACCTGCCTGGATGCTGTTTCCCAGGTCAGCTGGAGGAAACCAGCAGAGGCTGCATATGGACAAATTAACAAATGGTACACTACAGGCAGCTTAAACCCTGCACTTCATTATGTTCAAAACACAAACACAAGTCAAACACATACCAAACAAGCATCAATCAAAGTATTGATGTTGTCACTCTAGATTGTCTCCTTCTGATAAACTCTTTGAAGGTGAAGGAATTAGGTGTATTCCACCAGAGAGGTCATATAATATGACTGTACAAAACCAAAAGAGAAGAAACAGAATTCAGACACAAAAGATGATTTCTAAGAAGCCCCAAAACTTAATTGACTTCACCTCTCTCAACCCTTCAAATGCAACTGTCTCTGGTAGATTCTCCCAATACATACACACCAGCTAAAATTAGGCTCATGATTGTGACTCATCCAAGTGGCTGCCAATCACTTAGTTAAAAAAAGAAACAATTCCAGCAGTTGTGTACTGCACACAGCCCTGTGCTGCACAAGACACTGGAATCCAAATTGGAGCAAAGCAGCTTCATTGCTGCAGAATGAAAAAACAACATAGGCGGTGCATTTCTTAACAATCAGGGTCCTTTTTGACACATTATTTAAAACCACAGAAAACACAATTGTCTCTGCTGATTCTGCTCAACAGCTGGATTTTGAAAGATTGATCAAGTATGTGATAAAACCATTTACTTGAAGAATATTTTTCTGGCAATCAAAATTAAACTGTCTCTGTGTTTGTTCTTCACCCGTTAAAAGAAAAACTGCACCATGCTAATCAAAATAGACAAAACTTTCAGGGTTAACCCCACTACGGGAAAAGCACTGTCACACCTCTGCATCAAAGCAAATCAAAGCAAGCCTGATTTAACACAGTCTTCTCAGGAGTCCAGGGAAAATTTGTTTCTGAGCAATTATGTCTGTTTGTTTAAACTGGAATCTTCTGCAGTGAAGAACCGCACCTTCCAAGAATAGTGAGCAGTCAGCTCATGTTTAAGTCAGTGGAAGCAAAAGGCAGTCAGTACTTTTGGACATAAACTCCCTAAAGAATAAATTATAACAGAAGAAATCCAGCAAGGCTGCCACTACATTTAAAGACAAAATTCCCATTGAATTCAGCAAGACAAAAGTAGGCTTTGATACACGTTCCACACAAACTGGCATCAGACTTTGGTCTGTCCCCAAAAGGGGCAGAGTTGTGACAGCCCTCACAAAACGGAAGGGAGAGGGATACTAGAATTGAAGACACTTCTGCCTGCAAACAATACTATATTCACTGGGAACTTCTATTTTAACATGCACACTCTGGAGCATAACTGTAACAAGCTGAAAGCTGCAACTGTACTTGCTATCATCAAATCTAGTCCCTTAAAGTGTGCCACAGAACTCACTCCCTATATATTATGAAACAAAATTAATGTGGCCTTGCCACTGTAAACCCTGACCAGAGGAATTTAAAAGGAGAGTTCTACATTTTGGTCCCCACGTGATGAAAAGGAAGTTAGATCCCAGTGTCACTGTAAGCTCTTCTGTTCTCTACGCCAGAGTTATGTCATGAAAACGAGACTGGAATGTGGCCCCAAAACTTTACCAAAACAGTGGAAATTATGTTTTTGTAATAAAATGCTCCAACATTCTGCTCCAGCCCATCGAGCCAGCATGGTCATGAATCCAGAGTACCACAAAGGAGCCTTTATCTCATCAGTATGATATTGCACATGTCTCTAAGAAGCTGTCTAACCACTCATTAAGAAACAGCAGTTCATCTGCTTTGGTAGAGGGTGGATCAAACCAGGCTGTGTTTAACAGCATAGTCTTGTTATTCAGAAATGTATTAGATTGCTACATTTGCACATGACAACTGCATTATGTTTGGGCAATGGGTCTGAAGAAATCTCCCTCCTTATATTTTAATAATTACTGTCTTTATTCATAAACTGGAAAATATCAATTTCTCATTGATCAAAACACACTGTCCATTAGTCCTTCTGCATTCCTCTTCAGCAAGGTAAGCCTTACTGGGTTAGCTGAACAGAGGAGCAAAAAATTACAGTGTGTAAGTCAAGGCTGACATTCTCAAACTTGGCTGACTTACATTATACTCCTAAATTCTCATTTAGTTTTTCAGTAATGCTGCAAACCCCCACGCAATATAACACATAAAGACACAGTGGGAGTCAGCGTCTATAAAAATCAGAGCAGTCCTACTTACATGCTTAACTACAAATTTGGATGTCTAACTTCAGACATCAACATTCAAAAAATGTTGGCCTAACTGATTTATTTAAGGCTGCAAAGATAGTCAGGCTTAAGGACTGGACATGGAACCAGAAGACCTCACTTAGGCCTCTGCCTAACCAAAGCCTTCTCGGAGTGCAAATGCAGTTATCTGTGAGCTTCTAGCACAGAACTAAAAGAAAAGACAAACAGCTGTAGAGAGGTGTTCACAATCTGTGTGAAAACAATCATGCACAGAAAGCTCTCATTCCTTGTCTATGGAAGCTTAACAAGCAGGGTCCTGAAATGAATACATCCTCTTCCCAAAGCCAATTACATCCAGTTTCTCCAGCAATGAACTTTCAGTGGACACTTTACTCACCACACACTCCTACAATATGCAACTTACGTTATAAGATGCATCCAACTCCAGCATCCAAGAGAAAAGAAACTGCAGGTTACTGCTTAGTATATTTTTCACTCTGTATTTTATCAACATCCAGAAGGACAATTAACAACAACTAATAAACCTGCAATCTGGGTGCTCTGCAGAAGAGGTGGCTGTGAACAGCTGCTGGTTCATAAGTTTTTAAAGTGCTGCTGCCTGACGGCCCTGTCCTGCTCTCCAGGAGGCCAGAGCCATCTGAAGTATCAGGGAAGCCCTGATGCCTTCCCTTTAGGAATGCACAATATGCATGTGCAAATCAGCACCCACACTGAGCTATGCTCCATCTATTGCCAAACCATGGAAAATTCAAAGTTACAGCCATAGCTCTGCCTGTCCCCACTCCAGTGTGCTTAGCTGAGGTAGTGTGTGTTGTGTGTCATGTTGGATCACTGTGCTCTCAAAGACATTGGCAAGAGCAGGCCTGAGAAAGTGGGTTAAAAGCCATGCATTTCTGATATGCCACAGAACATCCGCACTTCTCGGACTTCGAATTGGATCCACATTGTTTCCCTAGCATGGTCTAATATTTCCCAGGCTCCTGAAGGTAGGGTGGAGGGTGGGGCCCAGCCCCCTGGCAAACTACCCAAATCCATCAACCTCTGAAGGACCTGCAGTTTAATGCTATCATTCAACAGAGATTCAGGGAAAGGAAGGAAGATCTGTGCATAAAAACAACAGCAAAATGCTTAGTTTGGCTGAACAGTCTTTAATACTGCCTATTTCTCAAAAGTATGTGCATGTTAATTAAAAGTATTTCATAATCAGGTAATGTTTTGCTTGAACGGCTTCTGGCAAGCTCTCTGATATGCTTGAGTTTTTAGGGGATAGGGCAATGTAAAATACTACAGGTATTGGATTCAGTACTGAAAGGGTCTGACATTAAAAAGGTCAAACAATACAGCTTTAAAAAGAGAAGATGGGAGGCATTTAGCAAGAAGAATCAAGTACTTTTCGTATTATTTTAAGGTGGTAACATGAGGTTTATTTCTTCAAGAGATGAGATTGTTTCTCAAGGAACTGAGCCAAATCCAACAAAAAGCTAACAAGACACAGACAATAAAGTACTGCCAGTGTGTTTAACAGATGTTTTTCAGCTCACTTAGTTAACCTGTCCTTGCCTTTGGCAGAAGACTTTTGATTTTAGCAAGACAACTAGAATTTCATAGCAATGCTGAACAAACATTTTAGAAAGAACACAGAGCAAAAATGTTTATGCATACTCTGTGCAAGATGGACACTGGGTACTTCCCTCACCTTCCTCTGCTTGAAGTGAAGGATAAAATTCACAGAGCAGAGTTAAGCCACTACAAAGTGCCTTCTGAAAACCTTGCCCTTAGTATGTTCCACTGTTTCTCTTTACACTCCTATGAGGTGGTAATTTATTTTATTAAACCAATAGTTTATACTGAAACTAAAACAACCTATTGCAGGTATTTCTTAATCAGCTTCATCAAGCTCAAGTGAAAAAATATTTCACTTTTTAAAAGAGTTCCAATATTTGCATTTAGTGGATTATTAAGTAGGAACTAAATCATGTTCCTGAAATATCTGGGATTTGATTAATATGAAATTCAAATGTCTACACTACATCTAAGCAAAATTCAGAGTTGCTGCATTAATAAAATACTATAATGCAATTTAAGTATGAAGAATATTTTGCTGATTTTAAAATTCTATATCCTATATTTGTGCTGGGTATACATTAAAACACAAGATATATATTGCTTCTCTCCTGAAAGGAAGTTGAAATGGGCAGCTGGGCTAATGTAAGAGCTACCTGGTCTGAGCAGCAGAAATGCACAATAATCTCCTGGAAGTTAGAAGTTCTTCCACTGCTAAATGTTTCTTCTGGTGCCAATAAAGGGAGGATGTGTCACAAGGGGAATATCTTCCACTTCAACTGTAATTAAACTTGTTGCTAAGTGTGATCCACATAAAAGTAATTCTTGATCCACTTCAGCTGGTGATTATTTCCCCACAGAAAAATGAAGGACTTTTAGTAGGCAGTGATGAAGGCATGGGATTGAATACAAGCATAAAAGAGCCACTTGGATGGGAACAAGCATGTTGAAGGATTTACTCTTTGGACATGTTTTAAAAAGCAGGATACAAGAACTTGCCTCCTTGTAAGACTAATCTCAAAAGTCAATAGCACCTCACCAGGGGTTGAAATTGCATCTTTCCTATGGCTTTTCCCAGATAACTGGTATTTACCACATTACTTATTACTGCAAAATCATTCCTTCATGTACAACATTTTGCATTTAATTTCTAAGTATATACCTCTGCTTAATGAAAGACTAGTGGCTTGGTATCTTTTCCAGGCACAGGTGTGCAGCCAGCTATGAGCTAACTGTCCATAGGTGGAGCCAGTGGAGTTCCAGGCATTTAAACTGGAATTAAAATAAGTACCTAGTGCAATTTCAGATGCCTTAGTGTACCACACCTGGCTGATCTAAAAAAAGCATGTATTTTTTCCCAGGTCCAGTATTAGGCCAATACCATTATTATATTAATAGGATATGGTGCTTTTAGACAGCCAAAGTGGCACCAGGTCAGTACATTAAACACCTGAATTGCTAAAAAGCAAGGATTCTGGTAACCAGGGCCATGCAAGTACCCATGATACACAACTATGAGATGTTAAGAGATGATCCACAAAGCATATGAGAAGTAGCTGACTTCTAATCATACACTGCTTTTTCTGGCACAATAGCTCAGATAGGCATTTGGGAAAAGAAAAGGAGGTAAATAAAACTTATATTTGGAATTGCTTTGACTGGTATTGCTTGTGCTAATTGCTTTTAAAAGGATTTTGTTTGATTGTGAAATAGCATTTTAGGAGAGTAAAATTAAGCACTGAGACAGGTCTTTGAACACTTTAAACATTTCCAGAGGGATTTATGGACAAAATCTTTGGTGATCAAGAACAATCCAAATCCTGAATCAAAACGTTAGCCTACTTAGGGCTTTTCATCTCCTTGAGAAACCATGGTCTCTTGAAAGACTTTGGCAGACCTGGCTGGATACTTTGGTACTTAATATGCAACAGCAAGAGCGAACAAGCTTGTGAACAGCCTTTAAATCACAATCAAGGATAGAGTCTAATCAAGTCTAAAAAGAGCAACATTAGGTTTGAGCATGCAGTTTGTTATCAGCTGAACACATTAAACCATTAAAAGCATTCACACAGAAATCTGATGAATAATTTCATAGATAGATGATACCAAAATTTGAATATGAATACAGGCCACAAACTCACTCTGGGTTGAAATGTCTGCATCTCTCAGCTACACAGCAGCACCAGATATAATGCAGGACACAAATATGATGTTAATAGGAATATTTTACAAAGTAGGCATCAAAACGAGAGATGGAAATAGCTTAAAATTTCAGTTTAAGGGGCTAGCAGTGTAGCACAGGGAATCCTTAAGCTTCAAAACCTGCAAAGGGGGAGCTCAGGAAAATTCCCTATCTCCATCAACTGGTTTCCATTCTCCACAGGAAAAATACATTAATACCAAATAATACCATTGTGATAATTTTAGGGAGATAAAGATAGACAAAGTATGTGTCCACCAGGAGCCACAACAATATATAAAGTAATACTCAAGAGGTGTAATTTGTGAAGCATTCGAAGTCTTTCAAAAGTATTAATTCTGACAACAATATGATGAAGTGCATCTCTTTAGTCTCCTGCACAGAGGGATTAAATGAAGTTAGAAAAAAAAAAAGGCATCATTGTTTCCAAACAGGAACCTTAAATTAGACTCCTCAACATTAGATAGATGTTGATTTTCAAAAATGACTGGTGAACTGACTCGCACTCATCTCCACTTTAAGCAACCTTAACTAGATCTGATTTTCAGAAAGTATTGTGCTCTCAGTCCTTTCAAGTGATCCTTTAAAAAAAAAAAAACCTCAAAATGGGTATCCAAAAATCTTAAATATTTGAAATAATTAAATAGCTGTAAATATATCATTATATCCACTTCTAAAACACTTGGTTTTGCTATTGTATTTTTGTTACTTGAAGAGCTAGGCCCTTGGTCCTTGTAAGAGTGAACAAGCAGCATATCCCTTCTGGAAGCAAACCAACAGCCAAGTTCATCTACATACTTGGAGCATAAATTTTAGAGTTTTAATTTTATTCATACAAATTTGTATAGTGTTCACCAAAGCCCATTTTGTGCTATGTGTACTGAACACATAGAACAAAGATGTTCAGCTCCCTGGCTGGGATGCTTAGACACTCTGGTACGGAACAGCAATAACAAGTCAACAGAACAACCAGCATCCCAAAGCCTGCACTCCCAGCTTCTCACCAATCTGCCAAACCCAGGAGTGCCAGCTCCTCCTCCATGATAGACTGCTTTATGTTATACCACACTAAATGTGAAAGTTCAGTTAGGTATGGTGCAGTGTTAACACTGCCTCTGCTTTGGTGTGTGTCAGCAGGGAGAGCAGCAGCATCGTGCGCAGGACAGCACACCAGGGGTGTGTGGAGCTTCACTGAACTGTCAGCACTCACCAGCTTCACTGATCCCCAACACAACCCACTCTTACTAAACAAAAGGTAACAAAGCAGCACCAGAGCATTTCAAGGTCGTGAATTAAAAAAATGAAAACCAAAAAGATGCACAAAGAGTGACTGCTCAAAGGAAATGCATGAGTGATGGGACAAAGGGTGACTTTCATACACTCTGACACATAAGCTGCTAGACACTGAATCAATACACCATTAAAAATTAATTTGGCTCCAAAACGTCTTCTTGGCTTACCAGATCTTCACAGATTGAAGGTTTCTACTTTTACATAGAAGGGTTCCCATTAGGGAATGCGAAGTAGACAGGTAGTGGAAAACTTTGTTAACAATCTATGGAACTGAGAATATTCAGAGCCCAAAGCCTGACAAAGAGAACAGTTAAAAGAGAAAGAAAAACAGTAGAATGAAAATGTAAATACTGTGGATGCAGTGTGTTTCTGCTTGGTTACAGAGTCCTAAGGGGCACATTGAACACTCCAAGGCAAGGGCAGTGAGAACTGGCAGGAGTGTCCAGCACACTGCAAGACTGAGCTCTATAACACAAACCAGAGCTATTGCTGTTACATGATTTTATAACATAATTGAGGCACATGCACATATCCAGTGCATGTCCAATGCCTATTGGAAGACAATGTAAAACATTATTTTGCTTTTGTTTTAGCTAGGACCATGATTGGAAAGAAAAGAATCTCAGGTTCCAAAGGAAGAGTCACACGAACTGAGTAGTCTTCAAGAAAAACAAGAACTTCAGATTCCACTTTTGACCTCATCTCAGTGTACTACAATGTACCAAACTTTAGAAAACCTCAAAAATATTACTGTGAATTCCACAGATATAGTGTGTATGCAACTATACTCAATACCAACACCACCACCAGCAGCAACTGGATATTAATAAATCAATTTTCAGGGTAACTGTATGTATGTAAGGAAACATCACTGTTCCCACTTTACAGATTCAAGGCAGAAGCTCAAGATGCCAGGGACTGGCCACTTTGATCTGGCTTCTGTTGATCTGAGACTATGACATCCAGCATCAAATGCAAAGGAATCTCTATTACTGTGACTTAAAGGATTCCATTTAAGTCAAGCTTCTAACCAAAATTCTCAAAAAATTACATATAAATACTTCCAGGAAAAATGGACACACTTTATGGCACAGTCTAAGCTCACACTATTCTGCAGTATTTCCACAGGATGGTAAAAACTCATCCCTAATATGTGGTTTAAGTCTCCTTGAAGAAGATGCAGTCCTAATACATCCACACTGTGCATCAATTAATGTGGCCAGTCCCTGTGATCCCAGTACTAAAGAAGCTTCAGCTTAAATTCGTATTTACTTCTTAATTTGTTGTTTGGGATTTTTGACAGCAGGTGTTTATAAATTTCACAAGGTGAGAGGCCAATGTAATGAAAGCTAAATGTCAAAAAAGGTAACTAATATTCAGGCTAACAACAAAGACAAGATGGATCTATCCAAAATCACCTCTTCTAGAAAGTCCTGCCAGGGAGATAGTGGAGCACTTCATTTGACACAAGTATCAACACAACTGTAGACAATAAATCCACTGCTTTAATCACCTATTATGCACTTTAACCAATGATCCTTCAAGAAAAAAAAGTACAAATAAAGCCTACAACAAGCAGCTGAACCAGCATCCATGCTCCTATAGCATCCTGCCTCATCTTGCTTATTCTGCATCTGGCCCCCTCAAACCTCTTTACCCAGCAGCAAAACTCAACCAGAATATGCTGAGCAGCTCCTTCCAGCTTCTTCTATTACATGATGAGGAAATAGCTGGCACTGAATGGAGCTGGATACTTGTCAAAGAGCAAGTATGCTGAATGCACACAACACAGTAAATTACTGGCATATTTGCTTTATTTCATTCTTATGCATCTCCTTAAATCAGGAGGTGGGAAGCACAAACTTTCTGTATTCAAAGTATTCATACTGGTTCCTAATCATCATTCTAATAAAATAAACAGTGAGCTTGTAGAAGGCTTTTCTTGCAATTCATATGTGCTTAGACACTTTTGGCTACCATTCCACCTTTTCTCATTTAAATACAGGCCACATAAAATCTGAAAAATGCATTGTATTTTCATAGGTAGCACAGACAAATATTTCATGATACTTCTACAAATAAATTCTTTTTTCATTCATGCTATGCAATATTAAAGAAAAGACAATCATCTGGCTACTGAACCTAAAATAGTTATTGGACTTTGTGAAATGATGCAAGGGTAGAAAAATGGAGTTAGATGGCAAAAGCAAAAGCCAGACCATCATCTCTAATTAACGTCTCATAGATTTTTGGTTTCCTGGCAACTTTGTCGTTTCAGCCTTGTCAGATGGAAAGTATTTTCTTGATAAAATTTTCAGAAATTCTAATTTGCCAGTAAAACAGATTTTTACAGGGAGCAGGAAGAGAAATTAAATTAGATCCTGTTTTCTTCTTTAATCAAATGGATTAAAAAAAAAAAAGAAAGAGTGCGCTGATAAAATATTATGCCAATTGTATCATTTAGCAAAAACCTACTCCTTATTTCACATGAAAGACCCAGTGGTTCAGCCTGGGTGTATATAACCCCTTCGGATATACTGTAATATGGCCTTAATCTGCATGACTGAATCTGACTCTTAGGTTTTGCCAAAAACCTGTACACTCATCTGTGAACACAACATCAAGCATTTAATGTCTCATGCATCAGTACAATAATGAGAAATGCCCTTTCCACTTGGCTGTTAGAAAGCTTTTAAACTTCTGAGCAACAATACCAATATAACCAACCTCAAAATATGGCCAGAGACTTTGTTGTCATATAGAGGAAATTAATTCAGTCCAGTTCAGATTACTGTACTGCACTTCTCAGCACAGCACCTGAGCATGCCTGTACCATAGAATGGCAATAACTCTACTGTAGTCACAGAAAGAGAGTTGGATCCCTGGAGAAAACCCTTCATAGTCTCCCTGTTCCACTTCTGTGCCATATGGCCCAACTCACATCACAATTTAATAAAGGTAAGACTATGTGATCCCTTTGAATCAGACTCTGCAGCCAAAAGTTTTCCTCTTGCAATAGGATACAATAGGATGAAAACAAATCTGCTTGAAAAAATCTTTTGGAAAGAGCATGACAACTCCTAATTTCTTTTTCTCCCCTTTAGCTTTTCCAGGCTTATTCCAGTGAAAGCACAGAATGCCTGGGTGAAATCCAATGAAAAGGTGCTCCTGGAATCATGTCAAAACTCACTTTGCGGTAAGCCAGACACAAACCATGCTCTTAAAAATACTGTGCTCCTAAGATGACTTTGCTAAATACCTCTTCTACCACTAACTAAGTACCACTAAGAGACCTTGAATGTTAGCTTGATAGGGTTATATGGAGCCTTGGTTGCAATCAAAGTCTTTTATTTTTCAGAACTGCATTATTAAATGGCCAGAATATCCTACAGGAGCTTTTGAAGCTTTAAATCCATTAGCCTAGCATATACTATAAATGGTAAAAATATTACCTATCCTTCCAACAGACACAGAATGATGGGTTATTCTCATTTCAGTTATCCCAAGGGCCAAATCTTTACCTTGTTTTGTTCTGTTTCCCAGCTACAAAGAGCAAAACATGTCCTTTCAGTCTGGCTGACTTTCATCAGTGATTAAGAGGAGAAAGAGAAAACCTATCAAATCTAAGGGACATACAGCACAAGCCAAAATGTTCGCTCCTTAGTGCTATGCTCAGGCTGGATGAGCACTCAGTGTCATGGCACACCAGCAGCTTTCACACCACACTGTCCCACGGAACTGCCACAAGCTGAACAATGCCAGGAACTCAGGGAGGGTAGACAGAGACAAAGAATCCCTTGCTTCTGGCAAGGTAGCAGTTCCTGCTCTTACAGGCAGTTTGGTGCAGAAAACCACTATCTTCCCAAAGGAGAGATAAGACTGAGTAAGAGTGCAGAAGGCAGCTCACTCATAAAGAGGCCAGAGGAGGAGGGAGTTGCTGCCCCAGCAGAACACAAGCAAAGAGGGATTTCTGCCTTTCTGCAATTTCTATCTTTCTGTGATTTCTGTCTTTCAGCTCACATGCTCTCCATTTTTATTTTTGCAGCTTTAAGCGTCACTCAACTATGAGCAATCTTTCTGCAGAAAAATAAAAGTGTGGAAACTGTTATTTAACATGTGGAATATACAAAGTGGAATCACACAGAAATAATTTTCCAGCTGGCCTTGTTGTCCCATTCATATGATAGTTTCCATATTCTTCTGGAATTCTGTGTAGTCAAACTGCCAGAATACAGATGCTGGCCACTGTAACAGAGCAAGCTAATTCAGCACTCACGACTGACCTGCAGAAAAGACATCCTGTGATAGACACAAAGTTACTTTGAAATATCCATTAAATATTAGAGAGATTCAAAACAGTGTTTCTCCTGCAATGTTTAATTTTCCACTAGTTTCCTGGTTTTCATTTCTTTATTTATTGCAGAAAACTGGATCCTGCATAGTTAGGAAAAATGACATCTTTTCCTTTTAATTTATCCCACAGCACAGACATTCAAGCTGGTGATTCAGCAGAAAGAAGGTCAATGTGCTAATGGAATCAATAAACTTAAGTGTGATGAAGTGACTACCACTTCAATTACTGTATAAACCATAAATCATTTTCAAATGCAAGAAATATCCTTCTATCAATAAACTATCTGTTTAAGCAATTGTTTAAAAATCAAAGTGTGATCTTGTAAACATTTTTGGACTCAGTTACACTGTACATCTCACTCGTAACTTCTGTCTATTCCTCATTGCTTATTCCTTGTTGACTTAGATTCAGTACAAAGTAAAGACAAACTGAAGGAGTATTTACAATTAGAAATTGTGGCAATGGTCTCCTGCTCCCCACTTCTTTTCTCTACTCCCTAGTCACAACTGGATGCTGTGACATTTCTCCCAAGAAAGCTGGGAGCATAGAGTCAAACCTGTGCCCACCCCAAGCCATTGGTGCTGTCCAGACATAGAGAGCACCATCTTCACACAAGCTCTCTGCAAGCTGCCAAACTCTACAGGCTGATCTCCTGTGCGCTGATACAGACCAATGGCTAAATATTCCTGTTAAGCTCTACACACTGCATGGCCCTGTACAACATGTCTCTCACTCAGGAAGAAAAGTCACAAGCATTTTTTCTCACCCTGGGAGTTTAAAATATGATCCCTGGTGAAAGGAAGTCTTGTCTGCCCAAGTTAACAAAATACCATAGCATGATATAGCTGACCTGCTCTTAACAGTTCTCATTCCCCAGTGAAATATATCACCCACTCACTCTCTCTCAAACCCTGAAAGATGCTCGCTGGCACAAAAAGCAAGAGCAAGAAAATCCAGAGAGACTATTACTGATTAAGTACTGTATATACAGTGGCATAAGGATGCACAGCAACCCCTTAGATGCAACAAAAGCTTATCATCCTCCAGTCCAGGACAGATATGAGTTATTGCACAGAAAGAGATAACCACTGGCAACACTAATTATCTAGCCTGAAGCAGAACATACGTGGGATCACAAACTACTGAAGCATAGATTATTAGACAAGTGGAGCCAATGCTCTCTCTGTAAACTTTTTCTAAAGATCTGCTACAGCCCTGCAGGCAAAATAACAAGCATCAACTCTGCTTTTGGTGAACTCCTCTTTCCACATTATAGAACTTCAAAACTGTTCAAATTTGGGATTCCTCTGCACTTTGTGCCACAGAAATGCATGATAAGAAACTGTCTTTTCCCCGAAGTTTTATCTGGAGAGATTAAAAGCATCAAAATGAAAATAAAATGTAGGTTATCCAAGTCAAGGAAGAGACTGATTTCAGAACTTGTTCAAAAATCCAACCTGGTCGTAGTAAAGCCAAAGTGGGAAACTGAGCCTGATGACCACAGTATCACTATTCCCCATCACAAAAATCTCACACATCTCTAAATATACCTGCACATTCAACAGGACCCCACACTACCTCAGAGCTAAACTTCCTGACTCTCAAGAGAGGTGGCAGACTTTAAATCACAGCAGCAACTCCCACTGGCCCAAAGTCCTCTGCTATTTGTTTCCAGGTCCCAAATTATTTTCAGAGTCTCTGTTATATATTTATAAATTTCACCTTTGTTTCTTCCTACAACAAGAACACCATGAACTCCAAAAACTTCTTGACTGCATTAAAAAACAGTCCAAGCAGTAAAAATGTCAAGTCCAGAGCAATCTTTAATATTCAGGGAAACTACCTAAATGCCAAATCTTTTATGATGTCTTTTGAAGATCTGAGACCTCTTGCTTCTGGTACTAAAGTGCTTAGCCTTCCTTTAGCACTCTGGCTTTGTACTGTCCTTAGCTAACAAAGTCTTGGACCCTATCAGTGGTAATTCTCATATTACAATTCAGAGTGCTTCTTTACAACACAGGTCCCCCAGGACAGCATACACAACTGCTGATAAAGCTTCACTGACCTCTGAAAAAATACTTGGGAAATACAAAGTTCCATGCCTTCAGCATTTCAGTTTTCTCATTATTCATGGCAAGCCCTGTAGTTTTCAGTCTTTTCCTACCTAAGCCAATGCCAGTGGCAGTCTGTGAAACCTACTCAGCTTGCAAAGTAGAGCCTGCAAGACAGTGAGGCATTTTGCTACACATGAACTGCACCAGAAACTTCACCTAATGTTGTGTGAAGTTACCACAGCACTCCTGTGTGCAGAGCAGACACACACTGCTCACTGGTGCCCCATGTTCCACTGGTTATTCTTCAATAGCCTTTCTTCAACAATTTCTTTGCACTGTCAGTAGCAATGGCTTGCTAGAAGCACTAGCCATGCTTCTTCTTTGTTCTGTTCAGCAAGCTATGCACTTCTATTTATCTGAAAAATCAGTTTAATTCTTATAGATATAAAGCTCCTTAATATTCTGTTATTTTTTCTTCTGTTCTCTGAATGTCTCTGCAAAAAATTCTGCAGTTCTGAGAGTTCAACCAATGTTTGGTTTTACCTTAATTCAGTGTTTGGTCTTGATAACACTTAATTTCATATAGCTCTCAGATGTTTTGAATTCATCAGCAGAAAGGGAATTGTGTAATCATCAGTGTTATCAAATCACATTTGTCCATTTTTCCTGTAAACACCGAATTTACTTCACTTAATAAATTCCAGATACCTGCCTAGGAAGACGCAGGGACACTTAAAAGCTGTGCAGTAATAATAATAAAAGTGAGAAGCCTATGTTTAATGCATTAACATCTGCTGAATATTATTACCTGCTTTACCGTAGCACCTATATGTCCTGCTCCAAAATCAAAACCTAAGGGACATACAAGGTACTGTTTCAGAAACACAGATTTCACACTGGCCACATGGGAAAAGCAAGAGAAAAGGAAACATTCAACCAAGGCCACAGAGGTCATTATTTGTAAACATGTCAATGATCTTCTGTGGAGAAAAGAAAGGAGAGGTTAACCTGCAAAGTGTTTCAAGTGAAGTATAAGTAAGTATATATACACGCACAAGAGCTTCTAATTTTAACAGAACTTGTTTTTGCTTGTGTACTTTGCTTACACATAATTTACCTATAAATGTCTATAATCCAGAAATGTATAATGAAGCTCATATAGGTTGAATAAATAAGGATGCAGAGGGAGATTTAAAAATTCCAGCAGTGCCAGGAGATTAAATAGAAGAAAAAAAGAAAAAACCAGATTACAGGAGACTGGGAGACTGCCCAGCAGTAAAAGTGAAGTGGAGGTGAAAGGGGATGTGGGAGGACATATGCTGTGTGCCCATATGCCAGAAAGGAAGAAAACCTAGAAAATGGTATGCAAAACCCAATGCCACTATGCAAGACTTGAAGTAGATACACTAATTCAAAGCAGAGTTTGCCATGAAAAGCAAAAAACACAGAAATACAAAAATTCCTATTTTTCTAAAAGATTAATCTCCTTATACATTATTTTAGTCAGCAAGAAAAAGAATTAAATTCATGGAGTTTACCAATAAAATGAACAAAGGTACCTAGAAGACCACAGTAGGAAGAGTGTGTTCCTGCCAGAGCATCACAGGACTAATGCTGATTAATTGGAAAGAGCCTGGAAGAGCACCATAAAAATGATGAGCGGTCTAGAAAAGCAGCACCAAGAGAGCAACAAGGAAAGGATGACAAAGTTAAGGTTATTAAATCTAAAGACATAGGAGAAGTCTAATAAAGGCTTTCAGAGATATTAAAGCTTGATGAAAACAGACAGGAAATAAACTTTTCTCCATATGGAGTGGATAGGGACAGAAGTAAACTGAAGGAAAACAGATTTAAATCAAACATTAAAGAAAATAGTCTAACACATCTGTCCAGGTTCTTGTTATCACAATAAATCCTCTCCAGTTCAGTTCTCCACAAACAACTACAGTGAAACCAGCTGGGAGTGTTTGTATAAGTCTGGAAAAACTCTGTAGCAGCACTGCTACCCAGACAAACAGGTAGCAAACTGTACATTAAGGAATCTGTTTCACAACACTGCTCAGCAGTGAAGCTGCTTCCCAATGCTCATGTTTCTGTACTGCTCTGGCCACTTTTTCTCAGCCCCTTGCCTGTGTGCAATCTATCTCAGTTGCATCAGCACAGTGGCTGCAGAGCTGCACCAAGCAGCAGTACACTTAAAAACAACCTTGGGTTTGGACAGTTTAAGAGGGCTAGAACCTGGGAGAATGCAAACTCAACATACTGCAAAGCATCTAAACCCACCAATAGACAGGTGAACCTCAGCCACTTACATAAATGGGGCTTGCATGCCCCCGCTTGACACTCAGGAACTGCTTACATGAGATCCAGACTACAAGCTCTCATCCCATAAAACTGCACTGGGATTATACACTCACCACAAACTCACACGTTTTCTTATGGCTTTGCATCACCGTGCTTACAGGACTGTTTCATGCCCTATACAACTCTCCTGAGAACAACTAACTGGCTCTTCAATAATGAAAGTGGAATGCTACAATGACCTATTCTAAAATTAAAGCAAAAACATTACTTTCTCCTAGATACTCCCAAGTAAATGGTTGCACTTACACTATTTTGCAGTAAATTTCAAAGCAAGTATCTTTTGAAACTAAACATATTATGACCATTAGCAATGCTAACACAATCCACATTAAATAAATACATCTACTACAGAACATAAATTAAAATCCCTTTCAAAATAGAAAGACATCAAGACAAATATTGGGGTTTATTAGGGCTATAGTTATAAGCAGAAGGTTGGCTAGCATTATCTAAATATTTAACCTTTTGGAGCTCATCGCCTAGAGTACAATGGTCAATGTTGTACAACACATGTAGGCCCTCAGGCCTTCCAGAACACAGTTACAGTGATTACAAAGCAGGTAGGTTAAATTTGTTGTCTAAGTAGCTTAGCAATTGACCCTGAAAGTAACTAAATATGAAGGCCCAGTTAATATTAAAGACATATAGATTACATTGGTAATACAGCTCTAACAAGCGGAACAAGAACAAAGAGTGTTGCCCCAAATTGCAATGACAGTCAGGTGAAAGATTCAGGAATCAAAACAAGGTCCTACTATATTGAGTTATAAGCTCACTCTCCTAGACCACAGATATCCCTCATTATAACTCGAAGACCTCATGTGGCAATTATTTTAGCCCAAATAAAACTTCTGCAGTGCTTCACTGATTTGTAATTCTTCTTGTAAGGAGAAGAAGTCATATTCCTTTGCAAACTGTTTAAATACTAATTATTTCTTTGCTGAACCCTGCAGTGAAACTCATCTCTAGAAGGGGCCATGTAAAAGCACTTCCAATATTTCTGCTGCCCAAAGAGCAATACTCTTCATTCGCTTCAGTGATTTTCTACCCAACAGGTACAACAGTGAAGTAATGAGCATTATAAAACTTAATACAGTGCCATATATATTTTATGACTCTGTAGATCCAGATCAGAGAACATCCAGATTGTTTTTACAGAACTAATGCCAGGCACATTTCAAATTATTATGTATGCAATGATTCTAAGAAATTTATAACTCTTACCAAACTAAAATTTAAAAAAACATATAGCTGAGAAAAATAATCTTAAAAATACCAAACATTCCTTAAGGAAGTTAAAATTTCCCAAGGATTTTTAAAATAGTTGCTATTATGAAAGAAAATAATATATATCAAAATTAAAAGTGGCTTAATAAGAAGGAATTTTCCCTAATGCAAGTATAAGACATTAAAAATACATGAAAATGAAAAACCATCCACCTTGCTTTACTGTTTGTACAGTACAGCATTTAAAAAGCAATACCACGGAAGATGTAAAGCCACAAGAAATCTCTGGATAAGTGACTGTAAAATTAGATTCCCTTATATC
>NW_008236769.1:8621171-8639654 GCF_000691975.1 Corvus brachyrhynchos | reverse complement strand
TGTTTACCTATGGTAACATGATCACATAAATTTCCAAAGTATCCAACAACTTGATGATCTTTGATGTTGCCCTTATAACCAAAGAGGTGGAACAAGACTTCCGTATTTGACATTCAGATATAGAAAGATTCAAGTTACCTGCTGAAGGTTGAACAGAAAGCCTCTGGCAGCCCTGCAAATCAAAAGTGGTTCCTGAAGCCCAAGAGATTAAAAAATGACTGGACCCACCTTGTTTGCCATTTCTGCAGGAACACATTAAGGTACAACCAGGCAGCCCTCTGTAGAGAAATCACAACTCACCTGAAGTCTATTTTTGAGACAGAAACTATGGAAATGGAGGCTTACACTGTTTGCAGTCTGAGCAACAATTTCCTACTTCAGGAACTTACTGAGGAGAAAGATGGGCTGTGCGTCAGCTCTGGACCAAACAGTTTGAAAAAAGAGCCCAATGTCCTAATATCTTGATTAGAAAGCTGTTTAAAGTTTGTTCAACACTATTCATATGCATCAAACACTATGTTGGTTTTTTTTATTCAATTTCTCTTCCTCAGCATTTTTTTTTTCCTGTGGGTGTAATCACAGAGAATTAGCTCAGTATTGGCCAAGTACAGCAGGGAAAGTTCATAGGAGCACAGTTCTCTTTGACAGCAGTGTCACAGTTGAAGCCAACATGAGTGGACAGGCTTCCCCAGCTCCTGGGGAGTTGTCCAAGGACAGCCCACCCTGGCCTCATTTAGAGAATATATTATGCTTTATTTGTATCAATCTGTGTTTTCAAGGAACAGCAAATCAAACTTTAAATCTTCAAACTATATAGGCAGAGTAAGTGCTTAACACAAAACGGAATTTCTGTGTGAAAAGAAAGTTGAGAACATACAGACTTGGAAAGCACAAATTTCAACAGATCTTTCATATCTACGGTGTGCTGGTTTTGGCTGGGGTAATTTTCTTCACAGGGGCTGGTATGGGGCTGTGTTTTGGATTTGTGCTGAACACGGGGTTGATAATATAGAGATGTTTTTGTTATTGCTGAGCAGGGCTTACACAGAGCCAGGGCCTTTCCTGCTTTCCATACGGCCATGCTGGCAAGGAATTTAGAGGTGAATGGGAGGCTGGGAGGAGACACAGCCAGGACAAGTGACCCAAACTGACCAGTGGGACATTCCAGACCATGTCACATCATCCTCAGTATATAAAGTGAGGCAAAGAAGGAGGAAGTGGGGCTGCGGGGGACATTTGGAGTGGTGGCATTTGTCTTCCCAAGTCACCATTACCATGATGGGTCCTGCTGTCCTGGAGATGGCTGAACACCCGCCTGCACATGGCAAGCAGGGTACTAATTTTTTGTTTTTCTTTGCTTGTGTGTGTAGCTTTTCTTTTTCCTATTAAACTGTCTTTATCTCAACCCATGAGTTTTCTAGCTTTTACCGTTCCAGTTCTCTCCCTGATCCTGCTTGTGGGCGAGTAAGTGAGGGTTGCGTAGGGGTTGGTTGCCAGCTGGGATGAAACCATGACAGTCCTTTTTGGTACCAAATAAGGCTGTTGGGGTTTAGGAATGGCATTCTCCAATTTAGTACTCCCTCTAAAACCACATACCACTCCCCTCCCCCATCCAATTGGAGGCACAAGTTGAGGTAAGAACAATTTACTGGAAATAACAATGAGAAAAAAATTAGAAAATTAATATTAACAGCAACAATATTAACAACAAAAGTAAAAGAAAAGAAATTATTCACACAGAAAACCTCTCAATAATAGACAATATCAGATTGATCCCTCCACCATGTTTTCTTGACCAGAAGGAACCCCTTCTCCCCAGAAGGGATTCCCTTTCCCCCACCCCTGGCAATGAGGTGAGGTGGTACAGAATAACTTCTGTGTCCTAGCCATGCCCCCTCCTGTCTAACCCTGTCCTGGCTGGAACCAGGACGTACGGGAAAGTAGTTTCATACAAGATCACTTATCTGAAGTCCAGTTTAGAATGAGCACAAACTCTTCAGGAAGAGGGGGCAGGAGACAGCCTGCTAACACTGTTCATGTTGCTTTTATGATCCACGTTTGACAGAATCCGCCTTGAATGCTGCCACCACCCTGAAGAATGACTAGGCCTGTCTAAGACTATATTCCACTACGGAATCCAGAAATCTATGATTCAATTATTCTGTGCTTGGACAAGTTTTCAATGTAGTCTATTTCTACAGAATAGGAAATCTACTATTTCCACAGAAAAAGCTGTGGCCTTCCATTCTCACCACAATATCCCCTTCATATTTAAGAAAACAAATCAACATTCTCGAAGGCCCTGATTTCAGTGCAAGTTGCATGTCTTAATTTTATTTAAAATGTCATCTGGAAACCACTGAACATCCTCTCTTTCAATTTCTTACAGTATGTATCAAACATACACAGGAACGGCCCAGGAATACATTGCAATACCGAACATAAGTGTGGTTAGGGGTGTGTTAACATAGCACAGCTATCCCAGCTGAATTTGCCTTGTAGATAAAGTATAAGCATCACTGCTTAGTATGCTTCACAGTTGCCTCTAACAAGGTTTGAATGAAGGACAGAACAAATACAAACAAAATTATCTTACTTCCTATTGCACTTAAATTTTGACAGACTGGAAATTGTCCAAATTCTCCTACTATTTTGTGGTTAAAATAGGAAAATCCAGTCTGCTACAAATGGAGAACAGTCCAATTAAACACATTTATTACTGAAAAATTGTCATCTCTGGAGCTGCCTTGAAGCATGATGCATCAACAAATTTGCCTGCTAAGGAAGCATCACGTATATAATGACTGAAGTTTGTGACATTAGCAAAGACCCTTCAAGAATGAAAAGTGATACAAATTGCTGCAAGGTTTGCTTTCTAAACTTCTGATTGTTCCTGAATACGACACAAATACAATCAATCTAACATACTCATTTTTCCAACATCTGTTAGGATCTCTTAAAAAGTCTGTCCTTGGGGACAATTTGTCACATCACAAAATGATGACATTTGCACCACGACATGCTGACATTATACTATCCTATCAACAAGTAAATGTCACTATTTGTGACAAACACTGCCCTATGACAACCTTTTGTTAAACTCTTTGATTCCATAGACAAGTATTTGACCATGTACTGCAAATAGAATCAAGGACACCTTTGGGACCAAAGCAGAGCAAGTCTGTTCCCTTGTGTAAGCCAATGTCATCTTATTTGCTCCTAATTCTGTGGTACTAAGAATGCCACAAGTGCTACATGCTCTGATCCAGCAACACAAACCCCCTGCCTCACCTAGGAACAAGGACAGTCTGAAGTGCAAGGAGTTAGGTCATTGCAATAGTCAAGCTAAATGAAGCAATAACAGAACTCTACAGTCAACACCTCTAAGTGGTAATAGGGAAGGATGAATCCAAATTAGCCTTCTAATTATTTTCTCTTTAACTTTACTGTTTAAGCAATTACCTAAGTTACACAGTATAATGCCCTGAAAATTTTTAGTACTAAACAGACTTGGTTTGCTGCACCACTGTTACTTCACCAAAAAAAGTGAGGGAAGAAAACCATGTTTTTTACCCATATAGATATAATAATGATGCCTGCTTGAGTGTCATTCCTCAGAATTATTAGCATGTATGTGATTCAGAAACTACAAAAAATTACAAATAGAATTGGTGCTGCTTTTGTTATCCGGATGAGCCTCGTGCTGTTACCAACGAGAGATGAGAGACTCCTAATGCTTTTGGGGCTTAAATACCTGTTAACTAACATGGTGACTAGTATGGTTGCAGCATGAGCCCAAGGATCTGACCCAAAACACACTGAAGCTGCTGTGGCCTTTTACAGGCTTTGGGCTCAGTGACACCATATGGAGAACCCCTACTCTCACAGCTTGATGAGTGCAGCAGTGAGCTCAGGAGGCTGAAACTCCTCTATAGGGAGCCTTCTGCTACAGGGAAGTGATGAGGACTCAGGTCTCGTTTCTCTCTGCTGAATTGATTGCCTGTGTGAAGAGACTGATGCAGAAATCAATTCACTCATGCCAGCTGGTTTCCCTCTATCTGCACTGGTGGTAAGTTGATTGGGATATTAGTTTCCTTCAGCTGATGTGCCTTCCATATGTAATATGCTGACCCTAGTGGTGTTGAACACAGCAGCTAGAAAGATTAAATTAACCAATCCATAGAAAGGAAGGTAGAGGACCAAGAGAGAGTAAGAAAACAAAGGCAAAAACCAACAACCTTCTGCTCATGCTAAGAGGCTTGTTTCTTCTAGATAAATGCAATTATATAGAATTTTAGAAAAAACAAAATGAAGAGGAAGAACAGTAAGAAAGAACAGCATTGAATTCAACAATTAAAATACAATTCTTGGGTTATTACTTGTTTCTGTTTACTTTTCTCCATTTTGTACGCTCTTGCACCTCTTCCTTTCCATTACTGTTAACATTCCGCTACCTGTGAGATAAATTAAAGCCAAGGATCCTACCATAATGGACAAAATTTAAGTCAATGAAATGGTGCTGCTTTACTCTAGCTGAGAAATACAATCATAGCTCGGGTTCCCAGGGAGTCTATAGATAGATCACTATAATTTAATGTTTTACTGATGTCCTTCAATACAATATTTTAAATGGAAAGAGAGCACTAGAAATCTCCATTTAAAAATTATTAACTATTTGTAAATAAGAATGAGCAAGATTTTCAAAACTCACCTTCAGCACTTCTTAGAATCTAGGAAACTTGATCATGCCTGTTTAATAAGCCATTTAAGCAATTTAAGAGAAAATTATTGATTTCCTTTTCAAAAGAATCACCAATTTTTACTGAACAAAAACCTAGCTTAACTATGCCATGCAAACTTGGAACAAACAAGCAGAATTTCTTGTAGGTATCAAAACAACTTTATTATACAGCACACCAGAAGATCAGCTGTTTTAAAGTCAAACGCTGAGACATCAAAGGCATATTTTTATACATGGAAAGGGTGAGACACTTGAATACTCTCAGGTAAACTTCCATAAATTAAAAATGAGACTCACTTGTTGATAAGAACATACACTGTATTGGTTATGTACCAAAAGAGTAATGTCTTGAATTTAAAATTCATCCTGGCTTAGATGAGATTGTCCATTTAATGAACATTTATTCAACTTCAAATAACCAAGGAAAACTTTCAGGATACTTTTTGCATATGACAGCACCATCATCCACCTGTCTAAAAAGATGCTTTAATAAATTCCATGGAAACAAAAAGACGTCTAATACTGCTTTTGCCAAGCATCTTTCTTTCCAGAAACAACATTCACTCAAGTGAATAACACTCTTTAAACTACCCAAATTGGTGAGAAACTTACAATAGAAAAAAGAACCCTAATTTGTAAATTGTGTTGATAGATCTACTTCTTACTTTATATAATTTGTCTGAATTTAAATACTATTTAAATCAATACAGAATCAATAAATGGTTTTAAAATTCTAAATTGTAGAGACAAAGCCACAAAATTTAAATCACTTAGAGAACGTACCCCAAAATTTGGGCTCATTTAGCTTTATGGAAAGGATAATAGAAATCCAGTACTATCAAGTACATGAGCTCATCTTCCCTCTCATTTCATGTTTACAAACAAGGTGTTTCCTGCACCTGAGAAGCTTTTACAGTTACCCCTGAGCCACAAATCACTGTTGGCCAGAAAAGCTGTCTGGTGAAGGATCACAAAATTTTCATCTGAATCTGATGTTCTTCCCTAAATATCCACAGGTCTAGTCTAGTACAGACATTCTCATGTTCTTCTTAGAAGTCATTCCCATAAGACAGTATCAATTTCGTGTTAGATAAAAGCACTCTAAATCTGTTCATCTTCTTTCAGTCCATGAACTGCAGTGACTACACAGCAAGTGCACTTGCAATAGAGAAATAAGATATGCCAGAAACCAAGACCTTACACGTTTCTGCTTTTGACTCCCATGTTTTCAGGGCTCTGATAAAGCCACAGAGCTTGGATACATGAGATGCAAAGTTTCCTCCTGTGACAGCTTCAAACTCATTTGCTGTCTCTGCTTTCCTCAGCTTGCGTTTGTTTCCAAAAGAAGCTTCATTCATTTAAATTCCTGCAATAAGTAACAGCTTGTAAATATTTAATTTCATTTAAAGGAAAAAGAATTCATTGTCTGTCCATTGCAAAAAAGTAATAATGAGGCATACTTGGCAAAGTCACACCTCAGAATGACATCACCCAAGTATGAGAATGACGTGCACTAATATCTGAACTGAATCCAGACAATAAAATCCACGGTAATAGACATTTCAGAAGCTCTGTTTTGCTCACAATACCTCTTCTATACACTAAATCTAACACTGAATAGATTATGATTATTTTTCAATTAAACCTGGGTGAGCAGCCAAGTCATTTCAAATTCTTATTAGATGGCATGTGCAGATTACAGAACTGGAAATGGAATTTTGAGTATTTCATTTCTAATTATGATTATTAAACTCACCTGGAAGCTTAACACGGAAGCAGTGTATTTTGTAGTATGTGCCCAATCCAAAACGAACCCTAGGTAGGTTTAAGAGATCTCTTCAAACAGTTGATTTGGAGCATTAGGTGAAATACACTGCTCGTGGGCCAGTTTCAACTAAGATGATGTATTTTGGGGACAATTGTTTTTTAAACATCTGCTATTGCTATGCTCTAGAGCTAGAGATCCTGCCATGAACACAAGATTTCCTTAAGCAATGCCATGCAGTCTGTCCAATTCTACACACAATATGTGATCAAGTGTGAACATCTATTTTCACTGGAATGGCAAACCCCAAACTGATGACATGTCAGTGTCATTACAGTGTCTTTCAAGATCTTTTTTTTTCAGATGGAAGGGGGAAGATGATGCTATTCAAGCCCTCAGGGGTGAGAAAGGTGATTCAATACAGAGAAGGAAATGAAGGGAGAATAACAAAGGAGAAACACAGAGACAAAGGAAGGAGGAAGGAGGAATGAGACATACAAAAAAGCAGACGGGAAAGTAACAGAAACAAAGGACAGCTGCAGAACTTGCCTAAAGGGGAGCAGAGTTTCTGACTGACTGATAGGGACTGTGACAATTAGGTTCACTTAATAAATACAAGTCTATTTAGGGGCTGCAAAAAAATAAAAAGCATGCATATTTTGTGCAAACCATCCACATACAACAGACTGTGGATCAAAGACTATGAACTCTTTATATTATTCCCTGGCACAGAGTCTATGCCTAAATGTGAATTTCAGTGGTCTCAGCTCAATGGGCTCAACTCCTGAGCTACCAATCCCTGTGAAACATCACACTGGGCTGAGCTCTGCTCCCTCAGGGAAGCCTTGATGTACTTCACAAAGTACAGCAATGCAATAACCAGACTTGCTGGCAGTTTCTGCAAACAAGATAAAAATTACATCCTTCTGTAGCTTTACATTCCCATCTTCAGGAACAGTCTCTTCACAGTCATGAACATTAGAGCCAAGATGTAATCCCTCACAATAATATGGACATTGATTCAAACAGGAAGTGGAGGCTCTTCTTTTCATGCAGCTCGTGTTCATAAAGCATTTCTAGCCTCAGAAACACACACAAAAGCAGCCTGAACATTCCTGTGTGCTTGCAGACTGATCAAACTAAACCAAGTCCACGTACTGATGAAGAAGCTTGTCTTTCATTCAATTCTTATGTTGTAGCAGTTCATGCCAGTTTAAGAAGTGCCTTTCTGCAGTTAACTAAACCACCCAAAAAAATTATATTGATAATTTACCAGCTAACAACCCAGTTCTCACATGGATTATATATGGTAGTCTGATATCAGTCATCTCCCTCCCAAGGGTTTTTAAATCAAGAAATGGAACACAGAGCACAAAGTGCTTATATAATAAAATTTTAAAATTCTCTCTTAGGGTTCTCCAGGAGCAATAAGATTATTAAAGGTTCAAAGCCTTCTAAATGAAGCCCACTTTATAAAAAAACATCTGGTTTAAAGCAGTTGGAAGATGAGGAAGAAAGGAAGGAAGGAAAAGAAGACCTTGTTAGTGGACCTCAGAGCTCTGCCCAGTGGCCCTTGAGAGATTCTGCATGAACATATGTATTTCATTATGAACTCAAAATTGTTCACTGAGCTACATCCTACAATTTTTAAGCAAAGGTGCCTGATTCAGCTTATATGCAGGGAATGTGTTCCTTCTGCATCTTCCTTCACAGAAGCTGATAGGAGCCAATAACTTAATCAGTGGATCAGAAAGTGGGTTTCACAGAGCTACAAAAATGCTGTTCAAGTGATGTGCAACAGATTTTTTTGCTTCTCTTCTTTACAGTGGTTTTAGACAGTGTTAAGCAATAGTATCTGTGACCCAAGAGAAATATAGTCAATTGATAGTGGGCTGCTTGCTCCAAAAATATGGACACTTTTGCTCTATCCACATATCCTCTTCCCTCCTGCATGTGCTCAGTAGCACCTCAGTGGATGTCACATACAAGAGAGGAAAGAAGAAACTCTGTATTCTTTCATATTTGTTTTTCCTATCAGGCCAGGAAACTTCAAAAAGAAGAGCATCAGATCTCAGCTGACTCTGCCAGTATTGGCGTCCCTCATCCAGGGAGAAAGAAAAGCTCAGAACCACTAATAGTGGTGGCTTCCCAATTTTCTACACCAAGCATCAGTACAGTGAACGGCAGCCAGAGAGTTCACTCTGTAGTCTGTCACTGGTGCTCAGGACACAGCTCTCACTCTGAAGCCACCCTACTCCCAGCATAAATGTTTTGCATTGTTTCTGTTTAGCTTGTACTTCTCACTCAGGGCAAAGAGCATATTTCGAGACTGCTCTCAAGGAAGCTGAGACCTTTTAACATGTTTGCCATTTTGTGGTTGGGTAACAGGCAGGGAAACACAGGAAACCACTGATTAAAAGCCAAACAAATTAGCAAAATAAGAAATGGCCTTTTACATCAAAAGCTGCAACTTTGATGAAGTCCTACTGCCTGTGTGGAGGCATCTGTGCTTGGGAGAAGAAAGCTTTTTCTATGCTCTAACCTCATGAAATACTACAATAATGAAGATTCCAAAGCCCTATGCACAGCAATTAAACTAGTGCAGGTTACAAGACTAAAATGAGAGACGCCAGAAGGAATGAAGTTCACTTAGCACATGCGCAGACCAGTGTGAGGCAGCCACATCTAATGTGAATGCTTACAGGGCCCCAAAAAGTTCAGAAAGAGCACAGAGGGATCCCTCCCAAAACCAGCTGGGAAGTTAGAGGCAGAAGTTTACTGATACCAACCTGCCATGGAGTAGGATACTGGAGTTTCTTTAGTTAAGAATCATCAAGATTGGAGCCTGTAAGTACAAAGACAAATGCAGAGCAGATCCTAATAAACCGATTTTGACTTCCTTTTCCACCGGGGAAATCACTGCAGGTTGAGGTGAAGTGGGCAAAAGAGCACTAGTGTTTCTATGACATCCAACTGCATGCACTTCAGCATCACCAGCCAGCTCCGTGAACATCTCCAGGCATTTGCTGCTACAAATCTCCCTGGAATTCACCTCATGAGCTCTGCAACAGGCTGATTATTGAAACACTGCATATGTGCACTACAGCTGTTTGGATGCCCATTGACTGGTGGTGGTAATTGACAGTAAAGATCTCTGTGCACCCAGAAAGTAATCCACTAATCCACCTGTTCGTGGCACATGCTGCTTTTGTCTGGTTTATTTCTGTTTTTATATCTCATCCATGGAGCCCTTCAAAAACAGTGCATAAAATAGAGCAGCCCATACTAAAGGGGTTCATGAGATCCCTCAGGGTTATACTCTTATCTCTGCCTATGTTAACACTGGTGCCTACTTAGGCTGAACCCCCAAAACAATACCTGGGAGCATAAAACAAGGGCTGAGAGAAGTGTATTCTGCTCTTCATAAATGGCAAGATTTAACAAGTGCTGCTGCAGATTTAGATGCTTTAGACTCACAGACAGTTCCAATCCTCTGAAAAGACCAAGTTACAAGGCATCCTTCTGCTAGCAAACACAGGAAAAATATCTTATTGTACCCCTTGAGGATTTTATGGCAACCTACTACCCCTGATACAATTGTGTTTTCAATGAAGAAACAACTATTTCTTCAGAATCAGTCACATTTACCACTGTGAAACAGTGCTGAAAGCCCAAAGAGTGATTCCAACATACTCCTCTCACCCTGCAGCTCCATCCCCTTGGGCATCTGTCTTGCAGTGACAATTTTTGGTGGAGGGAAGCATGGGAATGCATTAATTGTAAACAGGCTCTTCTTCAACACCTGAGGAAAGCAATGTTTCTCCACCACAGCTCAGTTAGGAAGGCCAAGCTGAGCACTGATAAAATTTACAGGTGGAACAGCTCAATTCTCAATCACCATCATCATTATTTATTGGTATTACACAGCATCTAAATGCTACCAACTCAGAGCAGAACCCCAGTACACATCTTGCTCATACACTTGCAGAGGGAAGACTGCTCTTTCCATGTTGCACTTTCAGTCCAGGGGCCAGACAAGAAACAGTAACACTGAAAAAAAAAAAGGTGTTTTCACAGAGTGTAGCTTGCCATCTGCTAAAACTGAACACACTGGCCAGTAAACATGGGCCTACTGTTCCACAGGAGTAAGGACACATCACAGGGGTTTGTGCTTCCAGATACGCTGCTGCAACACTCATGGAGTTTAATGTGCCTCCAGTGATAAAGAAACAAAGTTCATAAAGTGAATGGGGGGAAAAAAACATCAAATACACCTACTTCATCTACTAGAACAACCTTTTAACCATGTTACTGCACAGAAACCACAAACAATACCTTTTTTGCTAATGACCAAATTATTTGTTTTTATGACTTCCCTTTAGAAAAAAACCAAACCTATTTACTGTGCTGTGATTTTCTTTCCAGGAAAACAGATAATCACAAGGATATTAGAGCAATTAGAAGGATGTGAGAAATGAACAATAATATCTGTAAGTACATTTCTAAAAATGTGCCTGTCAGATACACAATAGACAGGTACTATTATATCTAGGTACTGTCCTATCCAGGTGGTGCAATTAAAGAACTAGCAAAAATGAGCTATAAAAGAAAAGTTATAAGGTCAAAATAAACGTTATTCAGCAAAATAGTTATTAGTCTACAAGAGTAGAAAAAATAAAAGCACTGAGAAAGAAGCATAGTTGTTTCATTATACTGCTAAACAAAGACAGAAAAATCATATTTAATACAGGTTAGATTTCACTGATACTGTTTTTAGTCACACAATCTTAAGATCGTTCAATGATCTTGAAGTGCCAGAGTCCAGGCATTTAAATTAAACTGGACTACATATTAAAAGGAGCCCTGATCAAAACAAACATCAGAACAAGCAGACCAGTTTGCATGACCTGTGACAGTCTTTTCTTCTCTCATTCCTGGGCTGTACTGTGAAACAGTCAAAGGAACAAAGAAACCACAGATGTGATTTTCTATAGTCCTGTCTCTTTTAGGTGTTATGGTAACAACCATTACTTTAATATCAAAGTGCAAAGCTAATTTCTAGTCAAAAGCCATCCTAAAAGATAAAGTATTATTATTCTCACCTTGCAGGTGGGAAACTGCAATATCACCTATGTAAGGCAAGTGGTATTTCAGAAGATACTGGTGAGATAACAGGCAAAGTTCTTTGGCACTACTATTCAGCTTCAATTTAATCCAGCAGCTGTTCATTTGGAACCTCATGCTCTGTCTCTGGCCAAGCATTAAATTTCCCCCAGGCATCACCATGACCACCTCAACTCTGCTTACAGCTCGCAGACGTGGTGACGGGGCTGCGCAGAGCATCACCAGCTCTGCCGAGGGCTCTCAGTCCTGCAAGACAGCAGCACCTCAGCATCTCTCCTCTTTCCACAACAGCCTCATCCAGGGCTGATGACATCCAATAGGATTCATAAGCAAAACACTTCTCTACATATCGCACGGAAGTCAGCAAGTCCAGCAGATATGCCAAACTTTCTCAAGCATGCCTGTTAAGATTGTCAGAGACCATCCCTATCTCCTTCCTACTGCAGAAGTCCAAGCTTAGACTTAATGGCTGAATCAGAGAATCACAGAATGGTTTGGTTTGGAAAGCACCATAAAGTTCATCTAGTTCCAACCCCCCTGCCACAGGCAGGAAACCTTCCACTAGACCAGGTATCTCAAAGCCCCATCCTGCCAGCTCCAGGGATAGGGCACCCACAACTTCTCCAGGCAACTTTTTCCAGTGTCTTGCCACCCTTGCAGTGGAGAATTTTCTCCTTCCTAAAGAAGGAAAGGCATGGCAAAGGATCCCATCCATTATTTCTTTAAAAGTGGTTTTGTAATTGGTGATTTGTTAGAGTTTTAAATCATTATTACCTGGACAGAGGTTGGGGATGGGAATGTTTGGTAAGGAATGTGAGACTTTGAGAATAAAAATGCTGAAGGAATGTTGCAGGTCATCAAGTTGAATTCTGAGCTACAGCAAGGAATTGTATACTGCAGAATACTTTCAACCTATACTTTCCACATTTGCATAAATGAAGTTGAGTTTTCAGAACATTGAAAGATCCCACTTGACTGTACTGCAGATTCTCTCTCCTTTATGGGAACAACCTTTGGTTGTAACTGACACAACCATAAAATATTATATTTGGACAGGCAAAAGGCTTGGCATAAAAGCTTCTGTAATCTAGGCAGTTTCATGTTTTAAATTCATAAAGTGGTACATACCTTACAGAGCTTGCCATTTTAGCGGAACAATCACTAATTTTAGGAAAAGCTCATCATTTTCCCCTTCTGTTCTTTCAAAAGGGATCTACTACTCTACTGAATTTTAATAAAGTCAAAAGGGATGTCTTCATTTCTTTCTCCAAAGATCTTTATCGGTAGATTTCTAAGACCATCGAGCTTGGGAAGAATGCATTTTGTTCCCACTGTCATATGTGAACTGCTATCCCCAGACTAAACACATCCCTAATGATTGTTTGGTTTATCACACACATGTAATACATCAGCAGTATCAGAGCAAGGATTTCAATCTGGTGTCTCTCTTGAGTGTACATTGCTAAATTTCCCTCCTAGATTTAAAGTGAGCTTGTCCCAACGTTGGAACAGTAGTATTGCTATAATAGCTTGCTCCTAAGCAAACCAGATAATGCCAGTTAAACCAGCAAACCAGGTAAAACCAGGTATGGCTGCAGGTGTGGAGGGCTGTTCATGGTGGAGGACTTTGAAGCATGTTTGAAATACACATTTACTAATTAATGTATCCGTTTTAAGTGTCTGCTTAGGGGATGAGAAGAAGTTCTCTCTTTCCTTTAGCAGTGGGAATTTGCCAAAATGTGGAGAAAGCTTGCAGGCAGCAATATGACTTACAGCAAGATGTAAGGCTGGTAGAGAGGGAAAACAGTGGTAGAAGCAAATAGATGAAGTAAGCCAGAAACTTTATACCATTAAAAAAGAAAAAGGAAAAAGAATTGTTAAAGTCCTGAGTTACTTTAATCAGATTAAAATCATTCTGCTTTCCATGTGGGATTCTGCTGTTCCATTCAAATATGATTATTGGGTTTGGTTTCTATTTGTTTTTATAATCACACTATCATCTCAAGGAATTTTAAGAAAAACGCTCCCTATGGGAAATCTACTTTTCATTTTGTGATATATCTGCCATTTATCAAAGGTTTGAGCTGTCAGGATTTTTGACCTCATGCTCCCTTTAGTTTCATAAAACGTAGTCTGACTACTCTGCAGAAACACCACCCAAACCTTACCACAAATGGACTTTTGCCCAGTTTGCATAGATAACTACATTTACCATTACAGGTAATGCTACAGTAATATTGACGTCAATGCTTTTTATAGTTTTCCTCACAATTTATTGCAAACTGAACAAAACAGAAAACCAATTAAATTAAATATCTGTCAGAAGAATACATGTAGTGATCACTAGGCTCTGCAAATCATATATGGTGAAACTGTATCAAAAAGAGTAATAGTTTCTAAATTAAACAAAGTATCTGTATATCAAATATAGACAAGTCTGGATCAGCTGAAGTTTTTGTGTGTAGCAATATCTGTAGACATGCAGTAAATCTTCCTTTCTGGTAAGTTGCTGCTAAATATTTAAGACTTGGAAAAAAATGGTGTGTATATTTACATTTATTTTCCTTAACAAAGAGCTACATGTTTATGGGGGATCATGACATCAAGTTACTGGACAAATAAGCACCTGCATGGATTTAATATTTTGCCAACAAACAAAAAAAGGAAATACTGGCACCATGAAACTTCAGACTTGGAAGTAGCTGGCCAAAGTCCTGCTCACAACACTTTAGCAGTCTGCACACAGCATGAAGAGCAGCCCCTGAATCAAAATCAATTGTGAATACGAGTGTCATTCTCCCTCTGTTTCTGCTTTGGCTTTGATTTTTTTTTTTTTTTTAATTGGCTAGTATTAATGCAGAATGGGAATTCTTCAGGAGGGTCAAAAAGAATAGAGTTTTGTAAACAAAGTTGTTTATCTAGCACCAAAAAAAAACCTCTTGGGATGACTAAGGTCTCTCCTAAGGAAAAGTAGGATTTTTAAAAACTGTCACGAATTGACTATTTTTCCCCCAAATCAGAAAAGCTAGCATATTTTTAGTACATCTGGGCACATGCATGTTTTAGCTTAACACACTAAGGGCAATTCTTTTAGCCTGCTACTTGTATATATTCCAATTCTCAATGTTATTTATCAGTTACACAGATGTCAATTACTTGCCCTTCCCACAGTAAATGGTGTGTTGCACCACCCACCTGTCATGTCTTCAGTTTATGATATTTTAAGACTGGTAGGAAAATTAGTTCCACTTGCATGAGCCTTTGTTTGAAAGTTAAGACCTCACAACAGATTTCTGTGGGTGGAGGGGACGGAGAGCAGAAATACTAATTGCAGGAATTCACTAACCAGCCACACTCTTGCTGTGACAAGTACTGGCTTTGCAAGACCTGCATCACCAGTGACAGTTTTGACTATAAATCCCACTGCCAAGAAAGGTTGGAGACATGCTTCTCATTTATAGGATTTGTAAATAATTATTAGAGTACAAAATAAAGTAATGAGGACACAAAGCGGGAAGCAATTTGCATCCCTCCTGGTACAGTTCTCTCTTGACAAAGCAAGGAATTGTACCCTGATCTTCCCAGTGATTCAAGGCCACTTTACAATCCATGCAACCACATCCTCTGCTTTGCCATCAAAGCCACCATTTCTCTAACTCAAAAAACTAACAGCATTAGAAGAGGATAATAAGTAAACATCAGACTTCTACAGTACAGAAAAGAAGAGGGAGGAGAGAGGATCAGTTTATTTATAGCCTCCCTAGTTTCTTTCAGGACATCTCATGCAACCAAAAATCTCATGCACCTAGCAATGCAGCACAGGATGATTTACATGATACAAATTATTTTTTTAAAACTCCATCTGCACATCAACCTAACCTCTGCCCCTCTCACATTGATGTATTTGCCCTTGATCCACACTCCATGGTAGCACTTTCAATGAACTATTCATGCAGGTGAACATCCCTGAGAGATGCAGCTGCCCCCTCCGCTTTTTTTGGTTGTCTCTTCATCATGGAGCTCAAAGGAATAATCCTATTGCATATTTCTTCTTCATTTATTTTACTAGGTGAGGTGTTTAGGAGGATATGTGGTCATCTGGAGCTCATCACTGTCAGATTTTCAGCCACACAGCTGTAAAGGGCAAAGAAACTAGTTTAGCTCCTTGGTTTACAAAGTGCCAAGTACCTCCAATGAGGTGCCAAATGTGTGTGGTGACACTTCAAGATTGCTGAGTGCCTCCTGAGGTTCTCAGGGCCTGATCCAAAACCCCACTGTAGGAAGGACAGCCCTCCCCTTGGCTGCAATGCACCTGGGACAGAACAGAGATCCATGACTCAAGCCTGTGCTTCCAAGGCAAGGAAAAACTTGCCATAGATTTAAGAACACAGAATAAGGTGGCAGTTTTGAGAAGCAGTGGATGTTAGCGTTCCTACCTCCAAACAACCCAGAGTAACATAAATAAATGCATACATATCTACTTAAACAAATAGACATTCAAAACTACCTTAAATATGTTTGGGATCAGGTGTTCATTTTCAATTGTTTTAATATAATATACAAGCATGCAGCAAAATTCTCTTCAATCCCCTTGAGCCCATCCTGTTTCCTTTGAGCTTAATGTATTTCTTCCATGCCTTAAAAAAAGAAAGAAAACGAAAACAAAAAAAAAATATTCTACAAACTGTCTTTACAAATCATTTTTCTCTGGACGCCTTTGTTAAAATCAGCTCTTCTTCTGGAAGCATGCAATAAAACAAAGCTAACTAAAAAGAAAAGATGCTGAAAAAAATGCTGACAGTCATACTGTAAAACATCCTGTGCAAAGACTGGCTGCTTTAATTTGGGTTAAGGCAGCAAAGAGTCCTTCATTACCAGGTCACTTGTTCAAATACAGTCTTGGTTGACAGTAATCACCCGATGGCAGGCAGAGTGAGCATCATACTTTATAAGTAACTCTGCAAAAGTATTTTTTATTGAATGTATAAATAATGTAGAGAACATCCGCAGGCATTCATGAAGAGTGCGTCATCCTGCAATAATGAATTAGTAGATAGCAACTAAGCAAACAAAAAAAGAACTAAGTTGCAGCAAAGACTATAACCACTTTCATTTCTTCTGACAGTTGCCATTTATCTTTGCTTTTGAAGAGACTACGTGGTAGTATTCTAGTAAGTGAGCTGTAGCATACTGTGAAAAAATAATAACATTTTAGCAATACAAGCCCTCACTGCAGCATCTGTTATTAAATCTTTGCAGAGAGGCGAGGCGAGACCGCTAGTCATAACTGTGGATTAGCAAGGTTCTACTGTATTCATTTTAGAGTGCAGAATGCTGTGCATGAAAGCTGTTACTTGCCTTCTATGTCAAAAAATGAACTTATGCCAACTTTTTAATACTGAATTTTTCAAGGAAGCTGTCCTAACAGCCTGCGAGCACTGTCCACAAAAAAACGGCAGCAGTCTAATAGCAGAGAAATGGAGGAAGGACAGAATCAGAATAGCTGATGCTGCTGATTTGCAACACTTTCTTTTCACAGAAAATGACCATCATCTTACACTTCCTTCCTGAGCAAATCAAAAACTGCCTTTGAAAGTGTCAAGCTTTATGATGCTGACTTCAACTCTGACACCTGATTATACAAGAGCATTAACATAAGCGCTCAGCATGCTCCAGGGACTCACTGCATCCTCATAAGTGGAGCCTTAGCAGCTCCACATCCTGGCTGACTCCCTAGCAAAACAGGCAAAAACTCAGGACTTCAGGTCCTAGAAAAAGGATGATAATTCACATACTTATGAGAATTATAACACACACACGCACACTCTGAACTGAGCCAAGTTTAAGTAAACTTTATACTAAATTCACAAAGTTCAAGCAGACTCAGAGCTTAGCTGAACTGTTGTAAAAATGCTCAGTTTTCCAGAAACACTAAAATCCTCCAGGAGAAAGTTCATCTTAAGCCTTCATAACGATATTTTCCTGACTATGAAGTTACACAGACAGTGCAAGGTGCTATGTAATATTTACCCATGACGCCCACTATTATGATATAATGTTTCAGTGAAGAATAAATTAGAAGCAGCAAATCTCTGAAACCACCCGTGCGAATACACAACCATTAATGGATCAATACATAAAGAAGTGAAGACTAGCTGATATTGAAAATTAGTTTAAAAAATAGTAGGGGCACTCACCGTGAGAGCTGCTGTCTAAACTAGATAAACAATAAAGGCAAGACACACTGTTTTAACTGTGTAAAGTTGTGAACACTGATGCTCTAATGAAGTATCACTGGTCCCAGCGCACGATTTTTATCCACCGATGTGGCTGTAAAAGCCCCCTCGGAGAGCTGCTGCTATTCCGGACCTTTGCGGGACGCCCTTAAGCTCCTGCGGCGCCCGGCGGGGCCGTCCCGCTCTCTCACTCCTGCTGCTCACATCACCTCAAGCCCAGAGCTGCGTTTTATTTCATTTTCTGGTTTTTTCGGGTTTTTCTTTCCCTGGCGCTTGAGGAGGCAGAGAGCGGCGCGGATTACACGGGGATGACTGAGTCGCGGTGAATCGATTAAGCCTCGACAATTTAATCTGGGACTTCATGCGGGGCTGGAGGAGATAATCCCCGCACCGCAGTTCGTCCCTGCCTCCCCTTTACCCGGATACCCTGGCACAGACCCGGGGGCACACCGACCGCACAGGGACGCCGCCTCGCCGGTCCGGAGCCAAGCCGCCCTCCTCCTCCTCCTCCTCGCAGCGCGGCGCGGCGCGGAGCACACCGCGCATCCGGCGCCTCTGCAAGATGCGCGCTCGCAAACTTTCCAAACTTCTGGGGAAGTGGAGAGGGGTACGCGGGG
>NW_008236769.1:8603326-8620304 GCF_000691975.1 Corvus brachyrhynchos | reverse complement strand
GAGCAAGATTCATGCAGCCTCTCGGGGTGTGTGCGCTGCAGCCCGAGGGGCGCTGGGGGCGAGCACCCACCGCTGCCTCTTTGGACACGAGGGATGGCCTTGGTTGGCCGTCCGTCCCAGGAGGCTGCAGTGAAACGGTCAGAAGAGGTCTGTGGTCAGCAGCTGAGAGCCAAAGAACAAATGAAGCAGGTGCAAAAATACGGTATCTGTCATTAAGACAAGTGTTTCCGTGGGGAAAGGGACCCTGTCCGTTCTTTTGCTCCCCAGCTCCTAGGAGGCACCAGGCTCATCACCTGCATTGTCGAGACCCAATTGCTAATCCATTGTTGCCCACTGTGGGGAAGGGTGGCTTGTAATTTGGGATTGATCCATGGCAGCCCCAAGAAATGCTCTACTGGCGTGATCACAGCCAGCAGGGGCGATGACTGGGGCTGTGCAAGGTGGCATCACTCAACTGACAGGTGAAGCGGTGGAAGAAGATTCAGCCACCACAGACTGGGTGCTCTTCCTGCTTCACTGCAGTGTGCTATGTAACTGTGAATAAATTGGAGCTTGGGAAGCAATTTGCCTCAAATGCTGTGAAAAGGGCACAAGTTAGAAACCCAGAATAACTAAGGTTGGCAGGGACCTCTGGAGAACTCCTGGTTCAACCTGCTGCTCAGCCCAGGGCCAACTCTGAAGCTGAATCTAACTTCACAGGAAGATAAGGATACTCAGGCCTAAATGTAAGAAAACAAGTTTGAAAGACCATTGAGGAAAGTAATGACTCCAAGTATAGGCACCTAACAGAAGAGATCTGGGCTGGGTAAACACAAGGTGAGTAAAGTTAATAAACCAGCTTTAGTTGTAATCTGCCTTTACCCTAATGGCCTAGAAAATTAGGATTACGAAGGCTTTTCTAGGAAGATTAATAGAAAAAAATAGTATCCACTGGTTTTACTGTACCATTTACAGGCCTGTGATGACTACCACAGTGACCTAAAGTGACCTGGTTATACCAAGTTCATGTAAAAATTACTTTCAGCAAGTTATATGATTACATATTAGCTGTACACCTTCAGTGCTAGGAGACCTATGGTAACCTGCCCTGTCATTACTGTAATAGCTCAAACTAGAAGGCAGTTTCAAATTCAGGATGACTTTACATTTCAAAAGAAATACAGAATAAAAATTAAAATATTACTTTTAAAAAATCACATGTACTTTTTCTGCAGCTCCCAATAAAGTCCTCTTTCAGAGTTCCAAGCATAGCCCCACAATCTCAAAACAACCTCTGTGCAGCCTTCCCCCTTGTTCCTTCGGCACAGCATCTGAACTAAAAGAAGATACTGTCCCTTATCTAGGAGTCTCCAGATGCCAGTTATGGAGATTCTGTCCCAAACACTCTGCCAAACAGGAGCCCAGGCAGCGATAGAAACTCAGGCAGGCAGCACTGCATGACCCAGGTCACCAGTAGTTGCCTCTGGGACTCTTGAAGGGGCCATGTATTAAATTCATTCCTGAAGTACATCTTGTGTAAAGAGCAAGTTAATTTTTCGTCTCAGACCTTGATTTCTGGAGACAGTACCAAAAGCTCAGAAAGCCTAGGAGTAGCTATAGGGAATTGTCTAAGGGAGATGAAACAGGAGCGTGAGACGAGACTGACTTTGCATCCATTTAGTTTTCTCACGGCGTCTTATCCCTCTGAAACATTACCCTTGTAAGGCAAAAAAGACCTGGGTTTAAGTGAGCAGAAAGTTAATTTTCCAGACAAAACCCTCTTGACTCTAGTAAACTGGTCTCAACGACAGCTGGGGTCAAACACTTGTTTGAATCACTGCTGTTTGGGCAGTGATTCAACAGTTCACAGAAGACACACAAGCAGAAAGTCATTCCTGTCAGAATAACAGTTTCATACTAAGCGAGTCACCTTCCATCTTTTGCACCTCTGCACAAAGAGGAACAAGAGGAAAGCACAATGCCAAATTGTTAAGAAAACACTGACCAGCCACAATTGTATCAACCGGCATGAAGGGGTCATTTGCCCATTATTAGGAATACAATAATTTTGATTCTTACATCACAGCCTATCTCCTGTGTAATTGTAATCATTACCCACAGTTTGTAGAATAACCTAAAAGTATTCAGAAGAGATGGAAGGGCCCAAGTCCCTACATGTTAAAACTGGCATGCAAAACCTAATACTTCATCTGTATAAATACGGCTGGACTTTGTCATGCTCATCCATTTTGCATTCACCACTGTGTTTGATAGGTTGGGCTCCCATAAGCAGCAGCAAAGAGATGGTAACATCCACATTCCTAAGAGTCAAGCTCTCTATATCTGTCAGTTACTGACATTTCCCATAACGTGACTTAAAAAGGAAAAGAAAACCAAGCATTTGCTGCAGAAGTAATGAAGCCTGGTTTCCTCCAGCTTTGCACCCTATGGTCAACTGCAAGGTCTGCTCTAGTCTTTCCCCATTGTCAGAATATCTTTTCCATTACTTTCACAGGAACCTAGCAAACCCACTAATAAAGTTCTCCTTGTCTGTCCAATCACAAAACTTGCCATTTATTTTTGTGATCACCCCCAGTTTGACAATTCAGTTGAAACTGTCTTACAGACAATTTCTGAACAGAAGACTCTGACCAAGGTGGATGGACAGATACACAGCCCAATGAATCACTCACTGACAAGGACTAATCAGGCCTTTTATTCTTAGGTAAGTTAATGAAACATTTCACCTAAAGAATGCTAAAGCTGACAGAAATTGATGTAATTCTTATGTATGAATTGTGAGACTTGAGTACATGGGGATGAATCACTCAACCTACAACTGTACTTGTCACTAATTGAATCCCTTAGTATCAGGCTTTTAAGAGGTCAAGGATATAATGGAACCCAAAGCAACTTCTCCATTTTCCCTTCTTTAGAGATTATCATAACCAAGACAGATGTGTGGACAACACTATAAAAATCTTTGCACCATCTCTTGTCTCTCCCACTTAGTGAAAGGCTTTTGCTTGGACATTTCTTCAATGGCTGTTGAAGCTGGTTTTACATCAACCACATTAATACTCACTTACTGAATATTACAATCTAATAAATAATGCATATTTAATATATCAGTAATTCACAGTAATAAAATGTGTCTCTAGACTAGGGATGCTGTAGAAACAATACCCATATGGCATTATTTCACTGTGGTGCACACTTAATGACAGTAGAGTTTCAAAATATGAGTATTGAGCAGATTGGATGAGAATGCTAAGGTTCGCAAAACTGGAAAGGAAGCTTCATTATATAACTCCCATTAATGCACTCAAACTCCTGTAGCTAAGTCACCTAAGAGATAAAATGATGGCTTTGTATTGTCGAAAGTCAGGGGACAGCATCACAGGTCAGAACCCAACTGTCTTAGGTAGGTACTGCACAAAAAGAGAAAACAAAGGGTTGATCCAGCTTCCATTCCATCCATGTTTGGTTATGCAAAGGACAATCAAAACAACATACTTCTAGTCCAAAGCATGACCAGAATATTTAATTACTTCTTATTCTGTTGTCACTATTCTAGGTGAAATGCAAACACAAGAGAACAGAAGTGCTTCTGATTTTTATAGGTTTGTTAGCATCAAGGTTGCTAATAAAAGAAGGAAGCTAATTTACAGACTAGAAAATATAATTTTGTCTAGGAAGCCCAAGCAAGCTCAGCAGTGTAAGACACCAACTCTGATAAGTGAGGAGCTCTCCCAGTTTCAAATTTTGTTTAACTGGAACTTTTTAAGGGTTGCCTGAAGGATGGTTTAGATTTAGTTTAAGGATTCCTAAAACAAAGAGGCTTCCCTTAATGTCTGTAACCTTTTATGTCTCTTATAAATTCTGGTTCAGCAAATATACAGGGGCAGACAAGAAGACAAATAACTGACTATCCGTTATCAGTAACACCTCTAAGCTCCTCCAGTCCCAGAATAGAAATAGAAAAGGCTCAAAAAAAAAAAAAATTAGTGTGTTGTAAATCCAAGGCAAGTTTCTTCCTGTCAATGGCAGAATTATTAGTGCTATACTAATAACGTTTACTCACATTTTTACTGACTGTCAGATTAGATTAAAAGGCTTCAATTAACTCACTTTATTTTTATCAGATTAATTTCTGATCAAATACTGGAAATATTACAGAAACCTTCAAATTCTGCTCAGGCAGAAACCAAGATGCAATGCTTATATTCCTTTTGCTTGCAAATAAAAATATTGATAACAATTTGTTACATGTTTCACCCTCATAGCTGTCTTAGGTTGATAAATCAAGATGTCTGCAGAGGCACAATATAGTAGAAAATCACGGGAGAATTACCCATTTAAGCATGCTCCTAGTACATTGTTCACCTCTTAAAGGTTGATTTAAATTAATGTATCAAGATGCATTTAGGATATGTTATTCATTAGATACAAAACAATTTCCAGTTACATTGTGTTTATGTTAACCACATCATTACACAGTGACCTGCAGGTTTTTTGACAAATTGCTCATGCATGAAAGCAACTTAATCTCATATGTTTATCAAGATGCCCAACCCCAAAACACGTTATGATTCACTCTGACCATATCATTAGACAACAAATTAATAAACAGCAAAGCTTTATTGCCTTGTTACTCAATTAACATAACCCAAATGCTTTCTTCTGTGTTAAATGCAAATTATTATACATAATGCCATACCCTTATGCCAAACAGCAGAGCTTTTATTTAGCTAGGCCTCTCAGGGTCCAAAATAATTTCTGTTTGTGCACTGCACTACCAAAAAAAAAAAAATCTTTCTATAGTCAACAAATCTAGATGTCTGAATACTTTTCTCAGTAGTTGCTCCATCTGACAGAATAAAAACCAAAGCAGGTGTCAGGTTGTTTTATTAGCATTAATTCATTGATACATTGCTTTCAGCACCCAGCCCAGATGTCCACAGAAGAAAGCCTAATTAATAGGTAGCATTCCTTGTCACAAAGAAAAAAAACTACTTCTGTGGGAAGTTCTGAAGTCAAAAAAAGTGAGTAACTGCCTTTGTTCTATGAAGAACTGACTAAGCTACAAAGTACATGTTCAATTATTCTGCTCAAATTTGAACAATATAAAAGAGTAGATTTCAGTATAGTGTATTATCTCTGATTATTACAGAGTGCTCTCTGCAGGTATGGGTATACTAGCTCGCATGCAGTTATGTGAATAAATTTGGAAGAGCTGTAAATGATTGTCCTGGGTTGCAGTGTATTCTATCACCATCCTCATGAGCTGTTGAAATCAGGTGGGGCAGTGTTTCCTTGCCTCCTCTCCCCAGACTGTCTTTCTATTAATGGCACATCATTGTCCTGCCGCCTGACTCAGAGATAACTCCCTCCGGACTATCTTCTGTTAATGAGCCTAATCAACACTTGGCCTCATGACTCATTACCCCATTGTGAGATGCTCCACCCAGAGGGAGGAACCAAGCATCCCATCGTGGATATAAGCTGGGACTCTAAACACCAGAGACAACCCTTCCCATTGGATTTCCAGAGGACAGGAGCTACACAGCCACCATTGGACTTCCTGAGGAAGAGCAGACTCTTTTACTACAGGATCACCACTTCAGAGGACTGCAGCCACCATTCTACCAGACTGCTACCACCACCCTGCCTAACAGGGTGTCAGGTTGTACCTTGACTCTGTCAGTTTGAACCAGTGTTTTCTTTTACTTTTTTTCCCTTTTCTTTAATTTCCATTAAATTGTTATTCTGACTTGGTGCCTCCCACTGGTTTGTTTTCAAACTAGTACAATGATTTAAGGAAAAGCTAAGTAGCTTCCAATTCTAGCAGTATCAAGATAGCAAATAGCATGTACACAGAAAAAACACAACCACCCCCTTGGCCAGTAGCCCATAAACAGGCAGTCACTGAGGTTGGCTAGAAACATCATCCTTTGAGCACATCAGCTCTCCTCTAATTCAATGAAAGTAACTGAGCAGCTCAGCACCTTGCAGGACTTCTGCTACTGAGTAGGTAAATATACACTATAATTTTGTTTAGCTCTAGCTCATAAAAGAGAAAAAAAAAGTTGTGAAATCACTGTCACTGAAAAAACAGGCTAACAATTAATACAAGCTGTCTTGATCTCCTTAGGTTTTATCTTCCATCAATCAAAAGAAAAAAAAAAACCTAGCCTGTACATATTTATTATGCCACAAAACCTGAAACAGTGGCTTAGTCTGAAACAGAAAATAAAAGGTGAAGTGTAATGTTGTGGTGGCTATTGTAAAATTATCTGTCTTCAACCTTCATAATTTCTCATCAACAATTAATGAGCAGAGCTCTGAAAACATGAGAATGGACTCATTGTCTACACCTTAAGAGCTCACAGAGAACAAAATGTTTTTCTTTTATGTGGTCAGCTAGACTGTGGGAACTTGTTTTTCCCAGAATAGCTTTGCACTCATGTTTTCTGCCCTAAAATTTCTATGAAGCTTATTTGGCAAAATATGGAAAGTTGAGAAATATTTGGGTATTTAGATAATCAAATGTGGTGTGGAGGACATAATCCTCAGGTTTAAATTCAGCTTCATATTTGTCTATTAAGTTCATTTTATTTCAAATATAATGTTAATGTCCTACCAACCACTTAAATTCTGATCTAATCTTAACAGTACTTTTATCAGTGACATTTTATTAAACAGTTTGCTAATACAGTTGCATTTCTGATGAAATGGTGTGAGAAAAATAAATATTAAGCTCACCTAAAACCAAACCATTCTAAATCAGTCTTAGTCTTTTGCAAATTATCCCTGAAGGCACCATTTTTCAAGTAGGAGATGCACCCGCCTGGTAGATGTTTAGTGGGAAGTCAGTATGACATGTTTACAGCTACCTCCATCCCCTTGAACTCTTCATGGAGAGAGCTTAGCAAGGAATGCAGATGTAAGTAGACTCCAATTTATGGTTAATAGGTTTTGACCATGGAGCAAATCCTTTCTATTGCAAGCATGCAGGCTTAAGTGGGTGTGGGACTGGGACCTAACTGTGTGGTCTTGCATGCCCGTTTCAAGGGACGGGGAAGAGTTTTGCTCTGAGTTTTCCAGGGAGTGTGCTAAATTTTGTCTCATGGCTGAGGTCTGCAGATACAGCACTGGCTGGTTCAAAGCCAAACCAAGAAAAATGAGAGGGTTTTCTGCAGAAGACATATTCAGCTAAAATATCATAGAAGACCACATTATTTTTAAGCTGTGAAATAGATTTACTTAAAGTAACAACCCTCAGGAGTGTCTTCTTTAAATAATTAACAGAATTGTACATGAATTTTGTTTAGGTAGTACCTTTTTTTTCTGAGCTGGCTTATTCTTTTTCATGTCCATTTTTTTTTCTTGCTTGCTTGCTATAAAGATTTGCGTGGTCTCAGTGAATAGATAAGTCTTTACCCAAAAAAGGAAGTTACTGAAATAGCGTATCACTGTGAAAAATGTGTACTATCAGATGCCAGGGAACCTGACTGCCACACATTTTGGAGATAATTTTCAAAAAAAAAAAAAAGCTGTATGAGAAATAGTGAAAATTAAAGTAATAGAAACATAATAGACAACTGGTGCCAATTTCTCTCCTAAAAACTATTGTTTCTGAAAAGCAAAACAGCTGGAGGCAGATGTTTTATGTAAGTAAAAGGCTGGAGGGCTTTGGAATCACGAGCTGGAGAAATACAAAGCACTTCACACTTTCCAAGGCTCCCCTTATCAATTCCATTTCTCCATTTCAGCATTCATTTCCTTCCATGCTCTGCATTTGAGCCAGTAAAACAATAAAAAACCCTGCCATATTTTTAACATCTTAAAAATCCTGTTTTATGCACCAAACCAGGTTACTTATATCAAGATACTATACTACTTTTCCCAAAGAAAAGGTACCTTTTATTATTGTCCTATGAACATAGGATGACCTAAATATCTGGAGGAAAACCAAACTGGAGCATAAATATCATACTGTTTTGAACAGCCCTCTATAAATCCCATCATTGTTGCCTCATATAAACACATAGGATGAAAAGGTAAAGTATTTCTCTATCTTTTTTTGTTTTCTATGTGATATTTTCTCTCCAGTCTCAAACATTTGTGGCCTTCTGTGAAGTTCCCTTTCAGCCAAAATCTTGAAAGAGTCTAAATGTCTAAAAATGAAGGTAGACATTTTTGGTGCTCTTAGTTCCTTATTTTTAGAAAGATCAATGGGAGCTAAGAGCCCATATGCATTACAAAATGAATTTGCATTTAGAAATTTGGCATTAGTGGCTATTTCACTTTTCTTTGGAATTATCAAAAACAGGGAAGTCTGGGAGACATCTATGTTTTTTCCATATGCCTGGTACATTGTTCACTTTGAAGCTGGCAATATGTACTGTGTGAGAGGTAAGTAAGAGCAAATGTGTATCCATAGGAAACAATTCACTTGCCCAGAGAGGTTGTGGACTCTCCATCTCTGGAGGTGTTCAAGACCAGGCTAAATGGGGCTGAGTAACCTTGTGGAAGGCTCCCTGCCCATGACAGGGGGTGGAACTGAATGATCTTTAAGGTCCCTTCCAACCCAAACCATTCTGTGATTCTAATACATAAAGCTTATATAGCAGCTTATAGAGTCACAATAATTTTCTTAGAGCTCCAGCTATAAGATCAAGAGACTACATGTAAAGTCTTAGTGCTGGCTTTAGAAAGTGTAATAGCCCTCATGTCTTCAAAGAAAGACTGAAAACACAGAATAAATTAATCCTCTAGACTCAGGATATTGGAAGCCAAAGAAAGAGGGGTCAAGAATTTTATTTTAATGCCACATTATTTAAGACATTCTCATGATTTTTCAACATTTTAGTTTTTCTTTCACAGTGCTGTGACAGAAGGGTCTAGCTTGATTTTCTCACCATCTTCATCTGCCTGACTAAACTTGCAAAAGCATTTGGTGGTTATTACGTTACTGGACTTGAGATGATTGCTTCTACTTTTGAAACAATATTTAGAATCACAGAGTCATAGAATGGTTTAGGTTGGAAGGAATCTTAAAGATCGTCTAGTTCCAACTAGACGTCATAGGCAGGGAACCTTCCACTAGATCAGATTGCTCAAAGCACCATCCAGCCTGGCCTTGGGAAGTAATTTTTATGAAAAAGCAACCTTAACTAGAATTCTTTTTTTTTCCATCTTTGGTTGATAATTCTGTATCCCTGAACTACAGAAGACAGAACTAGAAATCTGGGGAAAATGACATTTGAAACACCTAACAAAACAAATCTGCCTAGGGCTCATGAAAGAGTGTTTAAAATCTGAATTTGCATCACCTAAACTGTAAAAATTGACAAAGAAACAGAGAATGACTTTTATACACATTTTAGTGACAACACTACTGCTAAATTCCCCTGCCTCACTTTAATTTCATATATGATTCAGAGTGTAGCCAGAGAAGTAGTACATTTATCCACCAAAATACTTAAAATAAATGCAACAGTTAAAAAACTGCAATCAAACAGAATGATCACATCTTTTCTTCCAAGACAACTTGCTCAAGAAAAATACAGTAAGCCTACAAATTTGTTTCTGCTATTGTTAAGATTCTGCATTTTTAGTCTACTGTAATCATATAAATTCATTCATCAATAAACATAACTACTGTAAGTCTTATTCAAGAAAAACCATTAAAAATACCTGACTGGAAGAGCAAAAATAGCAGTCTGAAAAGCAAATAAACCATCCATAGCTATTTTTATAAGACTGAAACCACCTACACCATACTGTCAAAAATTACTTTTCCCCATGAATTTTAAAACTGTTTTATGTGGCAAAAATAATCACTCTTTGTGCCTATAGCGCAGTGTTTATATATTTTCCCTTGTTCATTTTTCGATAGAGGAATAAATCATTGTTCCTGCAATTTTCCAGCAACAGTTCCAGCTCTTGTAGTTTCAGCCTGCATAGAACTGCATCAAAGGATGCAAATCTTCTGGTTTGGGAATAAAAAATAATTTAAAAAAAAAATTTCTCATGGGGTCTCTCTTGTCAGCAGAAAATATTAGTAAAGAGATTCGGTTGCAGATAGCTTGATACAGAATTTTTCTCATCCTTAGTTTATTTCTACCACTTTATTTTCAAAGCACCTTAATTTTCCAGGTTTTCCACCTCAGCTATATTAGTAGTTATTCCTAGGGATATGAGTATTACTGTGAATCAGGTGCATATTTGATCTTTCTTTTTTTTTGTTGCCCGAGTATCCATCCATCTCCAAAACCATTAGAGCTGCAATGCAAATAAGATTATGTTTCCTAACAATTTTTTTCACTAGATTCCATTATTTCCAGTTAGTTAGATATCCTTTCAATCTCTCCAAAAAGTTTAACCCTTAACCTCTTCATGGTGTCTGTTAACTTTAAAGAGTTCTGCCAGTGTTCCCCATCATCATCATCTTGTAACTGTGGTTTCCCCGAGTTTTACACATTAAACTAGATTCACGTGTAGGGTTGAAAGAGACAACCCAACCAGCTCTGCTTAAGCTCAGTTGTGCCATCCCCAGCTATGTTACTGAGGCTGCTGGGCTTATGCTGACTTACCCAGCTGGAACTCCAACAGAGACTGCACTGACTCCTCCCTGAGAAACGTGTCTTGCTGGACACCAGGAAGAGATTCACACCCATGTTTGCTTTTTCCTTAGGGAGCTCCCTGGAGTGGCAAATCAGGATCTGACTTCTCTTCATAAAAGGTTTGCTGATTATGAATGTTCTGTACCATTCTTTACCTTCTTATCTCTTCCAGACCTCCAGAACATACATATTAGGAATCTGTGCATCCTGTATTACAAGAGGACCTTGCATTTCAGCAGCAGAACTTTCATGAGGGTCTGCTCAACTGTCAGATAATATTATCCCATGGGATTGATTGTTTCCACAAATACACTTGACCAAATTCCTAAAACATTCTGAATGAACATCTTCAAAAATATAGAGCAACGGTGTCCAGAGTAGGTTTTCTTACAAAAACCAGATTTTGCCATGCAGATTGTGAATGAGGCATTTATCACTGAATCAATAAACGTACCACTTACTTCTGTAGTTAGTTTGACCCTGCAATTTTGAGTGTTAAAATAAATGAACCTACAATAAGATAACAAAAAAAAAAAAAAGAAGAAGACAGGTGGAAACATTAAGTGTCTTCCTTAAAACAAATAAACAAGAAAGAAGGTATTTACAAAGATTTGAAGCTCATGAATGCAAACTCAATCTCATTAAATATTGCCAAGAGTTGACCCACTAATGACAAGAAGATGAGAAAATTGTCATTGGTTTAATAGGGAGCAAGATGAGGCTTTTTAGATAATCATACACCAGTCTACTCAGTCAGGGCCAGACTCTGCAGGTAATCAAATACCTCCTAGAAGCTGCTGTTCTCACAAGAATGACTAGATCACTCACCTTCTGTGCCATATCATGCTTTACACTTCTCAGAATAGCATCTGCTTTTTTGATATATGTGTGTCACAAGGGTTTGGGTAGAAAATCGTTGGACAATAATATTTTAGAAGAACTTTCATTGGCTCTATTTTTTTTTCCAAACGTGCAGGTGTAAGAGGCAGAAAGGTTTGGCTCTTAATGCCACAACATTCCTCATCTACACACCTGCACTTCTGGCTGCACTTCTCATCAGATTGCTGAGAGCTGATAACTAGCACTGCTGTGTGATTAATTTTAGTGTTTAACATGTACTAGCTCTGTGCTTTGACTAAGCTAATCAAAACTAAATAATACATGGCACTATCCAACTGCCTAAAAATAGAGCAAATCACACAAATTCTTACCCATTTCGAAGTCAACAGAGTTAATTGTTCCAAACACCTTATGTGTTGAGTTTAGCCTTGGTTATAGACCGAGTGCAGCTGTAGCACTGACCAATACAGAAAGGGCATTCATCTGGCATGTTGTCTGAACATGCTTTTTTCCAAATCCTCAAGGAACCACATTGGATAAGATACTTGAAAACAGTCCTCTCCTCACACAAAATTTCAACATAGCATCTGTTGTTTTACCATATTCAACAGCAGCAAGGCCATCAATAGACACTAAATCTATGCAACTCCCACAGGATCCTCCTGTGATATGCTGATTCACTCACTCAGAATACTTTGTCATGTGGCTGGACTGTGGTGCTGAGCTTTCTTTTCAGAGCACTTTTCATTGCTAAAGAAACCTGTGAATACTTGTCTAGTTCTAGAAAAGCACCAGGAACACCTTTCTCAGCAATTGTTTCATATGAGAACTGAATTTGCCTCTCTGCTACTTTTATTATGTATTTCTCAAATAATATCAGTAATCACTCTATTGTCACAACACTTTTGATGAAACATATTCAAATTAGAATTCACCAGCTATGAATGTTTCCCCCCCAGGTTGTATGCCCATGGATTTCTCTAAGAAGCATTCTCCTTTCAAAGCCAGGCATTTCTTCCAGGCTCAATATGGTGCATTCTTACATTTGCGATTGGCTGATAGATATCTAGCCAAAAAAGTAGCTACAAATAGCTGTCAGACCAATATGCAAATATTTCTGTGTAAAATACACTGGACAGAAATACAGCATCTCTTCTATTTTGTTGATGACACATGTTCCCAGTCTCCAGAGGTGATCAGATCACTCCAGACTAGAGCCCCAGGATATCATACAGACATTAGGGATGATTTGGGAAGCAGAGAACTGAAGCTTGAGCTTCAAGCTGATACATCAGTGGGATCTCATTCTCGTCCACTGAGGAAGTGGTTGGAAGCAAAGGGTCTGAAATGCAGAAAGAAATATTAAGGTGAGGTATCAGGAGAAGTTCCATGAGGTGAATTGACAACACTTGGAAGAGAATGCCTCTGGTGACTGCAGATCCCTCTGCACTTTTTTAAGCACCAGTAGAACAACGCTTTCTGGAGAATGGCTGAGGTACAGCTGACCCTGGTTTGGAGCCAAGAGGTTCACCAGAAGGCCATTACCAGCTACATTTTACATGTGCATAGGCCTTATTTTAAACCAGAACACCACAAATGGGAATTTATCCCCCAAAAGAGCAAAAGTACTCAGCAATACCTTTGGCTCAGCTTTTCCTCTACCCCTTTTTCAACCAGATATTCCTTTTACTCCTTTCAAGCTACAGTCCTTCTTGTATACCTTGGTCTCCTGGCCCATTTGCATAGAGATTTTCAAAGCTCTTCTATGCTTTAGGCTTATATTATCATTTAGTTTTCCAGTCACTCTGCTTGCCAGCTTCTTTACCCTCCATTACCTTGTCTGATAGAATTTAGATTGCTTTTCCAGTATCTACTTCACTGAACCATTTAAAAGTCATTCTTAACCACTCTTGTATTATTTCTACAGCAACTTTCATTTATTATTCTCAAAACTCCTTACATGTTGTACATACAGGTCTAAGATTATGAGGAGAAAAATATATCTTAGGCAGAAGTTTGTTAGTAGTGGAATATTTTGTAGCTTTTTTAAAGCAGATGTTTCATCTATCAATAATAACTTTTTATCATGTCATGAGTACAAAAGACTTCCTGTGCATAAAATCATGAATACAATACTATGATAGGAAGTGCTTGTTATTAACCTTACTGTGTATTTAGCATTTTTATTTAGTATTTTTATTGCTGTAGCTGCAGAGACCTGGGGGTTTTTGACATCTTCACTTGAAGATGGGTCTGAAGCAGAAGAAAATATGGTCTCAATTCAATTGTTATTACCTGATAAAAAGAAATGGAGAAGGAGCATATACAGTATATATATAGCATAGGCCAGAATATGGCATATACATGGCAGGTGTGTATAATCTGGGAAGCATTTTTGCATACATAACCTGGGGAGCTGCAGTTACACCAAGCAAGCAGCCAGAGGCAGCTGTGGACCTCAGAATGAAAGCACTAAAAGAAGTACAGGTCAAAGAAGTATCTGCTACAGAACCTGTCATATCCAGTGAAGAGAATCTGGTCATTCAGGTGCTCTGAAAATCCTTAGAAGGAGGAAAGGGTGCATTAGACGAGATTAAAGGGGTAAATTCTCATCTTCCTGGATGAACTACAAGACCTTGTAAATGTTGTGACAAGGTATTCAAACATTTTTTTCCCCTAGGATGGTCACATCTTTAAAAAGAAATTGGGAATAGATGCAAACACAATTATCACTGTTGTGTTTATACTTTACCCAGAGAAGTTGTGGATGTCCCATCCTTGGAAGTGTTCAAGGCCAGGTTGGATGGGGCTCTGAGCAACCTGGTCTAGTGAAAGGTGTCCCTGCTCATGGCAGGGGGTTGGATAAGGTCCTTTCCAACCCGAACCATTCTATGATTCCATGAAATTCTGCATGCAGTGCTCTTCCTATTTCACAAAGGATGTAACAAAACCTGAAGAAGGGAATGTGCAAGGATGATTGAAAGTATGAGCAACACCTGTGTGAGAAGAGGCTAGTCAGGCTCTTGAGCTTAGAAGAAGGATGGCTAAAGAGGAGTACAATATAGTTCTGTGAAATAATTGGTAGGAAGAAAGTAGCTCATGAATTCAGCATGAAGAAGAGCTAAAACATATAAAAAGAAACACTTCTTAGCATAATTAAACTCCACATGAGATGTTGTGGAAGCCAGAAGTATAAAGAGACAGTAGAGACAGGTAATGGCACATTAAGGCCTTTGAGCATCATGATACAGATGAAACATCCAGCCAGGTCTGAAAGTCCCTGAGCTGCTGTTTACAGAAAGGCTGGATGGCACCAGGGAAAGATTATTCAGTACTTGCCCTGTTTCCTTTATTTTTCTCCAAACATCTGTTACTGTATATTGAGAGAAAGTGTTCTATTTATATCTCTCTGCTTTGTTTGTATCATCATTTTAACTTTTTAAATGCAAAGTACCTAAAATATAAAAGGAGAGCACAGCATCAACTTTCTATCCCTATGAACTACACTCAGATATGAAGCAGTAATAACTAAATCACAACAAAGGCATGTGAAATTCAGTGACTGACATGATGGCATTATCAAACTAGCCAGACAATCATCAGAATTTTGTCCAAATGTTATTAATTTCATGAATTTGAATTGACTTTTGCAAGACATTAAGGAAGTCAGCCATGTGAACATCTGGGGCCCAAGAAACTTGGTGTAAAAGCACCAAGCTTAAAGTCTCCCTCTTAAGGAATATGTTATTTCAGTGAAGGAAATGGTGCAAGATTACTGAACTGTAAGAAATCATCGTCTAGTCACAGAGGGATTTAGGAAAATGAAATTATTTAGTTTCTCAGGAACTGTGAGGGTAGACTGGAGTATGTGTTCTGGACAAATAGGATTAAAGACATAATGGCAAAAACAACTGTAGAAAGAAATCTGTATCTGCTGGATAGATTATTATTAGTTACTAGACATTTTCAGCAACAATTCTGGTTAAAATTTATTGAACTCTTCCTAATGCACAGTGATGGTAAAATTCTAGTAATGCTCACCAGTAAAAAGGAGCTGCAAACTGTTAGGTTTCTAAACACTCACTTTTAGCCTCATGCAGGACAACTTCAGTTTTTGAGTTTTTGCTCACACCAATCTTCTCTATATTGCCTACTCTCCTAAAACATTACATGGCACCTACCTGCTCCTTTGCATTATAATAAAGTGAAAAGTCTATTCCAGGTTGATTTGGGCAAAGTCTTGTCACTAACAGATAATACCAGAAATTATTGTCTCTATAAGATATTTAATATCAGTCTGAATAGAAGTAAGGTGTAGTTTCTACTTATTAAAATCCTGGCTCTAAACCATGAAAAACATGCATAATTAATTTCAAAAAGAGAGAGCAGATTCTACTAAAATCAAGTGCCTTCTCATCACAATGAATAGCGAATGTTCTGTTACTTATGGTCTGCATATAACTTCATTTAGTTCTCTTTAATGAAGCTTTTTTTATTATCCTAAGTTACAATCCCAACATAGAAAAAGTGTTGGAAGCCTTGATTTTACTCTATTTAATGACTACTCCTTCTGAAAAATATCTGTTTTGTTTTTTGAATTACACCTTCTGAGTATGAAGTTCAGAATTTTTCATTCACACTTAGACCCTCAGTTTACAGTTTAGTTATGGAGTGCAGTCTATTTCGATAATGAACCAAAACGCACTGTTCCAATAAGGCTGAGAAACCGAATTACACAAATTAAGTGGTTTGGGGTTTTGTCAGGTTGTTCAGAACAAATGAAAAGAGAACACCAAACCCCACAAAGGATAGCTTTCAAATTTCAGTCAGATAAATGACAAAGTTATAAAGATTAGGAACACAGGATCAATATGGTTCCATCTCCTGGAGCAAGTCTGCATTAAATATTTACAGTCTGAAAGCATCATGATGTACCTGATTACTGTGAGTTTGAAAAATAGATCAAACATATGGATCTGACCTTTATATCTAAAAGTATGCTCTAAAATATGTGGGAGGTGATATGCACAGGATTCTTTGGGAGACTGAGATATCTGCCTTGAGCTTCTTGCAATAGAAACTCTCTTTTACAAATAAATAAATAAATTTTTTTCAATAGTTTTTAAGGACGTTGAGAACATTTACAATTTCAACAATTATTTCTTGTATATTCAAAAGGTTGTCTAGTTTAAAATTAAACAACTGCAGAAAAAGTTCAGAAAATCCAGTTTTTCCCAAACAAAGCCTTCCAATTATAAACTACAATCTAAATAAACCATGTTTTAGTGAGCTCCCCTGACTTAAAATATGTACTTCAACAACTACTGGCATTAAGAAAACTCAAGATGGATTGACACTGATGCCTGAATACATTTGAATCAAAGCTATTCTGACACAAACGGGTTACACCTCCCTCACCAGCCAACCTGTTCTCACAAAACATGCAGGAATATTATACTTCTACTCCATTTCACATTCTGGTGACTTAAGCATAACTATTGGTGAAACCAGACCTGGCTGTGTCTTTT
>NW_008236769.1:8591586-8603291 GCF_000691975.1 Corvus brachyrhynchos | reverse complement strand
CCTAGGAAAGAGGCTGTTATTATTTATTGTCACTAAATGTCTCAAAAAAACTTACTGATGCTGCTCAAAGGGCAAAGGAAGCTAAAACCACAAGTGGAACATCCATCTGCAAGAACACACCATTGTCTAGAAAAATAGAGTTGATACAGCTGCAGGAAATAAAAAAGAAAGGAGCAGGGATGGGAGCATTATTCCTAATATGTCAGAATCTGACCCTACAGGAAGGAGCTTCTTGCTGTTGAGAGAGTGGTTGTGGAGCAAAGTCAGGGCATGGTGCTTCACTCCTTTCACTGTCCCTTCACTTCACAAAGCTACTGTGGGTGAGAGGAAAGCAGTGGACCAGGAGGAGTACATAATATTTGTCAGATGTGTCCAGCAGCATCCCTTCTCTCACGTTATGGCTGCATCTGGTACTGGCATTCTTCTTAGGTCAATTTGTAGCATTCCCATGACTTTCAAATCTCTGAATAAAAGCTAATTATTTTCAGCAGTCTTAAAATCAGAGGGACAATTCTTGTTGCCATGGTACCTACTGAACTCAAAAGCAACTTGGTTGCAGGTACATGGTGGAAATACAGCTCCATAAGACCTTGAGATCTTCACACTCCATGATAAGGAAAAGACAAAAGTAACAAATAATTCATATTACACAAAAACAAACAAATTAACAAACCAACCAACCAAAAAAAAAAACACCCCAAAAACCAGTCAAACAAAAAAATCCGCCTGAAAATGCATTTTAAAAAAAAAGTTTTCCTATAAACTGCAGGTGCACATTTCTTAAAATCCCCATTCCTTGGTATAAGGAATAGTAGATTCTGTAATTTATAATCATAAAAGAGAATATAATAAACAAAACAGGAATAAAAATAAATTTCTCCCAATATTTTTATTTCTTCTTTTAAAACTGCTGGTGAATTCTGAGTTCCATGCAGAATGTATATCAGCAGAAACAAGTAGTTTGAAAGCATGAAAGCTGCTCAAGTGCTGCAACATGTTTGCCTTACGCAGAAGACTGCTGAGTGATGTGAACGCTATGATCAATTTGACAGTTTGCAGACATGTTGAGCAGCAGAAAGACTGAATTAGAATTTTAAAATATCTCACTAGAAACTGTAGCTACAGCATTTGCTGTGCAGTGAGCCAGTCTGAAGACGAACTGGTAGAAAACAAGACAAACAAAACTGTACTAGCTGGCTTGATAACGCACCGGCTACAGAAACAATGTAAGGAGGAGAAACACAGAAAGACAGCTGGATTTTGCTTATTCAATATAGTAAATCAAACTTTCAGTGTCATCAAAAATTACCAGTTTGGGCACCTGTGCTTTGCATAATTAATATGCAAATAATTAATTATGAACAGAATACAGTAGGTCAACAGGGTACCTGAAGTTACGAGCACTGAAAGAACAAATCCCAGTTCGTGTTTTATAAGGACTATCAATATAGCCAGGTCCCTCTGTTGACTCAAACCCAGAGAAGACTAGGACAAGGGAATGACACTCATAACCTCAGCAAGTCTCTTTCAGTATCAGTGGTTTGGCACTTTAGAATTTATTTATCTGACACAGACATTTTTATCATTACCCAACTCTGCCATGATGCCTAGAAGAAATTAATTAATCTGTAATTAAGCTAAAAGGTTTGTTTCTTTACTTACTCTAGCAAAAACGTGTGCCCTGATACATGCATGTGTGTACTTTACACATGGAATGGTCATTTGGTTTGGGTGTTTTTACATTTTCAACCTCATACTGTAGAAGCCAGACACTTTGCTACCAGCCTCATGCAGCATTAAACAGGGAAAAGCCCTGGCTTTCTCCAGCTCCTCCAAGTAAGACAGACATGATTGATAGTGGTGATCAGTGCCAGAGTCCTGAACTACTCAATACTAAGACAGACTCATGTTGTTCCAATGCTATATTATCTCAGATGAGTCTTGCATGGACTGACTGCCACAAGGAGGGAACACTGGGGATGAATGCTGAATTAGTAAGTAATAATTGATGATCTGTGGTAAGACCTATCATGACAGGTTGACTCATGCATTAGGCGAAGATTCTTTTATAATCACAGAAAGTATCTAATAAACCCTCAGAATTTTTAATTGCTGTGCACTTGAAAGTTCTAGAAGCAATAAATTATTTTTTTCCATCATATCATCCAGCTGTTTAGATAAAATGTGTGCAATTAATAAGATGCCAGATGTATACTTCTGTAGATACAAAAATGCTGCTAGCAAGGATTTTCTTGCTATTTTCTAAGCCCGTGAGAGACTTTTCTCTCTCGCAGAAGAGGTAGCAGAGCTATGTAAACAACCAAACACCTGCAGCCTTGAAAAGTCTTGTTTATGGTACAGTAGAAAAATATTTTGACAAGGGATGTTTTAGGATTTTAGCCAATCACCCCAAGGGGTGGCTGATCCATTGTCCAATTAGACTATGAAGAAAAAAGCTACAAAAGAGTTTGTAAAATAATTAAATAAATCAATCTTGCTGCACAATTCCTGCCTGCTGGATCTTCTCTCCTCCTCCCTACGGCTGCGGGACACGGTAATATACCCTAGGGCTGCGGTAATATACTACCAAGCAAAAATATTTTTTATTTTATTCCTATATCTGATATATATGTACACATACTAAATACACCAATCTACTACATATCTATTCTCTGTATCAATCTAAAATGATATGTAACTACTCATATATGGTTAATTTGTGTACCCAGTGTATTGTGTCCTTTCATTCTTTGAATACACTGTGTACATTCTTGCCATGGAATGAGATTTTCATACCTATATGCACATTAGGACTCAGCCAGGCAATAGGCTGTACACTGTATTGCTCCTCTACACAGGCATACATTTTTTTGTCCATTTTAAGTGTTTTGAGGAAAAGGGATGTAATTTTCTTCAGATTTTTCTCATCCTGCACTCTTGAACATATCTCAGCATGTTGCTTGTTCATGCTAATTGCAGCTAACGAAGCTACAATTCTTAGGCGTTGTTGCTTCCTTATCAGGATGTATTATCCCTGCTGGATCATTTGGCCATGGCTGTGGTCACCAGCCCATCTTTAGCTGAGTTTCCTCATGCTAAGGGAATGATACAACATATTTGTCTGACTCACTGACCCATGGAGCATTGACCTATTTGAGCCAGTGGAGAGGAGGGCAATGCAGATGCTCAGGGGGCTGGAGCACCTCTATGAAGACAGGCTAAGAAAGTTAGGGTTGCTCAGCCTGGAAAAGAGAAGGTTCCAAGGAGACCTTACAGCACCTTCCAGTACCCAAGGGTGGCCTTTAAGAGAGTGGGAGAGGCACTTTTGACAGAGGCATGTAGTGACAGCACAAGGGGAAGTGGCTTTAAGCAGAAAGAGAGAAAGTTTAGATTAGGTATTAGGAAAAAAGTCTTTACTGTGTGGGTGGTGAGACACTGGCACAGGTTGCCCAGAGAAGCTGTGGATGCCCCATCCCTGAAAGTATTCAAGGCAGCCAGCGTGGATGGGGCTTTGAGCAACCTGGTCTAGTGGAAGGAGTCCCTGCCCATGGCAGCGGGGTTGGAACGAGATGATCTTTATCATTCCTTCCAACACAAACCATTCTAGGATTCTACAATTTCTATGAAAACATACTCAGGACATCTCTTTGGGAAGGACAGAAATATCATTAAAGTCCCTGGCTGACACAAAAAACCCCAAAACTTCCGTGCCCTTCCCCAGGGCCTTCTTAGAATCAATAATGCAGAGCAAGCATCAGTGTCAGCTTTCTCACTCCCAGCCCACTACTCAAAGACACCTGCACAGGCTCTGGTTTATGCCAGCCTTGGCCTATTGGTGAAGATTTCCTAAAAACATATCAATTATTAAAAAATTGCCAAGATGATACCACCAAAAATTCTCTTCCCATTGGTGAAAATTTTTGTTCATTACCATATCGAACTGCCTTAGATCTGAAAGGCATTGCATGCTTTCACCAGTCCACTCAGCAATCCAACACACGAGGGTTTTAATCCAGACACAGTTCGCTATACATTAATCCTGTCTGAATTAATTAGACAAATTCTAAATTAATTAGAAGCTTTTAGGAAAGAGACAGGAGCAGTACTGTAAACAGATTGAATACAAAAGCTTCTGATCAACACGCAACTGCAAATAAAAAGGCAAACTGTGTAGGATTATGGGAGAAGGAGGGGAAAACATGATTTCCTGAGATTCTCAGACTTATGTTTTGTGATGGATTGATATAAAAAAAATATTTTAGCATGCCATCTTATTCTACCCATTAGTATGTCTTCAGCCGAAATAGCGCATTTAGTTCTGGGCATCTAACTTTCGTCTATTATCTTTGAAAATAAGTGCTTCAGCAAAATGTCAACAAGAAGAGACATATGATGGACATTTATAATAAATGGTATAGCCACAGTCAGCCAAGGTTTGGTATACCTTCACTCAGGGAAGTAGTGAAGGTAAAAGGCAGAAATATTTTAAATAAAAAAATTGTCAGTTAACCTCTGAAATTCATCACCACCAGGCATTAAAAGCAAAACTTAAATGTTTATATAAACAGGATGAACACACAATTTATATAGCAGGAGGAAAAAAAACATTTAACCTCATGTTTGGGTGGATTTCTCACTGACAGCCATTACAAAAATGCCTCTCCCAGAGGAAGGTCACTGTGTGATTTTAGAAAAGAGTTTCTCAAATCTCACTGTGGAACAGGCCATTGTCAGACCTGGGATACCAGACTAGAGACACAGTATTTGGACATACATGGCAATTCTTGTGTTCATATACTTCATTGTTCACTGAAGTGAGAGTTCCTTTAGATGAGGGCATTTGTTATCTTCGGCACTCTGGCAGAAGATAAAACAAGTATCGGCAATTTTATATTTTTTTACCCATTGTCAATCAGTAAGAGGCCCAGAGCTGCATCAGCCTGTTAAGCGGATTATATTTTCAAACTGCCTGCCAGACCAGGACAGGATTCACTGATGAGGTGAGACCCTTCTGGTCCTACATTATTAAATGCATATTGTACCAGAAAAGCAAAATGTTTCAGGATTTTTACATTAGGACCACAATCTCCATTCAAGAAAGTCAACATCAGTTATGCTTGAATATCCATCAGTTTGATTCTGCATGCAAGGCACATACATAGAAAGAACTCTACACCTTTATGTCTGAGCCCACAAAAAGTGATGCAGTGATGCTTGACAGAGCCTAGGCCACTGGCAAGACATCTGTGCTTATTAAAAGCAAGAAAATAATAAATTCATATTAATTTTTTGTTTGATCAGAATTTGAATTTCATATTAGTTATGGTTGTCCAGATTTAGAAGCATCTGTCATCCAAAACCACAAATCAATATTTTATTCATCACAAACCATTTAAATCCATTCAGAAACAACCTGAAGTAACAGCACAGAATTTAAAAGTGTTACAATTAAAAACACAGCTCAGCATTTTCAGTCCAAATTAATGTTCTTCTGAGGGCTTTTGTTGTTGTTTCTTCATTGTTGTTCATATCCAAAGGTGAACTGCTTTTGTTGGCTCAATTTCCTTATGGTGGTCAGTTTATTTTTATGTACTTAGAGTTAAAAATACAGAGAAGGCATTACAAGGAGTAAGAAGAAAGAAATACCAAAAAATGCAAGAGATCATCTGTAGTCTCAGACTGGATAACCACTAGCATTTCAGCATATGGAAGAACATTTCAATTCAGCTTTAACTGCTGAGTAAACCTCGTGCCACTAAGGAAGTACTGAAATTGTAATCTCCAGGCTCCTGCCACTGAATCTTTCTTCTATTTCCCATCTTGTCACAGAAATTTCTATCTTTGAGTAAGGAGACTGGATGAAAAGCAAAGAAAGCTATGCTGTTGCCTTTGAATCACTGACAATTTGTAGCTATGCTGATTGCCACAGATTTTAAAGATAATTTGAATTACCACATAGAAAACCTTAAATAATCATTACTTTTGTTTTGCAATTGTATTCTTTACTTAGTTAATTTTCATTGTTGGCATGCATTGTTATTTTATCTTTACTGACAAAAATAAATTAAGACCTTATTTGAGTAATACACAATTGTTTGGGCTCAGACTCCCGTGAATAGCATCTCTCTTGTTTTTTAAATGTCTGCTTCTTTGTAACTTCTGTGAAAATGAATTAGAGTTATAAATTCTGATTCATCCCAAATGCATAACACAGCATTTGAAGCTATTTTATGATAAGTAAAAATCTTCAGTCTGCTGTATACCTGAAGAAAAATGTCAACTAATATTTTCTCTAAAAAAACTTCCTAATCAATAAGGAAGACTTTCCTAATCTAAAATTAGCAAACTAATCTGATTGTGCCTTATTTCTGTTGTCACAAAGTGTTTAATTAGTAAATCTGATCATCCTATCAACAGTTTGAGAGAAAACCAACTTTTTCTGCTTTTTCAGCACAGGTCAATTTCTCAGCTTCGTGTTACATAATTATTGAACTGAACTATCTGAAAAGTCCAAAATAAGGCAGCATTTTTTTGTATCTGCAGAAAAAAAACCTAAATGTGTATTCTAGCCTCAGTAGCCTACAGTTTCAAACATTTACTCAGTGACTGCAGTGGTTTGTCTACTGAAAATATTGACAATATAATAAACCTTTATGGAATAAAAATAACTAAAAAGTACCTAAAAGTATTTTTTACTAATATAGTAACTTATTATATACTCATGTTTTAAATGTGTGGGAGGTTTAAGATGTGTTTTCAAAAAAAATACTTTTAACTGAAATTTTAAAATAATTTTACATTACTTGGTTTTTATTCTACTTTATCATTACAATGATAAATAACTTATTAGAATTGATTTTTCCTTATCACACAGGCCAGGAAAGAGGAAGAAACACATTTTCACACAGTATAAGGTAAGAAACATGACCATATTCCTGGCGCCTCAACACGTACCTTGTTGGACCTTCTGGGAGTCTGAAGCAGCAAAACATGAAACAAGACATAACGAGATGGGAAAAAAAGAGATATATTGTATAAGAGACCAAGGTACTTATAGAGAAAAAAAGGCAATATTGAAGAAGGAGTTGTCCTAGAAAAGATGAAAAGGAGCAAATTTCAAGGTGGTCAACAGCAGTCAAACATCAAGGCATACTTGCCATATGGGCCTTTATCACAGAACTGTCTGAAGGGACCCACAAGGATCATCAAGTCCAACTCTATGTGAATGGCCAACACAGGGATTGATCCCATAACCTTGGAGTTCTTAGCACCATGCTCTGACCAACTGAGCTAAAATCAGTTCAATATGTGTAGCATGGGAGGTGCTTTCTGGCTGCTGCACAAAGTGCCGAATGTCCAAGAGCCTTTTCTTGGTATGCATTCAATTCATACTGGAGACCTTCATGTTGCTGAGGACAATTCATGGTTTCAGTCATCTTTATTAGGGATTGGGGCATATTTGGTACATATCCACAGTGAAGCTTCTGGTTTAGTTTCCCCTGAAAGCAATTTAGGTCATCCAAACTGCAACTGCTCGATGATGCAAAGAAATGCACAGTAAGTGTTGACAGCTGGGAGATCTGCTTCAAAAATACTCTCCTGCTTCAAACTGGACTAACAGTGAATCCACCACTGACACTTTGCTGAGCCTGGATTTTCCTTCCACACAGACCATCAGGCTGGTCCTGCCACACAGTAGGATGTCATGCTACAAGAGGAAGGGAAGGAACACTGCCTCATGTATAACACCACACAGACGCTTAACTCCTAATTTCAACCACTATGAGATGGGAGCCCTTCACATCAAGGCCGCATGTGCCTGTTTTGGAACAAGTAACATTCATTCTGACATTTCCTGAACCGATCTTTTGGAAGCCATTCATAATATTTGTGTGCATAATTAAACACATTTGCACAGTTCCACAGTAGCAAGGGGATACTAATCTTAAAAAAAATCCTCTTTTCTTACATATGGGTAGATGAGGGAACACACAGAAGCAATGAGACAATATTGATCTGCACAACAAGCAGCATGCTGCAGGGTGGATACCAAAGACACAAAATATGGGCTGCACCTACAATAAGGTTCTACTTACAAATATTTTTTAAAGGATAAAGGAGCATAATGTTATAAAGATGGTATAGATTTCTATATATAAGATTTACATACTAAGGCTGACAACATCATTAGAAGATTTAATCTCTAGTTAAAGGCAATGATCATAAACAGCCTATTGGATTGTAATTGCTGATTTTCCTTTTACCCAGCTATCTATGAAAAGTCTTCTATTAACCCTCTGTATGATACTGACTATAATTTATGATCATAACATGGATTTCTGTGGGATTTTGCATCCTATCCACTTGACAATTTCCCTAGGCTAAAAAAAACATTTTAGACAGCGCTTATAAGTAGGTGTTATCAATACACTATGTTACGCTGTTGGAAGAAAACCAAAGTTTGTTGCAGTTCTCCTCTATATTAAGCACTTTACCACTTGGGAGGACAACACTGCTTACAGAAAACACATTTCAAAGCAGTTTAAAATTAGCTCCTTCTTTCTGCTATTATAGTTTATGGGCACTCTTTCTCTTTTCCTTCCTCTGTGTTCCCTTTGGGACAGATGGAGTGAGTAACAGTGAATAAAACGATACAATTAAATTAAATGCAGCAAGCTTCAGCAAGCATGGTTCCTGATCCTGCAAGATGCCAAGTACTCTCAAGTAAAGATAAGGTACTTAGAGCTCTGCTCTGAATGAAACAAGCATAAAAGACTAAGTACGAAACTCATTAATATGGAAGAGACACCAAAGAAGGGCATCTCTTCCCTTACCTACAGGACTACTCCTGGATCACTTAAATGGTCAATTACCCAGGTCATCACTGCAGTATCAATTTCCATTTTTGACTTCCATAGTCCTATGAAAATCAATGACTATACCATTGGTGCATATTGGCTTTAATGCACTTTGATGCTCCCTTTTCCCAAACTGCTGAAGCCAAAAATTGATATTACAGTATGTTCTTTATAGGGTGCTTAATAATAAAATATGTTTTTAATGAGCACGGTCATACCCCATTGTTTTATTTATTTTTTCATAAAGACAAGTAATGATAAGGGACTGACTGAGGATAACTCCATGGGCCACACTCAAAGCAATGCCTGTTTTCTCTGGCATTAATGAAGAACAGCTTTCACTTTTACACCACCATTCATACTTGGATTTCAAAGCCCTTGATGGACACCAATAATACCTCCCAGTTAATCAAACAATTAGAGGGAGACAGAGGAATTACAAACACACCGAGTGGAACACTGCAGCTGGTCAGCAGCACACAGCTATGCTTTTCTAAGTCAAAGCTTAGAACAGTACTCATGTCTAACTGTCTAATTTGGAATCAATTTAAAAGTCCCCAAACCCATAAAAATTCTTGATTCTTGTGCCAAGTTCCACTGACATTAATTAGACCACTTGCAAAAACCAGAAGTAAGGTGTTTTCCTTCTAGAGTGTGAGTATGTCAAGGACACTAAGGCTAATACCTGTTGTATGTTCATAGGAGTTCTATCAGAGCAAAACTGAGCAAAGGATAAGTTAATATAAACCTGAAAATAGTATTTATTTCAGAATTGTCACCTCCAGAGTAATTTAAATCATAGCTTTGTACTGTCAGTAGGTAAGAATCCTTGTTGTTGTTGTTGTTTTAATGAGAAGGGTGAATTCTGAAAAGTAATTGCTGGGAACTGATATTTTTAAAACCTTGAGCCCATCCTGATCTGTCTCAGGCACAGGCTTTCAGTTTGGGAAAGGTAAGGAAATCAGCAAACACAGTTCACACTTCCCTTATCCAATGGTCAGAAATTGCCTTAGCAGATATCATGTGTAGGACCAAAGACAGGCTCTGCAGGCATTTAACACTGCTGAAGCACCACACCATGGTGCTTCATATCATGGTGCTATATCCCAATGGTACCCACAGTTGCACAGAACAGGAGAGAGTAATAACAGTGTGTTACAGTGGGAATACTGTAACACGCATATATCAAACCAGGAGTCCCGTGGAAAAGAAATATATATGACAGTGCTCTCCCACGAGTGAGTTAATCTGCCCCTGCCCATGGAGTGGGTATTATGGTTGCTCTGCTATAGCCTCATGGGTAGCAACACAACTAGAACTATTTGCTGGTTTCTGAACTCTTCGTTTCAACAGTTGTTCCAGCTGCCTTTGTAAGAAGCTGCAGGGACACGGCATGATCAGCCACTTCCTTGTTCTGGAAAAGGAAACAAAGGAAGTACTTTGCAGTACTTTGCCAGAAACAGTTCTAGTGGCAGTGAAGTTGGCTACAAAAGAATCTCAACAGACTATGGCAGCAGTCCACATCAGTTATTTTCCTTAATTATGGCTCATAAATCCTGTGAGCACTTTACATCAACATTAATTGGAAGTCAAGGGTTCACAGTACCCTCCAGGAATTAACACTACAGAAGCCACAGAAAGTCTTCCACCAAGTTAACACGAGGATTTCAGTCTCAAATAAAGCCCTGTGGTTTTATTTTTATTTTGGGAGGAGGGAAGGGAATGGAGCCAAGATACAAGCAGAGTCTTTTGAGCAAATACAGATTCTTCTCCCATCTTGCCCCATTAACTGTAACAAGGCTCTTCAGCCTCTCCCCTTCACATTACTCTAATTCAATCCCAGTTTCCAGTCACCATTGCTAACACTTCCATTTATAATACAAAATTTAAGTCTCTCTCTGGGAGCAGTACAACACTGAGGATCTTCATTTTCTCTTAGTGTTAAACAACTAATGTAGTCTGACAGAAATTCCAGCTATAACATTTTGCATTTTTACAGTATTGTTCACTTTTGGATGCTGTTTTACTTAGAAGCTTACCCAATATGAGGCCCTAGTGTGCTGTATGCTAAACAGCTGGTTAAAATTCACTTCCAGAATCAAAAGGTTTGCAGTCTAATAAAGAATGGGAGAAGAAAACAAACCAGTGACTTATACATTATCAAGGCAGCAGTACGGTCAAGTCCAGAAGCCAGCTCAGAGTTGCACACTGGACCATGCTGTTATTCAGGCACTACCTGAGCTCTGTGACACTTCTAAGGATCGATACACCCAGGGAAATCGGGAGGAGAGCCAACTCAAGGACCAACCTAAGATCTAAAACATCCGTGAAAGTGCACAGAATAATTTCCAAACCTCACACTTCTTTTCCATCTCCATTTTACATCTCTCCTACATTTCAGAAGGATGTCATGTCCAGAGGTAAAGACTTATTATAGAATGGGATAATTATGGAATAGTCAGTTTGAAAAAGACCTCAAGATCAACCTCTTCCTCAAAACACAGTGAATTCCGAAGTGAAACTGGGTTGCCCAAGAACTTAACAAATTACAATATCTGCAAGGATGGAGACTCCACAACTTCTCCAGGCAATCTATTCCAGTGCTTAAACACCCTCCCCTCCCTGTGAAATAAAACTACTTCATACCTAGGAAATTTTACTAATGCCTTTGAATTCCTATGCAGAAACTTGTATCCATTACATCTTGCCCTTTTTCTATGCATTTCTAATTCCATCCTCTCTCTGTCTCTCCTAGAGGTAGTGGGAGACTGCAGTTAGATCCTCCCTTAGCCTTAATTTGTCCTGTTTAAAGAAGCACAGTGCTCTCAACTTTTCCTTGCACTGCCT
>NW_008236769.1:8587880-8591538 GCF_000691975.1 Corvus brachyrhynchos | reverse complement strand
TCCATTTTATTCCTCTTTCTCTTGCACAGCAGGTCTCAATTGAACAAGCTCTCTACATGGGGTCTTAGAAGAAATGAACAGAGGGGAATAACCACTTGACCTGCTGGCTACAGACTTGACAAGGCTGCCCAGTATGCAACTGGCTTTCGTTGCCCTGAGCATGGTCCTGCTGACTCATGATCACCTCGCTGCCCGCTAGGACCCCCAGGTCTCTCGGCAGCATCACTTTCTAGACAGTTGGCCCCCAGCCTGTACTAACCTATCTTGGCAGAACACTGCCTTTGTATTGTGAACACTATGAGGACTCTACCAGCCCATTCCTCCTATTTGTTGAGGTGCCTCTGTATGGAAGCTCTGCTCCAGTCTAGCATATCAACTGCTCTCCTTCCACACACACAATTTTGCATTATTTGTGAACCTGCTGAGGGTGCGGGTTGCCCCTGTAGGCTGATGTGTTGGAACAGGCTGCCCTGGGAACCGGTTAAGTCATCATCCCTAGAGGTACTTAAAAACATGTAGAAGTGTTGCTTAGGAACATGATTTAGTGGTGGACTTGGCAGTGCTGGGTTAACTGTGGGATATGATGATCTTATAAGTCTTTCCCAAACTAAATGATTCTATAATTCTATAAACCTATGAAGATGTTGAACACTATCATCCCCAATACTGATTGCTGAGGAAGATCACTTGTAGTTACCTGCCAGTTTCATTCCAAACCATACAGGAGTCTCTTTGAGCAAACAGTCCAATTTTTCAAAACTACCCAATTCATGCCTCACCAGTTTAGCTGCAAAGATGGTTTGGGAGACCATGTCAGAAGCCTTGTCAAGGTAAACAACATTCACGGCTATTCCTTCACAACAGAACACTCATTTCATTCTAGAAAGTAATGAATTGGTTAGGCATCATTTATCCTGGTAAACCACTGCTGTTCTCAATTACCTTCTGGCTCTTCAAATAGCTAGGAAGCTTCCAACATGACTTCCTTCATAATGTCTTCAAGGACTGAGAGATGCTACCAAGCCTGTAGTTCACATAGTTCCCCTTCTTGCATTTTTGTAGAACCTCATTAATTTAGCAAACCTATGGAACAATTGATGGAATGCAAAATAGAAGCAATTAGCATGAAAAACAGCCCAGTGGAAGAAGAAACTACAAAATCCTCACAATGATTCCTGTGTCTGATTCGGCAGCAGAGGGAGGAAGAATTCTGAATATCCTGAGCTGACACCTGCTGTGTGGATTTTCCACTCAGAATGCTATTTGAAGCCAAAGTACACAATTATTGAAACAGACATATTAACTGCCAGATCTTTTCCATGGTGTCATACAGGAGGACCCTATAATCAAGCATTTATCGGATTAGAACAGAAACAAGGTGTCCTGGGGTGACGTTATGAAGCCGCTTTATTCCTTTCCCGCCCGCTCAATGCCCAAGGACGCTGTGCCTTTAGGATGGACCCAGGGGCGGGGCCGGAGCCACGGACCCGAGGGGGCGGTTGAACGGCTCAGCCCAAAGACAGGGCTCAGGAGCGAGTGTGCTGGGAGCGCTGTGCTGCTTTTCTGCGATTCCTTTGTGTTCCAGCTAGCTGGGAAAAGGTTCTGTTGGTTTCTCTCTTGTTCTTTTTTCCCTTCCCTTCCTCTTGCCTCACTGCCTCCCTTCCCTCCTAGCCAGTCTGGGGAGACTGCAGGGGCAGCCCTGGCGGGCCCACGGGGTGGCCCCAGCTGGTCGGAGCCTGCGTGTCTGTTCGCTCTTCGGGAATTTGTTGTATTTTGAGGGGGTTTTTATCCTGTTCTACCCTGTTTTGTTCGTGTGTTAATAAACAGTTTGGTTTCTTTTCCCCACTCACTCCTTGTGACCCATTTGTCTCATTGGCAGAGGAAAAGGGGAGGAACACTGCCCTTTTTGCTTATTCAACTTCTCTTGTAGACTTAAAGATGCTTCTCTAAAATCTCTCTCATGTTCATAAAAAAAGTCAGGAAATTAAATATTTAAAGTTGCAGAAAGGAAACTGGATTCTCATCTCAGAGGATGATCTCTTTTTCTTTCAGAAGTCCAACTCCTATTAAATAACAGAATAACTCCTACTGCTTTCAGTATGTGTTAGACTAAGCCACTGATTGCACTGAGTACATGACTAACATGAAGGAAGAGTAGAGGCCAGCACATATTCAATCTGAAGTTGTTTTTACAGAGCCAGAAAAAACAACTTTCCTGTAGAAAACAACCTGGAATTCAAAGTTAACAATTTTTTGACAATCAAAACCATCTGTATTACTTGGAGGACACATAAGCACAGTTTAGAGATAGAAATAACTGGAAAACACTATAGTTTTCACCTCAGTAAATTAAAGATGTTTATTTTAGCATAAACATGAGTGCAGTGAAATATTTTCTGGAAATTTTGAAGTACATACAAAACCCTCATTCAGAGCCAAACTACACTCAAGAGCTTTGAGTGTGTCTGCCTCTCCACGTTACACTTCTGTCTCAGAATTCACACAGCATTTGACACCTTTGGTTTCTTTGCTACAGATCTTTACTACACATTTCAGCCACCTTTAGTTTATGAACCACTTTTTCTCTTAGACCCCTTGCAGGGGTATCAATATTAAAGAATCAAAAATTCAGAAATGGTTGGCCAGGGAGTGACTGTTCCTTTCACAGGCTAATTCTCATGAGTCTAATCTAGATAATTTAAAAAAAAAAAAAAAATCAGTAACATGTACAAAATGAGTCACAATTTAGTACAGAGCATGACATTTAAAATAACATGGGTCACCAAGGAGCCAAATATTATTGACTTTCCATGACATTTATTCTTTCCAATGCCCAAGTTGATTTAGACAGTGGGGCTTAGTAATCTTTGTAATGTAGTACCCTTTCTTCCCCACAAATCCCTTTGTAACTTGGATGGGATTAATGAATGCTATTTTGAAGTATTGTGCATGAATATTATGGCATTCTTGTGCTACATCTAATCAGGTTAACACCTGTGTAGTTTACATCTGCTTCTATGAGTTTATGAGAGTTTATATGTATATTTTATGGTACAAAACTAACAAACGAAAACTAGATTTTTAGCAGCTGTCTGGAGCAGTTACTGCCCTAACATTGCCTTAGGCAGTGTCACTGCCCTAGAGCTGCATGTTGCCATTGCTCAGCTGGAAATTACTCCCTTTGCGTTAGAGCCAAGAAGAGAGAATATGTGAGTCTGCATTTCCTCAGGACAAGGTCAAAGCTTACCTTAAACCATGCCCATCTTGGCTGGGGCTACAGTGGCTGATTTTGCACCACACTGCAAACTTAGCAATCTGATGCTCTGCATGAGCCATGCTAACTTCTATCTGAAGAGTGAGTCTGTCCCTTTACCCACCCTCTGGATAGCAGGTCTACCCACACTTCGTCAGCATCTACACAGACTCAGCACAAATTCAAACAGGACTTCAACTGTGCCCTTTTAGCTCATAACAAAATTGCAGGTTTTGGTAAAAAAATTCATACTAAAATTTTAAAAAAGCAGGTAGAGCTGTTCTTATGCAGAAGCTAACATTTCAAAAAGTAGAATGATAATTACTTGTAAATAGCTCCTTTAAAACAAACACACTTATGTCTGCTATAGAAAAGCAGGCTGTGTACATACCATGTACCATTACA
>NW_008236769.1:8572458-8587808 GCF_000691975.1 Corvus brachyrhynchos | reverse complement strand
CCTGGCTCTGCACAATTTTCAGCTATTTAAAATAAGGCAGAACTGTTCAGTGTTATTAACTCACAGCAAGAGTGTTTTTCATTCCCATTACACTGGTGTAGGCAACCAACATCACAAGCCATGCTGCAAAGTTGCAGAACAAAATGAGGATATCTGTAATGCTGGAAGTTCTTCTGTTTCAAAGTAAGATCTGAAGTATCACTGAACAAGTGACGTGGAAGTTCAGGTAATGGTTCACATTCATGGTTGCAGGAAGAATGTCTCAGTTCTCAATCATTTACAGAGGTTTGTTCCTATCCCTTGCCACAGGCTGCTGCCCCCAAACCTTTGCTAGTAGAAGAAACAAACAAATGTTTTTACTTCAATGCAAAGCTGGCTGTCTCAGCTGACTTTTCTGGGAGATGGTCTGAGAACACCTGCACAGTGCAGAGCATTGGACACAGTGCTGCCATTACCAGGGACTGTAGGGATGACTTTAATTCATAGAATCATAGAATATGCTGAGTTGGAAGGGACCCACAAGGATCATCAAGTCCAACTCCTGGTCCTAGACAGGGCAGCCCAAGAATCACACCACGGGCCTGAGAGCATTGTCCAAATGCTTCTTTCAACTCTGTCAGGCTTGGTGCTGTTACCACTTCCCTGGGGAGCCTGTTCCAGTGCCCAACCACTCTCTGGGTGAAAAACATTTTCCTGATATCCAATCCTAAACCTCCCTTGCCCCAGCTTCATGCCATTTCCTCGAGTCCTGTCACTGTCACCACAGAGCAGAGATCAGTACCTGCCCCTCTGCTTCCCCTCACAAGGAAGTTGCAGACTGCAATGAGGCCTCCCCTCAGTCTCTTCCCAGCTGAACAGACCAAGTGACCTCAGCCACTCCTCACATGGCTTCGTCTCAGGGCCCTTCAGCATCCTTGTGGCCCTCTTTTGCACACTCCATAATAGCTCAATGCCTTTTTTATACTGTGGTGCCCAAAACTGCAGCTTGACCAAATTACCAATTCCAGCCAGCCATAGCACTGCATTCTTGTCTATTCTCTATCTGACCTGAGAATACACACAGCATGTTGCCTACAAGGCTGCCAAGTTTTATAAATACAAATTTCATTAAAGAAAGATTCCTAAATTAAATATGACAACTACAGTTTCTGTGGAGAAGGAAAGCCCGCAAAACATTTAAAACAGCAACAAAGCTTTTAAAGCAATTTCACATTAGAACTCAAGTTAAGTGAAAGAAAAATAAGCTGACTAAGCCATACACTTCTCTGTAATGGCTGAATTGCTTTCAAGTGAACTCTTCATGACAGCATTTGACATAACTAGGAAGCTCTGCATTTTAATTCAACATTCAGGACTTGAATAAATATCAAAAGGTGTCTATCTATTTATTTTATATAATTGCTAAAATTTATATAAAAGAGGTAGAATATTAATTTAGGTTCCAGCTTGCTTACTGTAAAAGTGCTGAGAGACTCTGTTGCCATTTAACAATCAAGAAGTAACTCCACACAGATTCTGACAGTGAGCACAATGATGTTGCTGGATTTGTTGTTGTTGTTACATAATACACAGAGACCTCCATTTTTATTAAACAAGTTGGAAAATTTCTCACTGAAATTTTTCCATTGCATTTCCAAAATGGAACAAGTACTGTCTAATTTTATATAAAAATAAGTATTGTCACTAGACTTCATAAATGTTACGCTGCTTTATAATTTCTTTATTTAAGAAATAGGACAGGGAGAGGAATTTTTCAGAGTGACCTCAACCTTTGTGTTTATTTATAACTAATGATTTTAGAACTTAGATTTTAGGTGTCTTTCACGGACTACAAAGAACACAACACTACTGGGTCACATATAACATTCTTCTGTTGTAAGATATCACTCGAACCATTAACAAAATCAATTAACACAAAGCCAGATCAGAACCTTGTGAAAAACTGAGTGTGGGTCTGTTAGAAGTCAAATAAATCACTCAGGACATAATTTTTGTGGACAAAATAAGAATGTAGAATATTTTTCTTCTTATCCAATACATTCCACGGAAATAAAAGAAACTTAGTGGCTTTGTGAAATGTTTTAAGACAACCAGCATCACATAGGCAAAATGAACTTTAGTTCTAGGCATACAGTTGTTGGGGTTCCTCCCCCCTGCCATGTGGTCCTGGGAGAGGGGCCCCAGGGTACAGGCAGGGCCTATGGGGTTTCCCTACTGGGGGGTCAACCTTGTTCCCCATTGGTTGTTTTGTGCTCCCCTGCCTGGGAAGGACCCTCTGGTCCCATGATTGTTCTTGGCCAAGTCACCAACCACACAGCTGGAAAAATAAACGTCTCTGAAAATATCTACCAAGAATTGGTCCATATATTCTTTTCCAGGGGCCTTGTTGTCTGATACACATGTTGCAAGAATCCCCACTGCAACACACAGTAAGTCAGAACACCAAGAGAACACCAGGAGAAAGACCTGGATTTTTGGGAGCCACCTCAAAAGCACAGGACACTAATGGTAAACGTTACGTTTCAATAGGTTACAATATGGCAAGATCTATGGTTTTTCCTGAGACCAGCGGAAGGGAAGCCTTCTTGCCCTTGAAATCACTACTGCAGTGCATCAAGGAGAGAAGCATACAGTGAAGAGTATGGAGGAGGGAGATGCACCAAAACCAGCTTTCCAAAGTCCTATTCTTGTGAATGGGTCATAAGATTTCAGTCTACAAAGAATCTGAAAGGAACTATGCTTTATAACATTTCAGCTGAAAGAGACACTGAACTAGATGAACTGTTTTATCAGTAATAAAAAAAAAAAGAAAACCTGCGTGATTCAAATCCATTAATTAACACTCTGAAAGTCAAATCTACTGCTGAAATCAGTAAGGTATTCTGTACGGCAACATTTGTCACACCTTTGGAGTCCTTATAATAGAGTCCAAGGTGAAATGGAGTTGAAAGTGCTTTTACTTTCACAAAACAATGTAGTGAGTAAGTTCTATCTCCTTCTAATATAATGAACTTCAGTCCTTTAAACAGAGGGGATAAGAAAGTTTCCCTTGAAAGTATGAAGCTCTACTGGTCTCCTGTTACTCTGCTAGCAGCACTGTTCTAGCAAAGGGTGAATAGAGCTGTTAAATCAGTGTATATATACATGTGCCCTTCAGTATGGAGTGTTTTTCCCAGCAACCATGAAGTGTCTACAATAGTGACAAGTTATTTTCTGACTAATCTTGTGTGTACATATATATCACAGGATGATATAAGATTTCATGTAGTAATCTTACTCTGCTCAGTGGAGTTAGGGTGACATATGCTGCTTTGTGATACAGAACGGAGTAAAATTGAGTTTTCTAATATAAGTCCTGACAAAAATAGTAAGTGAAATGCCAGTAGTGCCAAAGACGATGGGGCAAACAGAACCACTGTTATGGGCTTTGTAATATCTCAGACACAGTCCTTGATTTTTAGAATTAATTTCACTGGGAAATGGAATGTCTGACAAGACACAGAGGTGATTTTTAAGAGGGCCATTGACAGAAGCGACCTCAATTTAATATATCAGCTGAAAGATAGTTCCTCTTACCATGTAGCTTCTTCTAAAATCACTCTTCAGTGACAGCGTCAAATACGAGTCGAAGTCCCAAGGCAATACAACAACCACCTTGTAACTTTCTGCTCCAAAAGCAAATGTATACTGAAAAATTAACACTCTGTCACCAGGGACTTCATGGATTAATAGAAACTCATCAGGAACCACAGGTTATGCAAAAAAAGCCATTGGACAAAACTACCTCCTATCCAAAAATACTTCCATTTCTATAGCTTCCAAGAAAGAAAGCAGCACTGGATTCATTTCACAATGGATGAAAGACATGAGTTTTAAGAGATATGCTATGCCTAGAAAAGTGAATTTTCAAGAATGTCCTAGCAGATAGCTCCCACTGAGCTCAATGAAATTTGGGTAACTAGGAGTGTTCAAAAATGTGCCTAAAATTACCTGATTAGAGCAGCAAGTTAGATGTAATGTCATAAATGAAACTGCAGGGGGCCATCCATGTGCCCATCCCTGTGTCCATCCCTGCCTTGAAGCTGATCACATCTCTTCACACTCTCTTCTCTTTTTTTTACACTGGATTCAGCTCAGCCAGTTGGTCACACTCTGATGCAAAGAACTGACAGCAAAAGGTCCAGAAATGCAAGGAAGCAATTTAAAACTTGAACCTTGGTTCCATGTCATCTCTAGTAATAACATTCAGCAGCTTCTGTCTGATCTTCTACTGTCTTTGCTTCACAGTCCCAATAGCCTACATTTCGGTGCCCTTAGGCTGCTGTACTATCACTAAAGAACCTCCTTCCCGAGACATGTTGCTTTTCACATTTTTAACTCCATATATAATTTCTGTCACCTCAGGAGCAGGAAAATCTCCAAAGCAGTGTTAACATCTCAGTTACCAGCTACTCCTGTTATAAATTAATATTTACAATGTTAATAAAAAATTCATTGTTTACCATGGCAACCTGTATCATACATATGCTACTGATGAGAGTGAGAGAACCCATTAAAAATAAATAAAAATAAGCACAGAAATGAGCCATATACATTTCTGGAAACATGATACTTCCAAGGAAGGTGAAAAAAATTAATCAGCTCTATTAAAAATACAGATTTTCACATCAGTGCAAGGGAGACTGGAACATGAAAGGTTGGGAGTGAATTATGAATCTTCAGTTTGCAAAGAACTTCCCCAATATGGGTCTGTACAGTCTAACAGAGAGAAAATTAATAATATCAAAATAGAATTTGGATGTAAAAATCTCAGTTTGATCCTACTTCTGTCTAAACTTTATATTCCAGTATTCCTTCCTGATGTGTTTATTTTATTAAAATAGAAGCTTTGGGAAAATTCCCATTGGCCTATTTTTTTGTCCCACCTGTTGGTTTGGTTTTGTTGTTTTTCTTTTTTTAATAATCACAAAATATTCTGATACAACACTAGAAGCTTATTTTAAGAACCAAAGCTTTCCCCATCTTCATTCCAGGAAACTCTCTAGAAAATATCAAGCCTGGACATCTCATAAGTACTAAACCAAATTTGTTTCTGAAGAAGGCTTCTGCCTAATCAGGTCTGTGGTAAAGCTTTTCAGATGAAGCATGTGATAAGGAACAGCATCTTTGCCCTGAAACAACAGAATCTCATCTCCTGCATCTGAAAGACAGATTCAAGTTGCTGTGCTCTCCTGTCTATGCTGGCTATAATCATACAAGCAGTTGTAGAGGTAAACACAATTTACCTGTACCTGTACCTGAACCTGTGTATTCAACTGAAGGGAAGAAACCCTGCTCAAGTGTAGCCCCTCCTAGAACAGCAATACAATCAGAGCAGGTCACTCTCATGCCTAGCAGAAATAACTCTGCTGGTTTCAGAAAAATTACAGCAAGGATAAATTTAGCTCTGCACAATAAAAATGAGAACTTTACTGCAGCTGAACAATTGTCTGTACCCTATCTTTTCTGAGTAGACATAAAACATTAGGGGACAAACACTCTGTATGGTTTATTATTTTTGTTGTTGTTCTTGATGCCAGTTACTGTCAAAAAATAGAAATATTTTCAGAGCAATAAAAAAATACTTCTGTACTTCCTACTCTCCTTTAACTATGGGAAAAAGATATTAAAACATCATGAATTACTATTTTTAATAGAAGATTTTTATGTGCAATGACTTTTTTCCAAATATTAGTAAATCGGGGGAAAGGCTTGGTCTCCTTGCAAACTACAGAATACATTAGGTACAATTTGTTTTTATTGATTTTCAGGGGAATTTACAGAACAGAAAGTACAGTATAAAAAGAATATATTGCTTAAATATATTCACAGGCATGTTCTTTTCATTTCAGAACTTTAGAAAAATAACAGAAGATCTTTCCAATATTCTGTATGCTGGCTGCCACTTCTCTGTGGCATTTGGGACAGCATTTATCGTGAAATGCAATGGGGTTTATTTTCAATATGGTCCAAGCACCAAACATTTGATCTCCCTCTCTATTCACTTGGAAGGCACAAGTTATCCAAAGCTACAGAAGGAGCATCTTAAGGAGCATCCCAAGCCTTCTTAGGCCAATGGTTTGGTTTAAAAGTCCGTGTCCTGATGTTGTCTTAGGCTTCAAAGCAAGAAGAACATGCTGGTAAAATATTTAGGATTTCAACAGGAGACATAAGGGTGCACTCAGATGACTCAAATCCAGGTTATGGTGACCCTCACATTTCTGGCCAACTCACAAGACAGAGTACAAAACGGAAGAGTCAAAACTCAAAACACCTCCTGAAATAGCTGGGTAAACCACTGACAAGAGTAAGAGTCACAAGAAACGCTGTAAAGCAGATGAGAGCAGAGCCAGGAAAAACAGACTGAAGACCAGAAGACTGAGCCAAAGGCCTCAGGATGATTCTGAAAGGCAGACTGGAAAGGGCATAAATAATTTTGCCAAAAGCCAAGCAGACACACAAAGACAGGGGATGCACAGGCAGACAAACCCAAATGAAGCAAAGCTGTGTGCTGACTGCAAGACAGAGAGCAACTTGCTGGGTCTTAAGTACCTTTGAGAGGCCCTTCTTCTGATATGCACAGAGGAGCCTGTACAGCAGCTTCGATGATGGCTGATACAGTACATGTAGAACTGTGGCTTACAGGATTTGTGTAGACTTATTTGCTAGAATTGATGTTTGAAAAGTGATGTGGGTGCATAAAAACAGATATGTAAAGGTATCAGTATGGGACTAGTGAAAATAGAACAGGACTTACTAAGACCTGTGCACTTCTGGAGCAGATATTGGAGGCCAGGTGGGGTACGTGAGCTGTCTACAACAGGATTGCACAGGTTTAGCACCTGGATCACTTACTTTGTTACTGACATGGTAGAAAAGACAGAAAGCTCAGACAGCCCAAATGACAGATACAGAAGTTCCACAGTGGTCTCATTGAACAAACGAAATGAACCTTATCCTTTTACCATTTCTATGTCAAAACACTGCTTGGTTTTGAAAAGTATTACTGTTTCCAGCCTAATACCACTTCCATCTCACATTATATGTCATCTCAGCTTCTCTGCTCCAAGTAGTCTTCCATTCCAGAAATAAATGTAACAAATTTCACATAAAAACATAAGTTCAAGTAAAGCAGGAACAAGTGGAGGATTGCTATAAATTACATTCCACAAAGTCCCTAAATAAAGCGATATTTCACCACAGGGCAGAACAGGCTTTTCTAGAAGAAAACAGCAACAATTCTACAGGAAAAAGTTTCTCTAAACCAGAGGTTTATATTTATCTAGGTTACAGATTTACTTAGCTAGAATTTCACCTAAATATACAATGAAAATATGTCATGAAAAGCAAACAAAAACTAATGAATACACAACCACTGCAAAATGAAGCCTATTATAAATTTTATGGAACTACAAGTGAAGAACATGTCTGAAGACCAAAATATTTATGTGCATAAATAGAGATCTGATGCACAATTTCAGCTACTCCATTTGAAAATTTTGCTTATAGCTTTCATAAAATGTATTGGAAGTATAAATACTGATATTTCTCTATGACAACTGGATACATGCCATTAACACGGACTAAAGAAAATAAGAAAAGAAGATACAAATAGAGTCAGGTCATATTTAGAGTTAGCAGAATGTTAATCTCACTGCAAAGTCAGGCCTACCTATTATTTTAGGTAGTGGCTCTGGCTGGGATGGAGTTAATTTTCCTCACAGCAATCTCTAAGATGCTGTGTCTTAGATTCATTGTTAAAACCGCATTAGTAACACACTGATTTTTAGCTAATACTGAGCAGTGCTTACAGTGTGCCAAGGCCACTTTGGGTTTTCCCTCTATATCCCAGCAAACAGCAAACTGTTTGAGGTCAGACAGGAGGCTGGGAGGAGACATGGCTGGGACAGCTGACTCAAGTTATCCAAAAGGTTATTCCATGCCATATGCCATGCTCAGCAATAAAACTGGGGAGGGAGTCTTTCCAAGGCAGTCGTGGTTCAGACACTGCCTGGGCATGAGTCTGTAGGTGAGCAGTGATGATTGACTTTTCCATTTTTTTCTTCAATTACTAAACTGTCTTTTTCTTGACCCACAAGTTTTTCTTGCTTTTGCCCTTCCAATTCTCTCCCCCCTTCCTGCTGTGGGAGGATGTAAGAGAGGGGCTGGTGAGTGCTTTGTTGCTGGCCGGGGTCAACCCATCCCACTGTGTCACCAGAGGAAGACAAATATATCCTGTCTCTCCCATTCACTGGCTCTGCTGGAGAAGCTGAGACTGACTTTAAGTCATCACTTCACTTTATTAGCATTTTGCACACACTTCATGATCTGCAGAGCCCTTACAAAGGCAAGTAATACCTGAAAAGTGAAAAGCTGGGTAAATCTGCTTTCTGCCTTGGAACTGCCCCCAGCTGGGAAATTATTCCTTACAAACCATGAGCTGTAACAACAAAATTGCCATTAATGCATAAATGTTTCCTGTGCTATGCTCTTGCTTGACCTTGCTTGTAGCTCTGCTGGCCAATTGCTAACATGATCCACATAGTTTAGCTGGAGTTTATGGAGAACTTGGCTCTGAAACACATTTATTTGCAATGCAGACGACCATGAGAACAGATCCTCTGAGTTTGTCATGCTGCCTTCTGGCAGAAAAGTACAGCATCTACTTTACAGCTCTCTGAGTTATCTCTGAATCCTCAACTTCTTGTTTATCCATATTTTATTCACTTGGGTTTGTACCAAAGTATTAATAATAGCTACTGAGAAACAACCAGCAGTCCCAAACAGCTCCTTCTGTCCCAAATAACAGAATCAATGTGTAGACAGTTACTAATTTATCTGCAGAGCAGTGTAGAGCTGCATGAGATAGAAGTTGCCTCGGGTACTTCAGCTTTCCAAAAGCACAACCAGCTCAGGGTTAATTAGCATGACAATGTATCGGGACACTTAAGCAGGTTTTCTAGCTCATACAGAATTCTTTGGTACTTCCTGACTACTCTCAGCTTTCAACTTAAAAAAGTTAGTCTGGGTGGATCTGTCCTACAGAGCCAATAACACTGTAAAAATAGCACAAATACACTATTCAGTATTTGTGCATAATGCAGAATGAGGAAGACCAATGTTTCAACAGTTCATAACTGCAAAAATATATCACAAATATTTTTCCTATGTATTCCTATTTTACTTGAAGTATTCTATGATTATATGATTCTTACTTTCCTCAGCATCTTCAAACTTGCATGTCCCATTCCAATGAGGGAGTGGATTTTTATAGCTGTTACATGACAGTAATTTTATTCATTAAGACTTTGTCAGCCAAAGCACTTGGGGAATCCTAAAAAAGTAATAAACACATGAAAAAAGACACAGGATTTTTTTTTTTTAAGAGTGGTAAAATACAAATTAAGCAAGCAAGGAAAGGTGGTCTAATAAAATACAGACATCACTAGTCATAAGAAAAGCTATTTCTTTGAAATGGAAGAGCCTGCTTTGTTTGTTAATTACAATGAACTAAAAGAGAAGCCATGGGGCAGGGATTCTCCACCTTGATGCTTTCCCACAGCACAGGCATAATTATCACCCAACACCAACATGGAGCAGAGCAGGAGGTGCTGGTCACACCATCTCTAGAGATGAACACAGTGCTGTTGAAGCAGTGGTCAGTATGAAAAAGGTGAAGGTGTTCTTGATCACAGTGAGTAAGGGAGGATAGCTTTGGCAAAACCTGGGAATGAGTAAGCAGAGATGGAAGCAGCACTTTAAATAGGTTCTTCCACTCTTAACACAACAGATGTGGCGATGGAAAGTGAAGAGCAGAAATTAAAAGAGGAGGAAGGAGAAAGAACAACATATGGGCAAAAGCCAAGGACCAGCTAAGGACTGTAAAGGCGATGAGAAACAACTTGTCTGATCAGACCAGAGAACAGTGCAGAGACCAGCAGCTGGTAACAGAGCCAGAAGGAAAGACTACATGGTTTCATCTACAGCAGCAGAATTCCTATGTAACACCTATCATTAAAGTACAGATTCCCTTCTTGGTATTTTATTTTATAAACATCTAGCACAAGTGTATTCGCAATGCTGAACCAATAATTTTCAATCAGTTTCTGATGATTAATAAATAACACATTAACCTGAGGTGATTCATGAATCTGAGGTGACCTTTAAAACAGCAGTGAAAGTACTTTGGGTGACAACTGTTAGAAAACTTAAAGCAGCCATGTTCTTGCTTTCTGAACAAGGTGCAAACACTGTGAATGTAATTAAGTGCTTTCCTTCACTTCTGTCTGTACCTGCCTGGAACAAGATTGACATTCAGATTTCATATCCAAACCTTGGAGATACACCATAGTAACAGAACCCAAATGATTTTGCGGAGAATCTGACAAAAACACACTTGCCTTAAATGTCATTGGCCTAGCTTTAATGATTATATGAGGTCCTATAACATGGTTGCACCTTCAGAGATGCTTGTGGAAAGCAAACAAAGTGTGAAGCATGCATTTTAGGGACAGGTTCAAGTCCAGCTTCAGAGACTGTGATCTTCACACAAAGCACCAAAAATGTGTTAGGCAGATTTTATTTATATGGCAGATTTTTGAAAGCTTTTTATTCCCTCCCACTACAGCTATTTTTATCTGAACTCTTTGTCCCCATTCTGGTCAGACTCATCTAGCCAGATTAGGACAAAATGGAGCACAGCAGTGGTCCCACAAGAGTGTTCGCCTCCTCATTAATTAGGCATAGAAATACAATTAAAAGCTCTTGCTGCTTTCTAGAGTTGAATAAAAGCAGAAGATAACCTTTATAAAATTTTTCTTTATGCTTCTTTCATTCATAGCTTTTCAAAACCATTGCACAACATCACCAGAATGAGCATTGCCACTTTGTCAGCCAGCTGGGAGCTCAGAGAACAGCCTATCTATGGGACTGCACTGGGATTCTGAGCCCTAAAACATTGTGACAAAACAGAGCTCCGTGCACTGGTCCAACCAACCCTGCCATTCAACATCCTGTCAGTCATCACAAAAAATATGTCAAAAGCAAGGGAGAAAGTCACACCTGAGCAATAAATAGCCACCTCAGGCTTTTATGGTGCTACTGGCAGCCTATTTGCCAGCATCTGGCCTGGCAATCCTTCACTGTACAGCACTCACTTTGACTAATACAAATCACTTGTACACAAGGGCAGCAGAAACAGGCCCACAACAACTAATTCATCCAATCTTAAAGAAAAATTAATAGAGGAAAATGTAGATCTGAATGTCAAAGTACCATTCTAGTAACTGCACTTCCATTGTTAGCCTGTGTGCAGAAATAGAGACCAACAACTGCTGTCTTCTTGTCAAACCTGAATGTGACCAGCGTGCTGATCTCCCCTTCTGTCCAATTGTTCTGGTAAGTTGAGAGGCAACAATTGATTTTTATGAAAAAAAATATTAAAAAAATCCATGACACCACACTCAGAGAATCACAATGGATTTGACAACTCTTCTCTCAAGGCTCAGTAATTTTGTCTCAAGGTGGAAAGCCACATCAGCATGACAATAAATTGTCTCTGTGAATTTGAACAGCTTGGTTCTGACTGGTAACTAAATAAAGTAAAATAGACAATGCCTGATTGACATAATTTTTCCATTTTTTTATCTCCAGGAATGCTACAAGGCATGCATGAGTGTCCCCAATTAACATGAGGGCTAAGAGAACTGTAATAGATAGCCAGATTTGTAAATCCTTGGGATACCAGATGACTTATGCATTATATTACAATAAATTGCCTCTGAAATTGTGGCATGCTTCTTTGGGGAAGGAACACTTCAGTGTCCTCCCAGGAGCAGAACTTTTGTTATTCTAAATTGCTCTAATTAGCGCTCTTCAGAGCCCTGTGGCTATAGCTATTAGATTTCCAACACAGCGACAACATTCTCCAGGCAACAAGATGGTTACAAAATATACCCTTCAAACTAGTTAGCAAAAGGCTATGGGAACTCAGAAGTACTCTTCATAATCAGAGCAAGATGTATGATTCTGTATTTTCAGCCTAAGGAGAAACTAGGCAGAATATAAGTATTACACATTCACTCTTGAGAGAGTTTTCTTAAAATGTTTACATTAAAAATGATAAATTCGGAATGTACAGAGTAACTACTTTAGTACTGCTCTAATTAAAAGCAAATAAGGCTGTCTCCCTACACACACACCCCCCAACCTGCATTTCAGGATTAAAAGTTTCTGAATTCAAGTACTGATTTAATCTTTATTGTCCTCTGTCTGAAATGGGCCCACGGGTTATCTGATCCTCAGTCTCAATAACCCTTATAGAAGAAAAATTGTTATTATTTTATACATAAGCATCAGTCCCTTAATTTTCCACTAGACATCTTCCTGGAGCAGACTATGGAATACTGTGGCTATGTGGTCTGATCTGTGATCTTTTCTAAAGGGCACAGGTATGAATGTTTGTCTTCACTGCTATATAGTTCAGTAACAGTCTTACAGCTACATTAATATTTTTTAATTTGATTTAGGTATTTCCTGGTTACTGGCCTGAAAGGTCACTGCTAGAATATTTACAGAGATATTTTTGGTGGTTCCCCCCCACCAAGCTTGCTCCCACCACAGCTCAATATTTGGTTCTGGCTGGGATATAAAATTTGATTGGAGAAGATATGATAGCCTTTTCCTTTACTCTCAAAAGATTAATAAAAAAGTTCATATCTGAAACACAAATGTAATGGCATTCTGTTTGCTGCTTGAATATCAATAAATTACATCTTAACATTAGGAGACAGAACTAGGTTTGGGGTTTTCTTTAGAGAAATAGAAATGCCTTAATTTTTCATTTAAGTTTTCAAGCACAAATCTTACATTTGTGGCATTTTTCATCTTGAAGGATTACGGGTTACTTTACTGCAAGTGCAATATTAATAATAAAAAACAGACTTATTCAGTTGATGTTTTGAATTTTCAAAGTATCACATTAATTCCCTCATGTTCACTACACAACTTTCTTGTAAGGTACTGAAAAATTACTGCCCTTAATTGTAGTTGTAGAAATGTAGAAATGAGGTTAAGTAACTGCCCAAGACCATGAAGTTAATCACCAGAGGAGTGGGAATGATATTCAAACTACTTGATGCTATCACTAGCTCACAGAAATTAGAGGTTAGAGCCACTTTAAAACCACGAGTTGAAAAGTAGCAGCTGGTTCACCAAATTGCAGAATGTTCTGGGTTGGAAAGGACCCACAAGAATCACTGAGTCCAACTCTTAAGTGAATGGCCTATACAGGGGTGATGGTTGACAGTTTAGAATTCAGAATAAGAATATTTATCCTCAAATCATATTCAAACCCAGTATTTATGTGAAGAACCAAAGATCGGTTGATATGGAGAAGAGTGGATGAGAAAAAACTGTGCTTGTTACTGAACACTATGACTGCCAACCGGGTCCAGCAACAGATACTGAATACTCGGTAGCTGAGTTTAAAAACACCCAACTCATGAGCTGATACTGCAATAAAACCAGAACAGCCTGCAACAGACTGAGTCAAAACAAGACATGAAAAAGCCTTGGGGTTTTTTGGTGACGATGGGACAGTACTTACAGACAATGTCAGCCACGATGCAAACAAGCTCCAGTAAACTTGCATGTTCTTCTTGAAGCTGCAGATGTTGTTTAGTCTTGACCCATCAGCATCTAAGCCAGCTGCAGGTTTTTCATGACAGCTCTTCAACTCACACAACTCACAACAAAATGCATTTTCACTGTGCGTTATCTTGAAAGGTTACTTGCAGAACTCCTGTGAAATGTGATTTGGGGTAAATGGCTTCTAATACAAGAAGGATATTGTTCCAGACATGTTAAGTTTAATATATATCCTCAGTTATTGAGACATGCTGGTGGTGGGTTCTTCTCAACTTTTTGTTATCAATTCTGTGATTTTGTGATCAATCATTAATCAAGCACAACTTCCAAAGATGGTGGGCAGTGGAAAAATGGAGACAAGCTGAAATAGGAAACTACATGCTAAGGATGTGGGTAAAAACAACAGACAAGAAAGATGAGACAGACAGACTGCTTGTCTAGGTTTTGTAAGGAATAATCTTTTCAAGAAGCATTTTAAAAACATCAGACCTAAAGATCCAACTGCTTTTTCTGTCTCATTTCTTCATGGTCTTTTGTGGATATCATCCTTTACGTCTGTTCTTGTTTTTCTCCTTGTTCTTTCTGATTCTTTCTCAGCATTATCTTAATAAATTTCCTCAATTATTTCTTTCAGCACTTCTGACGATGAAGCTTGAAATTTGTGGCTCATCAGCTTTCTGGAAAGCAGATACTGACCACACTACAGCCACTCCATAAGGACAGGACACAGCGCACAACCCTCCTCTTTGCTGTGTTCTGTACAGGCAAGCTATGGGACTGTACCAGTGTCACATCACAGAACAGCTGTCGGAAAAATAAGACTCAATGGGATCTAAAGTTGCCACGGGATGAGGGGACTGACCTCATGTACCATTTATCCTGCTTTCTGCACAGACTGTGACACAGCCCATCCCAGGCAAACCAATCTGCTGAATAAAGGCCATGCTGGTACTCAGGTAGACTCTGCCAAAGTTCCACTGTACTGAGCAAGGTCTTGCAGGATTCTCACGCAACAAGCCAAAAATGTCTTCTACATCTTCTTTTTTAGTAAATACTTTAATTATTCACTCCAATGTAATATTTACTAAATTTGCATTATGGTATCTGCATCTTTATCCTTCAGATTCCATTTGCAGAGTGCACAAACACATGCAGGAATCAGGCTAACAGCTGATGTTCAGGCATCTGTGCACAATCTAGCACTCAACTTCGAAGCTGTACAATAAATAGGTGACCTCAATTTTTTTTCCTCCCCTTTAACAGGATATTGACAAAGAAACTGACAAACTTCCCAAGTTCAGCTACCCCAGTATCGCAGAGCAGGGTTGCCGTAGCCTCCAGTTACACAGGACACTTGCACAGCTTGCACAAGCAGGTGGCCAAATCTAGTGGATTAGCAACATTATCCTATTTAATGAAAGCTCAAGATTTCATTAAATGAAATTATTGTCCAGCAAGCGTGTACAAAGCAGTTACAGCGAGTGTGTGTGGTCACAGGATGGAAACCTCTGTGTGGGGGGTTTGCAAACTGCTGACGGGTGCTACAGGGTGTTGTTGGTAACAGAGTTATCTGACACTTAAAATGAGCTGAAATCTTCAAACTTTTCCAGTGGCAGCTCGGACACGGACGCCGTGCATCACGCCAACAGCACCAACCCGACGGC
>NW_008236769.1:8558805-8572158 GCF_000691975.1 Corvus brachyrhynchos | reverse complement strand
GAGGTCCCAAGCCCCAGTGAGCCCCGTCTGAGAGCCGGGATGGGCCGGGGCCGCCCCCATCCCCCGCCGCTCTTCGCTGCCTTTCCTTGCTCCTCTCTGGGAGAGCGGCCTGGCCCGGCCCAGCCCTGCGGGGAGCCTGGAGGGCTCCCGGCCCGGAGTGTCCATGCGGCGGGCGGGGATCCGAGCCCTTGTGTCAGCGCGGCGCTGATCCCGCAGCCTCGTCCGGGTGGCTCAGCTCGCTCAGCCTTGAAAACGTCAGGAAGGGATGAAGAGTCATTATTTATGCAGGCAGGCCTGTCCTTGCCGCGGTGTTTGCGATACAGCAGGGATAGGCGGCACGGGGCGCGCCGCTCCAGAGGCCAAGCCCTGTTCTGCGCGTGTGGTTTCAGGGAGGCTGTTGCCGGCGATTGCCTCACGGAATTTGTTTCCGGATAGAGCACTGTGCTGAAAACGAGCTCATACTCCCTTTAAAAGTGCTGTGACTCTATAAACTGAGTGTAATGGACACTTACAAGCTGTCTTGAAGCAGTTATTTTCTGCTACAGTTTAAATGGTCGGACATATGTTGCTTCTGACGGAGGGTTCTGCACACAGTATTCACAGGCCTAGAATTGTATGAATTCTTGCTTTGATGTCAGAATTTTGTGGACATTGCGTGTCAAAAGTGTCTGGTATGTCTAGAAAATGCTAATACCGTACAAAATAAGCAACAGAATAATAATGTCCATCTTTTTGCCTTAGAACATCTCCACGACTGCTTTGTGCAGCAACACAGCAGAAAAACAGTGGCCAGAACTTGGAAGAGGACCAGAGTCAGAGCCAAAATGAGCAGAAGGTGGAACCCAGCTCTGCTGAAAAACTGCTAGCTGAAGAAAAGGCCAAACTGGAAGAACAACTAAAAGAAGTTACTGTAAGTGTCTCTGGGTTATTAGGTTGCACAAATTGTGTGCCCTACAGCCTTCACTGTGGCCCAGTGAAGCCCAGTGCACAGTCTGCATACAGTTACATGACTCCTGTTTAGTTGAATAAAACCCACAGTTTGATAATTTCTTTAAAGTACATGTACTACAAGATCTGGGATGCATCTCTGGTCCAAAATTAAGATATTGGATAGTTTTCTTCCAGTTTCTGGGTGGAATTGGAGTGTCTCCTGCCTGAAAATTTGTTGCTGATTTTCACATAGGTTTTGCTTGGTGGAGAAATAATTTTTGGGAGCCATGGAAGGGTGTGAGTGTGTGTTTCTGGTTGTGTGCGTTTCTGTGTGTTAAGAGTAGACTTCATGGAAACAGCTGCTGACTTTCCAAAGGTCAGAGTTAATGATGCTTAGCTTTTATACAGTAGTGTACGTGCACCGTAGTTAAGAAGTTTCAAACTTTGTCTGTTGGAGAGCCCTTCCGACATGAGACTGAAACATGACATTCCTTCTGTGTGGCCTCGTGTATCTTGCATTCTCTCCCATGCACAACTCCAGCAGAGAGTGAAGGATGCCCTGAGAGGTGGGAGATGGCCATTAAGCAAAGGCATTAATGAGTGCTTTATATAAAATGTCTTTCTGGAGCATTTGAGACTTTGAGAGATAGCTCAGAACCTTCTATAGAACCAGCACCTATGGATCCTACATGGATTAAGTTTGCTTTCTGTTGCCCTTCCCAGAGCTCTGCAGGAGAAATCTGAGATATCATTTAATGTCTTTGTTTGCTGTTGGCTGCCTAATGCAGCTCTTCAGGCAGCTTGTTGACTTTTTTTATTCTGTTTTGAGATTGTTCACTGGCATATGAAGGTCAGACACATTCAGGGTGGAAGCCCACCATTCTGGGTTAGGTGGTGAAGCACTCAGCCTGAATTTTTATTTTATTAATTTTATTGAATTTCACATCTTAGTACATCTGCTGTTAAATGGCCATATTTCTAGGAATAGACCAAAACTTGACCTAAACAACAGATGAGTTAGGCTTCATAGTTTGTAAAGGCTGAGAAAACTGGAGGGCACTCTGTGGTACGTATGCAGAAGGAAGAGATGGTTTAAAAGTCATGGCTGGGTTGAATCTGATTTGCCATAGTGTCAGTGTATCTCATGACTGATGAAGGATTTCTGAGAGCACACAGCAGAAAAAGCAGAAATACTGTTTCTTCCAGCTAATCTGGTGACAAATACCGAGAATCTGGAAAACCAACTGATTTCCTTTCCCTCGTTTCTGTCCTTGTAAAGTGAAGCAAACATTTGTCTTGGCAGGAGGGGTGGTGTGATAATTGCATGTTATTTCAGATTGCCCTGAGTGGTGGATTTAGGCTATGAAACTGTTTAAAATGCTGTTTTGTACTGAATATGCTAGTGTGAATTATTGTCAGCTGCCTGACTAGAAGGAATAAAATCTCTTCTGTTACTGGTTTTTCTTCTTTAGGACAAGTACAAGCGTGCCTTGGCAGATGCAGAAAACATAAGGCAAAGAAGCCAGAAACTGGTGGAAGAGGCAAAGTTATACGGTGAGTGGAGGCTCCTCTGGTGCTTACTCAGTAAGACCCTGGAAATGCAAAGACTGGCCTTGCAGTACTGACAGGATGTACTTCCCAGTGATTCTGGCTACTCGGTTAAAAAATGCATTTGAGGCAGAGAGGTTTGAACATTTCCTCAATTTACATCAGAATTGTGACCATCTCCCCAGCCAAGGGCAAGACTTAAACTGCTGAAGTCAACAGCTCACATTTTCTTTAAATTTGGTATCTGGTTTCCTACAGCGTGTACTGCATTAGCAGATTTTTTTTTTAGGAAGTCTGCAGCCTGAAGTTTGCCTTTTTCACTTATTTTGGTCTCATATCTGACCAAGAGCATGGAATATTTGTTTGCCTTCTGGTTTGGGTTTTTGGTTTGAGTTTTTTTTGGTTGGTTGTTTTGTTTTGTTAGTTGTTTGGGGGTTTTGCGGGGTTGTTTTGTTTGGTTTTTGTTCTTCGTGTTTGTTTTGAATTTGGTTCTTTCTGATTTTGGGGTATTTTTTGTGGTTTGTTTTGTTTTTTTAGCCTTTTACAGTTGAATAACTGTTCTGTTGAAGGCCATAGCTTCCAAATAGAAGCAATATTTCTAAATGAATGGATTTTTTCAGTGGTAAGAATGCACAATCACTGGCTGTGAGGAGTGCTAGAAGCACATCTTCTTTCAAGAGCCAGGCTGCTAACATCTGATTTCGCTTTTTCACACTTCCAGCACAAATCTGTAAATCAGCAATTGTGTGGAAATGCTGCAGCAGAAGAGTGCTGTTCTATCCTGGTGTCTGACTGCCACTCTGCCTCAAAAAATAAGTTACTCTTTTTCACCACACACCATACACAGCTGTATAGTTTAATTCTGAATACACAAGTTCTAATTTCTGAATTCAGGGTCTTCAGTTAATGTGTACTGTAAGAAAAAGTACATAGTACTCTTGCACTCTTTTTCATGGATGTTTGAGTGCCTCATCCTGAGGTTGATTAGAAATAAGCTTTGTTACACTAATGTTCTACTTACTGCAAAGGACTTTGAGTCCTGTCTGAGCTCAGAGATGCTACAGTAGAAATTAATTTATCTTGAAAACTAAATTACATATAATCTGTAAGTTTTACTGCTTGTGCATGAATGCTTGTTCTGTTGAAGAAAGAGAAACTCATTTTTGAGACTTGCATAAATTCAGAGTTGCAGTCAGAGAGATTTGCAAATATAACTTAGCAATAAAAAACTGAACCAAACCACCTTCTCAAGAGTTTGGTTGTTTGATTTGATCCAGATCCACATAACTAGACAGCTGGTTTATCTATATTTGCTACAGTTCAGCTTCAACCACAGCTCTAGTTTTTAGTTTAAAACCATGATGTGTTTTTTTCAGATTTTTGGAACTACTTGGTCATTGTTACTGGTCTGTAAAGAGCTTGAGTCTCTACAGAGTTGTGCAGTTGTTAGAGAGACTCTTTCCTGAGAACTAGGTGATCCCCACAGATCTTGTAAGGTGCTTCCATAGTTGTGGGGATTTTTTGTTTAAACCAAAGGTTTGTCCTCTGGTAATGGTCATACCACTTCTTGGTAAGGAAAAAAAAAATCCAAAAAGTGAGCTAAAAAGGCTGACTCTGGCTTAAAAAAAAAACAAACCAACAAACCAAAAACCAAACCAAAACCCAGTGCTGTTTGTCCTTTGCTTACCTCTATGTAGAAATGTGTTATTTTATTGAACTGTTCTGATTTTTTCTTGATTGCTAGTGAATTAAGTGAGATTAGTCCAGATTCTCTAAGTGTGAGCCAGAGAACAGCTTCAGGACAAGGACTATGATTAACTTGGAAATAGCTCAGTATTTGCAAGGCACAGCTGCTGACTTTGTAAAAGAGGTTTGTAGTGGTAGGGAGAGGTGTGAGTTCTCTTCATACAGGGAAGAATCCCTGTTCATCTCTTGGAATCCTTGTCAGTCTGATTACATGCTTTGTCTTACGCAAATATTTTTATCACATCAGATTAAAGGGTAGGAATAGAGCAACATAATGCTTTGAACTTCAGGTGATGAGAGAGACGTGAGGAAATTATATGAAGCCATCTGAAGATTTTGGTAACTTTGGTAAGAATTTTAACTGTTATTGTTAGGTCATTAGCATAACTTTAGCTCTTTTGAGTTGAAGTAACATTTTGTTCCATAGAAGAGATAGTGTGGATTTCAAGGTATCTGTAATAGTTCTTTATTATCATCCAAAACTGGAAAGGACATTTTACCCCAAATGATTACGGTATCACGTATCTTCTTAAACTTTTAAGAGTACAGATTATTGCTGTAGGTTTTGGGGCTGTGAGGTTGGGGTTTTTTAACACTTGTTTCCCTCAGTGGACTAATCCCATTCTCTCCTCTTTTATGCATTTTCAGGGATCCAGAGCTTCTGTAAGGACTTACTAGAAGTTGCAGACATTTTGGAGAAAGCAACAGAAAGTGTTCCAAAAGAAGAAATTAAGGATGACAATCCTCACTTAAAGAGCTTATATGAAGGTCTTGTTATGACAGAAGTACAGATTCAAAAAGTGTTTAAAAAGCATGGCCTGCTCAGACTGAACCCTGTTGGAGCCAAGTTCGATCCCTATGAACACGAAGCGCTGTTCCATGCTCCTGTGGAGGGGCAGGAGCCTGGCACGATTGCGTTGGTGTCCAAGATTGGCTATAAGCTGCACGGGCGCACGCTGCGGCCCGCCCTGGTGGGTGTTGTGAAAGACGCTTAGCTGCTCAAGCTGAGAGTTTCAAATGCCATACAACTATTAAACAGCTGGATGGTTTTTCTCTTACACCATGCTTTCCTCGTTCCTCTGCTCCCTGAGAGGTTTAAATGAGTTGGTTGAGGTCTCCCACTGAAAATGAAGTAACCAATGAAATTCTCCTGCTTGGTGGCCTTCAACATCACTGTTCCATAAGCTGCTTCTTCGGAACTACAAGAGCCATTAAGCCCTCTAATGCTTTAGATTAGATAATGTTTTTTGCAACTATTGCTCCTGAGAAGGTGCATTAAATTGGAAAGAATGAAACACTCACAAGAATGTTGCAATTTCAAGTTTATCACTGTGTGTAGATTGAAAATTCAGATAGTGGTTCAAACACTTCCCTTGGTTCTGTAGAATCTCACATTGCAGAAGTGGGTAAAGTAGTACAAATAACCTGCTTTCTGCAAGCACCCATCAGCTTTTACACAACTGATGTGATAAATGCCATTTTTTCTATTCAAAAATAATCTCAACAACTGAAACTGATACCTGTGTGAATTGTAAACTGTAAATAAATGGCAGTGGAGATTAGGTATCTTTTGTAATTGTTCAACCTTTTTGTCTTGTACTAACATTGAATCAAGAAAACCATCTAATACTTGTATGGCATTGAAGAACCAATAGAATTTATCCTATCTCTGGATTTTTAATTTAATGTTGTATAAATTGGTTTAAACAATTTTGATAGTCTTGTAACTTCTAGCTTTGCAATCAGTTTTGTTACACAAACTGTAGTTACAATCCTGCTGAGAGCCAGAAGACCCAAAGTGAGTTGCTGAGACTTTGGCATATGATTTCTTTTAGACTTACATAAATAATTGCATGTAAGTGGCTCAAACAAAAATGTGAACTTAAGTTTCATTTTCATTATTTCTTACATTTACTCAGCTTGGATCTTAGGTTGCACCCCATGCAGAACTTTTCCCTATGCAGCTCTTGCCATGTCTAACTCCACCTGCTGCCCCCAATCCTGCAGAATCAGGCTAAAATACAATACATGATTAACTGAAGGTTTTATCCTACATTTGTCTGGTCACCTGGATAGGAGTGGGTGGAACCTGGCAAATTACACAACTTATAAAGCATCCATCCTCTTGTATCCTGGAAGCCCATACTATTAAAAAACAGGACAGAATCTTCAAACTTAGGGAAGTTATTAGGTCCTGTAAAAAGTAAGTACTTCTGAATTTTTTACCATGTTTCTGGTTATCGTGGATTAAGGAGCTTCTTACCTTAAAGTCAGGTATTGATTACCTTTTTGTGGTTCAGATGCAGAGTTGCCAAGAGCTTATTGAACATTGGACCTGCTCACGGTTCCTTAAGGCATTTTTCCCAGTGCTGGTTTGCCTCATGGGAATTAAACAGTTAACCAGGAACAGCCTAAGTGCATACAAGTGTTTGGAGATTAGTTATGTTTAAGAATTCATTCTTTCTCAACTCCTAAGAAAGAATGCTGTGACTGGGTAGAGGAAGGAGAACAATTTCTTGGTGTGTGAAGACAACTACAGTGTTAATTTTTTAAAATTAATCGAGTACAGGGAAAAAAATGCAAAGATCAGATTTAAACATATGGGGAAAAAAAAGGGACTCCATATACTGAAGTTGAATTTAGAAGTATCTTCCCTCCATCTGGGTTTAAGAGCACACTGTAGATGTGTGAAATAGGACTGAAGAAATGATTTTGTTGCACTTTGATTAGGACCAATGTTCTCAACTGATGCCGAAAAAGGACCAGGTTCCATTTTATATACCTTTTAAGAACTGTCATGTTGTTTTGTGTCCTCCCAATCCCTCTGGATCTAAACTAAATGTAATAGTAACTTCTTTAACAGAATTTATTCCAATAGGAGTTAAAGGGACAGCTTCTTCCCTAGCAGATGAAGGTTTTGTTAACGAGCTTCCCAGTGCCTCACACAAACTGTCATTTTTGGACTACATTACTTCATTTGGGGTGTTCTTAAACACAAGTTCCTGTTAAATGTTCAACACAAGGTTCATCTTTAAATCTGGTAACTGACTCTCATTTAAGTGGTTCCCCTTCCCTGGCCTGCCCTCAAAGGGGCTTTGGCACTGAGTGGGTCAGTCTAGGGAGAGCTTGAACCACCTGTGCACTCTGCCATACCGTCAGGAAGGAGCACTGAAGAAATCAAAGAACAGAGGAAAGTAGTTCTGAAATTTAAGCACCCAACAAAGCTACCACCGGTACTAGCTATTTCATAAACGCCACATTTCCACCCATCACATTTAGCTACAATGCCTCTCCACCTGTTCTTGGAAAGACTTCAGCCATTTTCCTCATTGCCCAAACTACATTATTGTTAAATCAATCATGGAAAGGAACTTTAATACAAGTTTATTTACCAATACACAATGCAAAAATCTAGTAAAACGCTGTGTGCACAACATTAGTTAGGCTTTGTGTGATTTCAGCACAGGCGTTTGTGTGTCTGGCACAGCTACACCAGTAAATGTCAATGCAACATTCCCTTCAAGGAAGAAAGAAGCTGATGAGCTGAATGTGCTCATGGGGTATCTTGCTTCACAGTATTTAATGTGTCATCACTTAAGAGTGACTGGGACACATGCAAAAACATTTTGTGAGAAGAGTAAACCAGAAGGCTCAGGAAGCCTGTTTCAGTTGTAAAGGAATTGGATGCAGTGGCCACACAAGAGAATAATGGCAGAGTGCTTAGTGTGTGTGATTTACAAGGCAGTTCATGGTCACAGGCTAGTGCAAATCTCCAAACACTGTTCTTACTGCTTGCTGGGCCTGCCACGGAGCAGGGGGCAGGAGGGGCTGGAGCCAGAATACTCTGCAGCATCCAAGCCCTGGGAGATGGATGCTCCCTTCAACACAGCGCTGGGATGGACACACACAGCACAGCCCCTACCCAGAGCACAAGATCAGTATTTTGAACAGCTTAGAGAATGTTGCTTTTTCATAGGCTTACATCAATGTTGTTAAGACAGATACTATCATTAGTAATAACTTTAATTAGAAAAGTCAAGAGCATTAAGCATATAAAACACCTTGTCATTAGCAACATGAAGGCTGGGTTATTTGTACAGTACAGGAAGCACTTCCAGATCAACACAAAATACAAGTTGAAAGAGCTCTTTGCCATCTCAGCCCCTTCACCACAGAAGAGCAGCAGCATTGCTGTAGTAAATTGCTGGATTAACATTAACTGCATCTCAATTTATAAGCAATCAAACAGAAAACCAGCAGCTCATAACAAAGGAATGCTTAGACTAAATCAGTTCCATGTGAAATATGGAACAGCAGCATCCTCTAGTGCAAGTCACCTTTAAAATTAAAAAGCATAGCTGACAATGAGACATTGCTTCTAGGGAAGCCCTTTCCAAGGGACTAGTATTTGCTAAAGCAAACATTTACCACCTTGAGTTAGCTTGCAAGTACAAAATAAATATTGATATCCATATTGCATACATTAAAAATACTTTATTTTACATTCATTTTGATGTTCAATAAGTTACGTCTAGCACCAAAGAAACATTTTGGAGGGGTTGAGGAATTAAGAAGCTACAAAGTGTAAATGCAGAATTCACTTCAACATTTAAATGACTCATTGGTGCCTAGATTTTTTCCTAAGTTATTGTTCAGATGGGCTTTACACTATTGCTTCAGTTAAACTGAGATGTGCCAAAACAGTGTAGAAATATGAAAATCACAGATTTGAGGGAAAAAAACCCAGAAGAACCAGAACCAAAACCAAAACAATTCTCTTAAACTCCCAGCTACATGCAGAATTGAGGCATCATAACACCATGTTATGGCAGTTAAGTAACAAGTTACAGGAAGAACCAAATTGCATAACTAGAATGCTGAAAAGACAGACTGAGCTTCTCTCCCACAGGAGTAGGACAGAGAAAATAACCAAGGGTTTATACCTTATGAACTTGTGTGCTGCTTGTACATGCATATAGGGTGGAAGTGGTTATTACAGCTACTCAGCACAGTGCAGTTAGCTCCACTGCTGCCAAGAAGAGACAATTTTGTCTCGAGTATGCCACAACAAACCACTTACAGATAAGCCAAAGTATTATATCCCAGAGGACATAGCCCTTACCTTTTCTGAAGGGACATAACATCATAAGCTCAAAAGAAAAAGGCACTAGTTTTGGTTTTTTTCCTTAGAAATGCTGGCTTTGTAATTTTATTCTAATCTCTGGTAACACTATTTTGGTAATGCTGGATGTATTAAATGAAACCCAGTTCTGATCAGAATACCTCTGCCAAACTGCAGAATTAATACTGTTTTACAATTTTGTTGCATCCTCACTGACTACAGCCCAAAGCACCAAAGCAAGATGACATTTCCAGATCGTGCACTCATATTGAAGCCAGTCAGGTTCCAAGTTTTTGGTACACCTGCACTCCAGGAGACCTGCCCAGCCGGCCGCCAGTCACAGCTTCCTGCTCCAGACACAACCAGCAGAGAGGCTTAGGCACAAGTAAATCTGTGCCATCTTTCGTGTGGCAAACCACCACTTTTATTCATTTATTCAAATGCCAGCATGGGAATTTAAGGATGAAATGGGCATAAAAATCTTTTTATAATCCTTCTTCAACATCTTTTCCTTAATCAATAGCTCTTACTAGAACATCACTGTGAGTCTGGCATTTGTGTTTCCCACTGTGTTACATCCCAGGTGGTGCCTGGCTCCAGCAGCACTCCAGGCTGTAGCTGTCAGAACTGGGAGGAGATCCCTCCCAAGGTGCACTGTTCTACCTGTCAGTAAATTCAGATTCAATGTGCCTGGGCTGGTATGTTTCAAGGTATGTGCAATTAGAATCCTACAGTGGCTGGATTAAATGCTCCAAATTTAGAAACACTTTGTGCATTTTGACCAAATCTGCATCAATTGTTATTTTTGTTTTTAAAGACCAATCTCAGTGATCACGCTCCATTTGAGAATCTTGCTCCCTTTCCCTGACTTTCCAACAAAATCCAGAAGGAGGCAGCTACACCTCCTTAGCCTGTATGAACTCAGCACTTAAGATCCCAAAGGAGGAGGAGCAGGCTCCCCCAACAAGGACAAGCAGTGATTTTGCTGGCTGACACTTCCAACTGCTGCCAAAGACCTCACTGCCTATTCTCCCAAACCCCATTTCTGGCCCAAATCAGGTATCTCACTGTAGCTGACCCCTCCTCTGGAGGAGGGCACCACAGCTGCTGGGGATTCCTGACACTCCAGTACCAAGTAGGAAACTCAAAGCTTCAGAGGGGTCTATCAGGAAACTCAAGTCAAAGCAATGCCTGGATTAGCTGGGAGCTCTTCAAAAACCCCCCTCCACAGCACAACTCCCTGAAGGCATCTCACCTACCACATTTCCTCCCTTCCTTCCCTCCTTTCACTCCCTGCCACGACTCATCCCTGCTGTATTCTCAACAGGAACTCTCATCCCCGTGTCCCCATGCCTTGGCTGTAGTTACTAAGGAGAATGTTCCAAAAGCTTAGCAATGGTCACAAAAGTCCCTGCTCACCTGCTCCTGAGCACAGGACTTTTGTAAGCTTCACTTTGCTGCCAGCATTATGCCAAAAAAACAAAACAAAGGGTGAAGAAAGTTTCCAGCAAATGAAACTATCTCCTACCTTCAAAGAAAAGCAAGGATTACACTGATATTCATTTATCCAATAGTACAGACTAAAGCAACTACTCTGGGACTACCAGACTTGAGTAAGTTCACATGAAAAAATCTGTTCTAATAATGTACCAAAAGCAGTGAAATCCAATGTAGAAGTTTCACAATTAAGTATTTTCCATGATTCAAAGCAAAAGTCTATTTGAGCCACCATGGATCATGATGACTGTGGGGGTTTATGTATTTGATTTTTTGTGTTTTTAAGCGACATGGTTTCTGTATCTTTGGGGAGGGAAGGAAAAAGTAACGGAGTCCTTGAGGCTGTAATGGGCCTCTGCTGTGTTTTTTCAGATCAGCTGAGTTTCATGAAGCATCCCTGGATATCCAACCACTTTCTGTCAGAAAGTTTAAAATCCTTTTCTTTAGTACCTTATCTAAGTAACTGGGAAGGCGACTCTTTGAAGGAATTCCTTGTCTTTTTTGGAGATGGTCTTTAATGATGATAGTTTTTACAGTCACATAACGTGCAGGACTCAAGTTCAGAGAACTGCAGAGCACCTTTTCCCTGTCCGATAAGAGTTCAAAGCCAGGCAGGTTTTCAATGGCAGCAAATTCACCTTCTTTACCCTCTTCCTTCCCTCTCTTGGAACTAGCTATGTTCTTGTTCTCCTTCCTCTTTTCCCGTTTGTGCCTGGCTGCCTCGTACTCTGCCGACTCTTCCATTTTGGTGATCCCATTTCGCCGATACCGCTGCAGCTCCCGAATCTTTGCTCGAAGTATCCTCTCCTTGTGCATGTTCTCAAAGAAGTCTTCAAACTCCTTACAAGACATGAACTGGTACAAAGGCCTCAGTTTCAGCCTCAACTCCTTCTCTTCTTTTGTGATCTTTCGTTTGGGAGCTTTCTCCTTGTCTTTTTTATCCTTGCCCAGGAAGGCCGGTACCAAGTTATAGTCTCGCGCAATGTTCTTCCGCCGTTGCCTCTCCTTGAGTTTCCTTACGTACATGTCCACGTGAGCTCTTTTTAACTCGATCTCCACGTCGTCGTCATCGTAGTTTACCGAAAGGCCGCTGATCAGCGTCTCGGCATCCTGGTCGTACTCGATCTCGTAGTCGTCGCGGAGCCGGGCTGGGGGACGGGGGGCCGCCGCTGGGACACGTGTGGTCCGTCACTCTGTTTGGAATAGTGTCAGGGATGCAGGCTTTTCCCAGGTTGCCATGGATATACATGCTCACATAGTGTTCCATCACCTCCTGAGGTGTTCGGGATGCTCCCACATGAGCAGCCATGTCCTCCTAAACAGAAAAAAAGGAGGAGTGATAAAACGATTCCCATTACATCTCCAGCAGAATGAGCACTCAGGAAATAGCACAACTTTTCCCCTGCTCCTCAAAAGCCAACTTCCAGTACCTAAACTTCTCTAGCAATACTGGCCGTGTTTCCATCAGATCTGCGATTTCAGCTCTGGATGAGTGTTTGCAGTGCACCCTGGTGATTCCTGAGAACCCACAGCACTCCCACAAAGCCAGCTCACCATGAGCAGGAAGCTGTCCAAGTCCCAGGCCAACACCAACAGGACTATACAGCTTGGGTTTTGCTTGTGTAGATCACATTACTGAGGAGCAACGTGGAAACAAACAGTATTTACTGTGAGAATAACAGTATTTATTATTTTCTAGTTATTTAAGAACTAAGCAAGCTGCAATGATCTTACACTTTAAGGTTTTGAAAAAGTCTTTATATTTAATAAAGCAAAACATACGTAACAACAAATCAAGTCAATCAAAAATTAATCAAAGGGTCCAGCGGAGGGCAATGAGGATGACTGGGGGAGTGGAGTATCTCTCTTACAAAGACAGGCTGAGGGAGTCGGGCTTGCTCAGCCTCGGAAAGAGACAACTGAGAGGGGACATCACCAGTGTCCATCAGTATCTGAAGGGAGGTGTCAGAGGATGGAGCCAGGCTCTGCTCTGTGGTGCCAAGCAATAGGACAAGAAGCAACAAGCAGAAACTGATGCACAGGAAGTCCCACATGTACATGAGAAAGAACTTCTTCACTGTGCAGGTTTTCTGAGCTCTGGGGCAGGCTGCCCAGAGAGGCTGTGGAGTCTCCCTCACTGGAAATAGTCAAGAACCGTCTGGATGCAATCCTGTGCAATGTGCTCTGGGATGACCCAACGTTGTCCCTTCCAACCTGACCCATTCTGTGATTGTGAAATGACGCTTTCTTACTGCTGTTTTTTAAAACCAAGCCTGCCTGTGCAGTGACAGGGAAGGCGAGCAGCCAGCCCGCAGCTGGGACATACTGAAGCCAAAGGCTGAGCACGGATAAGAGGCAGGTGCAAGATGTGTGACACGGACGCGCTGACGGGAGGCAAACGCAGACCTTCAGGTAGCGACAGGTCCGAGCTGCCGGGTGCGCTGCTCGGACCAGCGGGGAGCCCGCAGGGAGCCCGTCCGGCGCCACCCCCGCCACGGCCCCGCCCGCAA
>NW_008236769.1:8540852-8558188 GCF_000691975.1 Corvus brachyrhynchos | reverse complement strand
GGGAGGAGCCTGATCCTCCTCGTGACATTTCAAATGGAAGCGTCTCTTCCCCGGGCAGGTGAGGATTAAAGAAATAGAGCGATTCTTCTTCTAGTTCTACTCCTCTTGGCCCATGCAGAAAACGTCAGGCTGAAGCCTGAAATCCAAACGCTTGGAACCACCTTGAGCGCTCAGAAAGAACTGGTCAACGCTCTATGGACTTTGAGCACATGAAGAAAGAACTCGACTATCTGTGATGAAATCCTGAAGCTCAAAAAGGTCTCGGACATATACCATATTCTCAGCCACCTCATGGAAAAACTGGAGTTAATGGAAGCAGAAAGCCAAGGCAGAAAGGCTGAACTGATGGGCGTCAAAACATGTCAGAGGAGAGCGATATCCTGACCAAAACAAAACCAGCCAGAGCCAGCCTGTAGAGAAACAACCTGAAACTGCAGCAGAAACGGGGTTTGCTTGATATTGAGATCCTGCTTCAGGACTTGGAGGAAAAGGTGGATACTGTAGAGCTGCTGAGTCAGTAGAAATGCCGCTGGAAACGCAGAAATGTCACTACGCTGGGCTGGCCCCTACTTGTAGGGGAATTCAGATAAAAAGCCAGAAAGCAAATTCCTCTTTTCTTGCTGAGCATGGCTGAAGAAACTTGGAATTATTATTTGGGAAAACAAGTAAAGTAAATCTAGTTTAGAACAAATGTGTGCAACTCCTGTAATAGATACAATAGAAAACTTTCAGTATTGAATTGGTGTCAGCTTAGAGAGAACAAATCTGATTTCACATTCTAATTCTACACATCAGGAGATACTTCAGCAAAAGGCAGTGGGACAGCTGCTCGCTGGATAAACCGTGGCAGCCAAGGCTTTGCCTGTGTTCTGCATGTACCTTTATTGCACAGGTACTGCCTTCTCTCCCCTCTTATCTTTTATTTGGTCCTTCAACCTCTTTTCACTTAAGCAACAGGAAGCTTCTCCACTTTAAGTCCTGAAGTTACACCTACGTCAGAAGTAAAACAATACTGCCTTAACTTTAGCACAAAAATGCTTTGTGATTATGAAACTTGCAATAAACTAAGATTTCTTCTTTTCAAAACAAAGCCAGGATAAGTTATTTAAGCATTTCTGAGTTCTGTGCATGTCACAAAGATATACTTACAACTACTTTTCATAATGGATTTATCAGACCTCAGGCCCAGTCTTAGAGAAAGGTGTATGAAAAGGGATAAAACCACAGGCATGGAAAGTATCAGATCTTCTAAAAGTATGATGGAATTTAACAGGTATTTGAACATGAGAACTTGGAAAGCATCAGCAAATAGTCCTCCACCTTCAATACACAAATGGCCCAAAGTCCTCTTTTTCAACAGACAAAAACTGCAAAGCCACCTTTGAAGAAGAAGACAAGTACTGGAATTTTTAATATCTGAATTACACTCACAGTAGCTGATTAAGATAACTTTACATGACTTTATTTAACAAAACCATATATTTACAGTTGAAAAAAGTTCCAGTTTGATGCACATATCTAAACAAAACAAACATGGTAACTACATAACCCAATTTAAACATGATGTACAGGAGATGTACCAACACTTCTCTCTATGTCATTCTTATTTTAAAACATTCAAAAATAAGCCGTTACAAGGTACCTTTTCTTTTTCCAAATGAAATTGTTTACTAAATGAAATAACATTAATGACTGACTGCAGACTGAAGTTGCAAAACTGCTTTATTATAAAGTGCAGATTGTAAAGAATCCCAAAGCTGGTTGGAGTTTTCTGGTTTCTCTGATCTGCTGCAGGTACAGTGGTACTTTTGATGTGTTGCAGCAGTTTTATTTTGCCTTGAACACATGAAAAAAAGTCTGCTTGATGGGGACATTTGCTCCATAAAAGAAAATCTCATGCATCTTGTTACAGATCCTTTCAAGCACCTGAACAATAAAATTGTCAAATTTTTAAATGCAATTCCCTGAATTTCTTAAGTAAGATTTCTGTAATAGCTAATTAAGAGATTTGGTATACTGCAAGAAACTTGAAAAGCTCAGTGGCAAGGAATTCTATGCCATTACTACTCATCTCTGTTTTTGTCAAAATTCAGGCGTTACCTTCAAATCAAGTTAATGAGAAGTTGCAATAATTGCATGTTTAGGCAGGTGATTTTTTTTCACATGTATTTTGTTTGAAAACAAACTGTGCAAAGCTCCTTATTGCATTGCTGTTTCTTCATTAAAGAACATACCTTATATACACAAAGAAATCCTTTACAAAATATATACAACTTCTAAGAACAGATCAAATCACAAAACAAAGTAATTACATTTGCAAGTAACAAACAGTGCACAAGTGTTGCAGCAGGCCTTTTCCCCACAACTGTGCCCACTGTCACTGTTACATTCAACATCTTATTGAGAAGAGAAAAAGAACAGGCTGTTGATGGCTGCCAAGGTACCTAATAGCTAAAAAAGCATTTTTAACCAGACAAATGAGCCACACTTGTAGACTTGCTTTAAAAGAAAATACAAATGTAGTTGCAATGAAGACTTAAACCACAAAGCCAGTTACAGTACCACCTAAAACTGTATACTGAGGAAAAAGTGATCTCTGTGTTTAAAACCGTTTGAAAGCATAGTGCAAATGTTTCGGATGGCCTCTCGTATTCTTCATGGAAAGGCATATTTGTTGTAGTAATAGAAAAAGTAATATCAAAAAACACTTACTGACCTTCCTGCTTTCTATTGCACTTCAAAGCAACAAGTACCAGTCATTGGAGGACAAATTCTGTACAAATTTTGAGTGAATTAACACGTTTCCTATCACATCTTAACATCTATTTTCAGTAAGTGATGACCTAGATGATGCCTTGTGGAGGAATTAAGATGACCAACAAAAAAACCACATCCATTACACCAGCTACACAAAGTGGACAGGAGAAGAGGTCAGTGAGGTATTGGACTTGCAGGCTGCATTTGCATTACACATCTTTCAAAGTGACTATGAGTCCTCACTTACCAGGGAGTCTTGTTCTCACTCTTCTTACTATTACAATCAAATTATCCCTCATAGAAATAATGTCTGTACCAAAGGACCATGTTTTGATTACGTCCCACAGTCCTTTACATTGTATGTTGAGTTGAGCAGTGTGCAACTATTCTTCTTGGTTTTTATTTGGACAATGCCAAAATAATCAGCATAAACCAGCTGAAGAGCACTGGGAAACCGCTGACCATACAGCTGGAGGATTTATAACGCCTGTTCACAGTTAACACAAATATTGCTTCAGTTACATTTCCCTTTTCAATGATCATCGTTATTATAAAATAGGTTTTACACTGTACACTATGCAATAAACATTCTTGTACATCAGAGGCACTCACGATTTGCCCTTCAACATTCACCTGAATGCAGAGAGGATCTAAGATGTACGAGGATTTATGTAACAGCAGTTTGCTGCTGCTGTAACTTGCTCTCATGTATTAGAGGTCAGATAAAATGCTCAGAAATGACAGCTTGTACTTATGATGTCTGGCACATTTCCCAATAAACTTCTTTCACGTGTCACTCTATGGATCAGCTCCACATAACTTTCCCACTGTGGCAGCAGCAGCAGCTTTGGGAGATCCCACAAAACCTATTTTTCAGCAGCAACACTGGCAAACATTAACTGCTCCCCTACCATACCTCCTCCTCAGTTCTGCCAGTGAGCAAAGCTGGGCTTAAAGTAACTATCAAAATTGCTTTTAACCATTTCTCAGTTTATCTGCTAAGTCCACAGTTTTATCTCCATGACTGGACACATGGCACAGGAGCAAGCAGCTGGTAGGCAAGAACATCCCGAAACAGCACTGCTCCAGTAGAGGGACACATGGAAACATGCATTTAGTAGGATGTGACCTTGGCTTTAAAAAGAGGAAAGAGAGTACATTTGGGAAATGATGCCACCTTAATACTAGAATGCTCTTGGTGAGTTTGGAATCTAGTCTGATGAATGGAATTTCCTCCATATGCACCCAGTCCATATTGGAAAAATAAATTTCCAAGGCATCTTGAAGAATAATTAGTTTTGCACTGCTAGTTTGACTTCTCTTCCAAGTTTACTTTCTACTTAACTTTTTCTTATTAAAGAAAGGAGTGTGGTTCTATGTCTACATGATTTCTTTGGTAAATGGGACCCCCAGCCTATAAAATCAGAAGCATTTCTAAAGAAATGGTCCTTACATCATTTAAAATTCCAGCACCAGTGATCTAAAATCCACATCCAGCTACTGTTACAGGTATTGGAAATATATCCTGCCTAAGAATGAAACAGGGGAATAGCTGTCAAAGCAACCAATATTGATGAATGTCCAGTCTTTTAAAACACCAAAGAAAAAAATTTTAAAAAACCCCAAACCCTTGATATTATTTTGTTTGACTGCTCTCAGCAGAAGTATAGAATGTGTAATGCTCTCCACAGCATATGCTCATACCACTAAAAGTTTAAGGCTAAGCCTAGGTTTAATTTATAAGGGGTTTATCCCCTATTTTCCTTTCTTTTTTTTTTTTTTTAAGGATTGATGCCTTTAGAATCTTTTTACAATCTCTTGTCCTTTTGAAATCTCAGGCTGCCTGAGCAAGCTGACTTGCATTTCATAATCCTTGATTTTTTTTTTTTTTTTTTTTTTTACTCCTCCTCCTCATTTTTCTTCTCTCCCCCTTAAGGCTATTCTACTACTAAATAGAACTCTGAACTAACACTTTGATTTGCAGGCTCATACATGTCAAACAGTAATCAATACTTTTGCCACTTTAGCTCTTTTCCTGGGAGTCACTGGAGGCAAACCCCATGTTAACGTTTGAGTGAAGGACTTCCTTTTTCCATCTCCCGGTTATCTTTCTGCAGAGCAGCCAGTATCTAGACATTTCAAGAAATGAGAGAGAAGAAAAGCATTAGATTTAAAAAATTACTCAATAATTTATTCTGAAGAGTTTCCAGTTATGTCTGAGCAATACTATTTTAACTATCAAATGTAATTAAATTTAGAGAAACTCTCCACTGACAAGAGACCTCTCCTGTAAGTCCTTGTGACATGGTGGATAGAAACAGATTTAACAAAGGTTTAAACACCATCTCCCCCCCAACATACACTTTTGAAGCCTGTTACTTGGGGTACTTGGCAGAATAGGACCCCATCTCTCCTTCTCCATGAGGGAAGCAGCAGCAGGCTGGGAATTTATTTGGAATGCAATCCTCATGCACACATGACATGTTGAAGGAAGGTCAGACAATGAACAACTTGTAGAGCCACTCCTGCTGTGAAGGTTAGAAATCCTCATCTCAAAGAGAAAGCTGGAAATCCCCAGCATCTAAAGACACTGCTACCCCAGGAAAGAACCAGGAAAACCCAGTTGCAGCTGAATTCCCCCAACCACTACATTTAACACCACCTTTCGTTTTCACTGCACAAAAGCAACTGGATAAAATGGGCAGAGCTCTGTAATGGAATGACTCACAAAGTGGGCTGTATTGCTGCTTTGAACAAAGAAGGAAAAAAAAGTGGGGGAGCTTCCACTCTCTGACATGAATGGCTGTTACAGCCACTTAATGATTTCCACATTCAGGTGACATCTTTTTTCTTTACACTGGAATTTAGTTGAAATTACAGTGATAAAACAATTTCTGAAATCCCATACTAAATCCCAATACAGAAGTCAAGAGATGCAATCACTTCTGTAGAGCCCAAAATTAGGCAGAGTAGAGATCTTCAAGAAGATTAAGATGACTGTATGATAGTGTGTCCTGACAAATTGTCATCTTCTCCCAAGGAGTAGATCTCTGCTTTTAAGTATCAGGTTGTAATGTTGCCAGCAGCCTTTGGAATTAATAAATTTTAAAAATTGTGTGACACTTTATTTCATAAACTTCACTCAATATTTCAATTTTGAATGTTGACTGAGGTCTCTCTTTCCAGAGGAGTTTAAGCTGAGGGAATCCACTCACCTCAACGTACGCTAAGAGCATGGAGTGAGCTACACAGTCCTACCTACCCATAAAATAACACCAGCTGTGCTAAAACATTCTTCCAGACATGGCCAAATCCCATTTCTATAAGTGCAATCACCAGTTACCAAAGATTGACATCCTCTTTACCTGAGCCCATTTTTTGTTTCTACTTTGCATCTGAATGGCAGCAATAGATGCGAAGAATTCTTCCGAAGGCAAGTCCTCTGGTAGTTTTGTTAAAAACTGGGCTATATGAATAAAGTCCATTTTGGTCAAAATATCTTCAAAAAGTTTTAGTATTCCCAGCGCTGTACGGAATAAGAACTCTTCTCCATCACGGCAGAACACATCCCAGACACGACAAGCCAAGTCTAGTGGCAGAGATTTGCTGTACAATGTGAATATCCTGAAAAGCAGGACAAAATTTTCAGAGTTACTGGACAAGAAGTCTTGGATACTCACAGAGGTACACACACCAATCATCAGTATGTTTGAAGCTTCTCAAATATTTGTAATTGAATATTCCTTTTTATATTTCAAAAGTACTTCTGTTAGTCACAGCATACCAATCCATGACACAATATAAAATTGTACAACCATTAACGCATGGTCTCCAAGTTTGATTTTCTTGGATCACACCAGAAGAAACAATATACATGGTTTTACACAGCTAAATCAAAGGCCTATTTAATCATCGCTTCAGAGTTGAGAATTGATGCAGTTTGAGTTGCAAAAACACAAAAAGCTGAACCTTAAGACAAACTGCAATGGGAATTTTGTGATTCAGATATAGGAGGTGAATAAAATTAACTCTTGTGTTCCAGGCTTGATTAACTGGCAAAGTAATAATAGCATGAGTTTTGGAGGAAGGATCAGCTTGAACTCCCTTCAGCTGAGAGAAACAGGCAAGGCAGGATGTCCAGAGAGGTGTAGATTGTGGTGATAAGATGGTGGCTCAGTGTGCCTGTACGGATGTGATCCCTGAAGCGAAAGGGTAATACCAGAAGGAACAACCTCCTCCTAAGTTGCTAAAACTGTATTCTCATTAACTACCATCAGCACATTTCTTCCTTCACCAAAATGCTGACAGCCTTGCAGCCAGAAACAAAAAGTTTCTCCCTCCTCTCTCCTTTATCCAGCATCTCACTACGCAGCAGAGCGTGAGCACTGCCACCAACAATGACCTAATAGCAAGCGATGAGAATTAAGCTTCCTGGAATCACTTAACAGTGTATCAGGGGAAAGGGTTACAGTGGTTTTTTCCTTCAGAATTCAGAGAGAACTTTTCCACAGATGCACTGCACAAAAATCTCCATAAAACTGCTAAGAATTCTCTCCCCGGCAGAGGTCAGCAAAGGCTCAAATTTCAATCAAACCTTCCCACAGCTTTTAACAAAGAACTCCTTTTCAAGTACGCTGAATTGAGCAGTAGTTTTCATGTGTTTAAAACTACCCTCTATTTCCTCCAATTTTTTATTTAGGAAATTTGGATTTAAATTAAAAAGATAAAATGGAACAGATACACACACACACACATATATAGGTATAGAATATGAAGTAATGTATTTTCACAGCAGTCTAATAATCAAAGGTTTTCTGCATTATCTGTTTTTTACTATATAAAAATTTACTTGAATGATGTGTTGTTAAGTATATGGCTTCTGTGTAAATCAGCACACTTTAGAAAAAAGGGAAAAGATAATAGTTTTATAAACACCCAGACGAAACTAACATTTGCAGAAATTCAGGTGACAAGTGAATTGCAGCTTTATGATCCTTAGGATTTTACTGTTTTTTCTAGTTTTACATCTTATTGCAATCTTCTTATAACAAGTGAAAACATTTTAAATCCTGTTCTCCAAAAAGCTAAGTTAGAATTATAAAAATAAACAAACAAAAGGTCGAAGCCTGGGATGAAAAACCCACACACTTGTTTATCGCACATACATGAAGGTGTAAGAAGAGCAGGATACAAGCTCCTTCTTTGGGTTACTGGCTGATCCTGCACTGCAGACTTCATATACTTTGTATATTCTCAATCTTTTTGCACAGTCACACACATATAAAACTGTACTGTCACAGAATATCTACATGGCAGAATTAAGACTGTTGTCTGTACACACATGTACAGGAAACAGCAACAGCTTTTCAATTTAAAAGGAACAGTGTAATAGGAAGCAATTCAGCTGAGTCCTTTCTTGATCACCAAGTAGTGGGCAAACACCCAAGCAGAAGCAAGCCTGGGTCAAAGATAAGTAACCATGCCAACTTTTTGGACCTGTTTTTATTCACAAAAGCTATTATTCTGTCATGATTCAGACCTAACATGAATAACCCATTTGTCTCCAACTATGCAGAAAATTAACTGGCAAAAGAACTATTTATTAGAACACTACTTTTATATGAAAGGATTTACATCAAAAAAGCTGTAACATCAAATAAGGTATTTGCCATTGAACTCTTCATAATTTGGAAGGAAGCACCATTTGCAGGAACTTAACAAGGCAATTAACTTTCATTAATATTTGCATGGAACTGATGCATCAAGCCCTAACAGCAGAGACTGGGCCCCTAGAATAAGCAGTGAAACATCAGTAGGAATCACTGCTTAGAATGGATTTCATCCCTTCAAACATTTCCTACTGAAAGACATTTTTTATTAGATGTCTGAGCGACTGGTCTGAAATGCAGCTGAAATTTATGAGAGTAATAAAGCAGCTGCCAGACTGAAGCAGTTGCAGCAGTGCCTTTCAGCAGCAGTGGCACACTCCTTGCACATGACCTGCTGTCGCTGTACTGCAGGCTGACTTCTGTCTGCAGCTCTCTTCCAACCCACTCTAAGTCGCAGGTGCAGACAACACAGATAACTCACACAGACATATCCAGTGTCAGAGCAATGCAGGTGCAGGCTCCTGGCCTCTCTCTGTTTGCAAGAGGAAAAAAAGAAGCACCAAATGCTCCTGCTCTTCCTCGGCCCTGCTTATGATGAAAGTGTACCTTGAGGTAGATGCATGAAGTCCTGGCTGGTTTGCTGCTCACAGGGAAAGCATATGACCATAAAGTCATCAAGAAAGCAAAGCACTGCTACCATGATAATCATAGGCTCCATGCGTCTTTCTTTCACTTTCTCTTCTCCCCTCTCTTTTTTCTATTTTCTTTCTTTTTTAATTAAATAGTCTTTATAAGATATTAGCAAGAGCAATGCAGACAGGTAGGCCAAATTTTGGATTGGCAACTCACACACAACACTGTTGCAAATCAGATCTTATGTATTCTTGCACTACACGTTCCTTTCCCCTGTCTATAAACTTTAAAATTATTAAAGTCTAAAACAAAAGTGGAAGTGTTTACTTTGTTTCTTATTTGGAAAAAAGAAAACTAAATAGTATTTAATATAAAATACTGACTGCAAGAGAGCATTTTTTGGGGGGAGTGGAGAGTTGCTGGCATGACATGGACTATGCTTTTCTTAAAGTAACAGAAAGCAAGCTTACAAATACTTTACTGGAAGTGCCCACTAAAAATGGTCACACAAAGTGGCTTGGACCTTTATCATAACAAGCACATGGTGTTAATAGGAAGTTCATGTTCACGGAGCACAATCACAGTCCACGTAATACTAAAGAACCACTGATCAATCCATCAGTACAAACACAGCCCTTGGCTATAATTATTAGTAGGGATAAGGAAGTGTTTGTATAGCAGCAGCAGGCCATAAATAGACAGCATGTGTCCTTGGCACATCCACATTCTACTCTGCTCACAAGAGCCTGCGGAACATCAGCTGATGGAGTGAGAGGCCAAGACTGGGCTGTTCAGACACACTACTTCCCCTCTGTTCTCTGAACCTGACTGCATGTTGCCCTTTATGGCTCTTTCACACTTGATCCCCTTTATACTCACCCAAAAAAGTAAAACCCTGTATAGCTTTTGAATTCTTTCTACAAGATTTATCAGTTGGAGTTTAGGCTTAAAGCACATGGGTCCTTTTTAAATGAGATGCCTTACTTGTGGCAGGTATCCCCCAATAATCATGTGACAGTACCTTTAAATTAAACTATTCAGTCCTTGGAATTTTCCCATAATAGAGGGCAGCAGTGGAATTAAACTAGCAGGGGGGCTCTCCTCTCTAAGTCCTCTACCAGCTCCAAGAAAACCTGCACAGCTGGGCCCACCTACAGCATTTCTTTTACTTGGAACACATCCCTTCAAAAATGATTTAAATGCACCAAGTTTACTGCTGTTCCCTGCAGCACGGGTTACAGGAAGAAGCATAAAGGAGACTAGTTGACTCCACTGTAATTGTGGCAGGAGCAGGAGGGTTTCCCAGCAACTGGTCTGTGCAGCACTGGCTACTGCAGCCTCCCAGAGCTGGCACCGGCTGGGATTTACTGCACACATGCCTGCACATTAACCACACCAGCCCCTGGAATAACAGCAGGCATCCCTTTGGAGCTCAGAACAAATATTCATTTAAATAAAATTAATGTTAGAGCAAGGCTGTTTCACAGAGATTTTTACCTACAAGCAAAAGGTCTGCCTACTCTGCCTACACTGTACCATATTCTTCCCTGACTTTAAACACACAGCAGCCACACTCTTAGTGGCAATTCAAAGAAAAAAAATCTAAATCTGTTTCCTACAGGATCAAAATATTTTGAAGTAAAAAGTATGTATATGTATGCACATACACACATATGAATACACTTAAACATATATTTAAGTAAAATATGTAAGTTTTACATAAATACAACCTGCACTGTCTAACAAAATTAAAGACTGAGTGGTACAAGCTGTGTAGTTCAAGACAAGTGTGAAAAAGTTGAATGCAGTATTGGGCAGGTCTACCTCAAATAGCCTACATCCCTGTGCAAGATCACAGTGCTGTAACTCTTTAAGGATGGGAAGGAACACAGTAAGTTGTCCTTGGAATTAAAATAAACAGCTTGAATATGGATGCAGGTAGTCAGCAAGAAAAGCTAATTGGCAGTTCACTGATACAAAGACCTTGAGAAGCAACATCCACAGTCACTCCTGACTGAAGTTTCTTTCAAGTGCTCTTAACACCCACAGAGGTAACAAGAGGGGGGACCTGATATGCCTCAAGACTTCAATAACACTTCAACACAGACTTCATCACTTCAGTTCTTTGCTCACAAGTCAGTAATTTTTTTCTTTTTTGGTTTGTTTTGGTTTTGTGTTTTGGTTTTTACCCTATATATGTACTAAGAAAGAAAAACTAATCACAAATGTTTACTCAATAAAATACAATAAAGAGTATTCTATCAAAATAAAATTGTTGAAGGGAATGTAAACTTTCAACCTTCTGTCAAAACAGTCTTTTTCTCTAAATCTCTAATTTCTGGTATTGTTTCTCAGGATTTCTTCTTTACAACATAGTTAGACAACAGCATGATCTTAACATGCCTGTCCCATGAGGATGCTCAATTTTAGTTTCTCCTACATAACAATCACCTTATTTATGATAGCATCATCTCCAACTAGTATCACAGAATACCCTAAGTTGGAAAGGAACCACAAAGATTACTGAGTCCAGTTTCTGGTCCTGCACAGGAGCCACTCTGAGAATTACACCAATTGTCTGAGAGCATTGTCTGAAAGCTTCTTGAACTCTGCCAGGCTTGGTGCTGTGATCACTTCCCTGGGGAGCCTGTTCCAGTGCCCAGCTGCCCTCTGGGAAGAAGAATCTTTTCCTAATATTTAACTTAAATCTCCCCTGACACAACTTCCTGCACTGGGAACCAGAGAGACGAGATCATTGCCCCTCCTCTTCCCCTCACAAGGAAGCTGGAACTGCAATGAGGTCTCCCCTCAGTCTCCTCCAGGCTGAACAGACCAAGTGACCTCAGCTGCTCCTCACACGGCTTCCCCTCAAGGCCCTTCAGCATCTTTGCTGCCCTCCTTTGGACACTCTCTAATAGTTTCATGTCTTTCTTATATTGTAGCACCCAAAACTGCCACCGGGACTCAAAGTGAGGCCACCCCAGTGCAGAGCAGAGCACAGCACAGCACGACAATGCCCTCCCTTGCCCAGCTGGTGATGCTGTGCCTGATGCACCCAGGACAGGGTTGAGCCTCCTGGCTGCCAGGGCACTGCTGACTCACATTCAACTTGCCATCGACCAGCACCCCCAGGTCCCTTTCCAGCATCTCATTTCCCCAGTCTGTCCATGATCTGGGGTTGCCCCATCCCAGCTGCAGAATCCAGATAGGTTACTGTGAGAGACAGTATCAAAACCTTCACTGAAGTCTAAAAATATCACATCTACCCAACTAGGTGGGTAACCTTGTCATAAAAGGAAATTAAGTTTGTGAAGCAGGACTTTCACCTGGTGAACCTGTGCTGGCTGTGCTATCCTCCAGGTGTCTTTCAATATGTCCCAGAATAACCCTCTCCATAATTTTACCAGTCACTGTAGTGACACTGACAGGCCTTTAGTTTCCAGAGACACCCAGCTTGTCCTTCTTGAAAATAAGGACAACGTTTGCCAGCTTTCAGACAATTGGAACCTCTCCAGATTCCCAAGACTGTTCAAAAGTCATTGTGAGAGGTCTCACGATGATATCAGCCATCATATTCATCAGATTGGATGAATCCCATCAGGTGTCATAGACCATGAGGCTGGAGCAGTAAATCCCACACAAGTTCAGGGTTGAATAGAAGTTTATCATCCTCACAGCCATTGTCTTCCAGCTCAGGGCTCTGGGACCCCTAAAGCACATCATCATTGTTAAAGACCAAAGCGAAGACAGCATTAAATATCTCTGCCTTGTCTGTGTCCCTGCTGGTGAGGTGATCATCCCCATCATGTAACAGGCTGATGTAATTTCTGGACTGCTATTGACATTATTGTCCATTAAAAATACAATAACCTGGTGATTTCAGTGTTGTCTATCCAGTTACTCTACCACGTTTACAGTCATCTTATTCTGATGTCCCTTTTATTCAACTGCTTCCTCCACACACAGGCTTTTCAGAACATTGAGGCAACACGATTTCAACATCTTTCCTCTATCACTGAACACCCCAGCCTCTGGTCTCTTTGTTCCCTTCTATCTTATGCTAGTACTTTTTCCATTCTCTGTGCATAGATCTACTTCAACTTAATATTCTCAGCCTTCACTCATGAAGTCCTTCTCATAGTATTTCTCCCATTAAATGTTGGGAGAAATGAGCCTATTCATTACAACCCCCAATAATTCCCCGACACATGATGCATTAAAATTTAATCCCAGTGTAACAGCCAAGTCACACAAAGCCCATGTTACACCACCCTCTGCACAACAGGCATATACAACCACACAAATCAAGCAAAGGCAGCATGAGAAGTCCATTTGGAGCTGAATCTACCAATGGATGTTAAGGACAACAAGAAGCTGCTTTGCAGAAAAGGATGGGGAGGTTCTGGTGGTCACCAAGCTAAATATAAGCCAGCAATGTGCCTGTGCAGCAAAGATTGTTCACAAACTCCTGGGCTGCAGAAGAAACACTACTGCCAGTGTGCCAAGGCAGGTCATCCATCTACTCAGCACTGGCAAGCCAGCTCTGGGCTTCCGAGTATAAGAGAGACATGGACATACTGGAGCAAGTTCAGCTCACCATGAATGTGATGAAAGGCTTGGACATGTGAAACAGAGGGAGAAGCTGAGCAGGCTGGTACTGTTCAGCTGGGAGAAGAGATGGCTTAGACCTAAATGTCTAAAAACACTTGATAGGAGCATGAAAAGAAGACAGAACCAGACTCTTCCTGGTTGTATCCAGTAAAAGAACGAGATCCAACAAGTACATGAAATACAGGAAAGTCCATTTTAAACATAAGAAAATAAAAAAACTTGTTAACTACAAGGATGGTTGAACACTGGAACAGAGTTGCCTGAAGAGACTGTGGAGTCTCGTTCCTTGGAGATACTCAAACCCCAAAGGGACAAGGTCCTGAGCAAGCTGCTCTAATTGTGCTTTGAGCAGTGCTTTTAGATTGGATGATCTCAGAGGACTGTTCCAATACTTCAGAAATTCTACAACCCTATGAAAATTAATGTATTCAAACTTCAAGCTTGTATTGGATTGATTTACTTCAAATGTATTTTTGTTTAAGAGATCAGCAACATGTTGAGTGCTACCAACTAGGTCTTAAAGATCAGGGTACTGCCTGTGAGGTTCAGGTGAAGTTGCATTAACATTACAAATATTTTCCAAAAGAACACCTTACTAATCTCAGGGAAAAAATCCCGCTGTTACCACTGGGCATTTATTCTTTTACTTAAGGCATTTGTCAGATATCTGAGAACAGAAGATGTTGTCAACAATGTAAGGGCAAACCAATTTTTCACAAAAAATCTTTAATGTCATTGGAAAACTGACAACAAAGTCTTGTTGAAAAGAGACATTTTAACTACTCCAAACCAAGGTCTGATAGGCACAAATGCAAACACTCAATCTGGAGTGCATAATACCACACTGAAATTTGGCAGAAGTACAAATAAGATCTTTGTCTTCTTTCCTCTCTAAAGAAAATATTCTGATTATACTAGAACTAAAAGGCAAGACAGTTTCATCTAATCAAAATACTCTAATTGCCTGTCTGCTAAGTGCAATAGCTCTTCTGTAGCTTCGAGTTTTACATTGTATGGACAAATGTTTTAATTAGGCTTTTCCTGATCTGTACAGGACAAAGTATACATTTCAAGTGCAAGACTGGCAATATTTTCTGAATAGACAACCCTGGTACACACCTGCACATGCAATAGACAAATTTTCTCAGAAGATCAATTCAAACAGGCACTACATATGGATAAACACTGCTATCCAGCAGTATTCCAAAATAAACTTCCAACTTAACACAAGTACAATAATAAATGTTAGGAAAATGTTAAGCATCACAGAAGTATGTGGGAATGATTTAGATTGACAACTCATGTACTTAACAAAAAATAAAGCCTTTATCTTAGAAGAATATTAAAGCAGGTAAGAACATGGCAGTTTCTGTCATGAACACTGACACAGAGCTGTATGTTACACACATTAGGAATTACACTTTCAATGTCTTACCAATCAATTAGATAGATGTCTGGAGTTAAGTTATTTTTTTTGAAGTGAGCAAATAACTTTGGCAGATTTTCTTCGAAGAATACCTCAAATGCGGCAAAGTAAGTCAACATCTGGGAAAATATAACAGAGAAAACAAGCAGTTAGCTGTGTTATTAATAGGCTTAAATGTATTATCTGTTGTAGGATTAACACTCTTCAAAAATAGGATCAAATGAATTACATGATATTATAAAGAGGTAAGCATTTACATAAAAGGCAGCATCTGCAAGCACTAAGAGTTTAAGATCCACTCTATATACAATTCTCATACTAAACAATGTAACATTTGCTTTGGGTCTTGGCCAGCTTCCTTTGGAAAGAAAAATACCAGCAGGAGAGAAGCTTTTTGCTGATTTCTCAAAATAATTATAACAGAATGGTGTTTTATGCTTGTGGCAGTAATTTAATATTATACTGAACAAAATCCAAGACCCAATGGAACATAATGAAATACAAAACTAAAACAATGTTAATACTCCACAGCAACAGTGAAGAGTCCAGTATATTCCAGTCATAAATCATACTGTAATACCAATGCTATTCTAATACCAACATAATACCATACATTCTACATTTAGATAATAGGCATTTCATTTGCAAAAAGGAAGATACAAGTTTCACACAAAAAATTCAAAGACTGGGACAAAACACCTATGCAAGAGAAACAGTTTGTAACTCTCTGACATCATAACCCCTGAACTTCATGCTTTTAAGACAATGACTTTTATGCTACTTTAAAATCTGAGTATTTAGTCAAATTTCATAACAGAGATCATGATAAAAACAAATTTTCCAATTTAACTAAGAGTTAAAAACAAAAGGTTATTTAATCACCCTCCCTAATACTGTAGGGAGAAAAGTTAAGCGAAGTCCTTGAATGATTCAGTAATTTTAACTACAATACCCCAATAAAACCAATAAAGAAAGGCTGTGATTTCTTCAAAGTTTGAGTGCAACAGCATACATCTTCCCAAAGCATCATGACAGTAAAGGGAAAAGAGGCTCCTTTTGGAGACTTCTGTGTGTAACCCTTTTAAAGGATGACAAGTTTATTTCCTGGGTTTTTTTATTGTCGTTATACAAGTATTTCCCATTTCCTCTGAATGAAGTGGAAGATGATGGACTACTTTCATTAACAGTGACAAATAAAAACCTGAGCCTGGTAGTCAGTACAAGTATAAGGCTTTAAGTCAATCAGAGATGGGTGTATGCTACAGAAGTAACTGAAGTTACGTGAAATCTCTGAACAGTCAGTTACTAAGAAACAGCTTCATGTCAAACATGACACCAGAAATTCAGGAACCCACTTCAGAGAGCTGTACCCCTGAAACAGCTTCCTAGTGTGGATTTTTACATGCATGAAATCCAAGCACCTATGAGACCTGTGAGTATAAACAAGGAAGCAGGTAATGCATCAGACAGTCCTACTTACAAAACAATCTGCTGGCACCACTGTAAGACAATTCTACTGAAGTTCCTACTTTGAAAAGTTCTGCAGAGACAGGACCTTACACATAACTGCTACAGTCATTTCTATTGATAGCAATGTGGGCAGCAGTACAAGTAGTTATTTTGATCAAATGCACATTCAACAAGACAATTCCTTAGTGGTAATGAAAAAAAATATAGTTTAATAAAATTAACCAACAAAAGAAGCCAAGATAAACCTGTATAAATTACTATTATTTACACAACTAACTTATATTGGTATTATTTTTTATTAATTTACTATACAACAAATCAGCATTTGCTTATTAAGCTGACACAACAAGATGAGGGTAGACTGCAGATCAGTATGTTCACCATAGAAAGCAAAAACCATCTCACTCAAGTGTCACTAGTCTCTTTGAAATATTAAATGACATTTTCCTTGTATTGTTAAATCATGGGTTTGCTATCATGATGTTAATATTTCATGTATCACCATCTCTGCCCTCTGTAAGCACACATTTATCACATAGTCCCTATTTGGCCAGGCTAACAGAACTGAACAGCACTATCAGAGAATACCAAACCCCACTAGCTCAGCTAAAAAAATATTTATCTTATTCTATCCAATTTAATTCCAAAACCATCTTCACAAAAACTGTATTTACACACTGAATGCACAAGCATGTCCTCTTTTTCCAAGTACTGTAATGGAGATAGCTGATACTGCTCCCAGCAGTGCTGTCTGTCCTGTGGTACATTTTCCCATGGTATTTACAACTGATGAAATTCAGGGACTGAACAGGCAATGCTTTTCCAGCAGG